>NC_088981.1:42039993-42339993 GCF_963932015.1 Anas acuta
TAAATGAGGGCAGAGAAGGAGATTCATCTCTGTGAATATGCATTTTATACAAACACTTCCCAGCCTAGAAATACCCGTGTTTGAGGCAGCACACAGTCACCACAGGAGGATGAAAGAGGGGCTTGGTGGCATCCTGCAGATCTCGCAGCAATGTACTCACCTGGTGACCTCCAGCAGATGAACATGGGACAGAAGAACAACCTCTGCCCTGACGCACTCAGAGTGCAAATACCCCCTCAAAAAATACACACAGCACTCCCAGAAAGTATAGGAATAAACTGGGGTTAATTGAATAACCAGTTGAAGTTCCTCTACACCAAGCCCCTACCACACAATTGCAAGCCTTCAGGAAGGACAAAACACAAGTAATGGCAAAAGTCATTTCTGCTGAGCTCCTCCCAAGATCAAAAGGAGGAGGAGGACAGAACAAATTGACTGGGGGGGAACAGATAACTTGGAAGAAATAAGCTAAGGCTTACAGCATTTAAACATGGATTCACAACTCTCCCAACAACACCAAGAGTTGTAGCTCAAAATATCCCTTAAATAAAACAGAGAAATTCATCATCTGTTCAGGAAACAAGTGCTATTCATTAACATGCACCTGAAAACACAGATGTTCTCTGACAGTCCCAAACAGCAAGCACCTGTTTTGTGTTTATGCAAAGGGGAAAAATCAAATGTATCCTTTCTCCTGACCTGTTTGCAGCGAGGTATTTGTTCATGCCTTTTGGAAGGGGGCAGCTTAGCCTTACTGTGTGTTGTTTCTGGGTCTAGTACCAGAAGTAAAGATGGCACTTCCTCCTCTCTGCAGGGGCACCATTTTACCTACACTTCAGTTTCAAAATTTGCTAGAAACTATGACAACTTCCAGAAAGCACTGGAGAGCATGGAGGCATCAATGTCATTTAGATGACATGACTTTCTTCAAGCTGCTAAATTTGCAGGAGCAGAGAGCAGAAACCAGTTCTGAGTACTAAAAACTCCTTGAAATAATAGATCTCCTTCCCGTTGAACTGCTGCAGAGAAAAAAAAAACTTCCTGCAAGACTAGATGGCTTTTAAAAGAGTCAAAGTCAAAAAGCCATACTGAAGTCTTGTCTACAGGTAAAGTTAGACCTGAGTCACTACCACTGAAGCAAGTGATACAGTATTTATTGACATTTTAGCTTCTGATCTGGAGGTATAGCCACTGGTATGCCCCACCTCCACCTGCTCTCCTCTCCTCACTTCCACGTACACAGCATTTCACAGCTAGCTATCTGCACCGCCCAAGAGCTCTCCCCTTTCCTCCAAAGCACTCCCAAATCCATCAGTATTCCGATCTCCTATTCAGAACAGCTCTTTCCTTACCAGAGGACTCCCTATATCCAAAGAAATCCCCCAAGTTACAGGGACAACAGTTTTATCTGAGTAGTAAGAACATCCTAAGATCTCTGCATGCACCATGCTGGCTTCTCCCACTCCCCAATAATGTATTTCCATTTACAGAGCACATCATAGCTGTGTGCGTTTAGCAATTCCATTCCCTGCTAGCAATATTTGGCAAAAAGATCCCTTTAAAGAAGGCTAATTACAGATTTCAGCCAAACAGAAATTGGTACCAGGCCAATCTGCAAGCTCTTTAATAAGCTTTTAAACTTCACTTTACACCACACACGACTTTGTAACTCCTCTGAGAGCAGTGACCGCTTAGTTCTAAAAGCAAAGGTGGAAAGCACGCCCCTGCAACAGGTGGAAAGAAATTTGTAGCTCTAATTCTTCTGGCAGCACCCATACCTGTCTTTCCCTGGAGATTACCAGCCTATGTTTCACAAAAAAAATAATAATCAGGGAGCCAGTTCAGGATAAGTAGTCTCACACACAAAATGGCTGACAGTCGTATCAGAAGAGGAACAAAGACCAGTAAGACAGAAAGTAGGTCAAGGGCTCAAAAACTAGGAAGAGAAAACATTAAGGATGCATGGTCACGCACTGGAAAGGAATGCAGCATTTTGTGAGAACATCTGCATTGAGATGGAGTTCCAGTTTTCAAAGGGATGCAAGAGTCCAACATGAAGTCTTTCACGTGTCTCAGTATCTAGTCCCATAACAAAAAAAATTCTTTCTGCCCATATGAGCCAGACTTGGCACAGAAAAGAGCAATCCCACCCACAGGTGCTCCTCAATACCCTTTGTCCTGGTCCAACTTTTGTTCTATATAAACTGTGCCGACAGCACCTGGTGAGATCAGTTTGCAGCCAGACCATTTTCCTAAGGGGAACTGATGGAAGGCTGCAACCTGCCCTCCATGCTACCTGTCCGAGAACTAAGGTAGAAACTGGAAAGTGTAATGGACAAGGTAAGTGTCAACAGAAAGGTGGTCCCGTTTAAAATTTACCAGACCAAGAAAACTAAGCAAGAACCTTCTGAGCAAGGTTAAGCAAGTCATCATTTTCCAAGGTGGTCATGACTACATGGCATCAGATCAGGTGTCACACCTGATATACTTTTTTTTTTTTGCTTTGTTTTTAATCAAAGTGGATGAGCACCCAGAGAATTCCAGCTAAAATCTGTGGGAAGCACATGCACTTCACACACGGCTGTCTCCAATTGGGAACTCAATCAACATGTACTTAAAAAAAAAAAAGAGTAATAAGTGTTACACATGTAAAATATATCAATGTCTATTCTATTTGACAGAGATGAAAGCAATGAATAGATAACAACGTGCTCTGCTTATAAGATATCTAAAGGTTCTCCTCGTAAACTTGGAACAGTGGCAGATTTTTCTTCTGTGTAGACCAAGCTTTGAGAGGCCAACAGAACCACCCTTCTGCAAGGGCTACACATCTTCTCCCAAGACACTGCTAAAATACATTTGTCTTGTCTTCTTGGGGTTTGGGAGATGAAGGAGGGAACAGAACCATGATATGAATGCACAGCTTAACACTAACTCTGGCACAGACACAGGCAAGCCACAAGTTTGACTACTCAAAAAAAAAAAGTGAGAGGAAAAAAAGGGGGGGGGGGAGTATCTTTTTCAAGCTTTATTATCTGAAGTGCCCTTGCAGGTCACTGAAATACTTGCAGTATTTCCCAAATGAAGACAAATTTATCAGGAAGAACTTCACCTAGAACTTCAAGACTGTTAAAATATGTTTTCTGTAACAGTAGTCTGTGTTCAGAAAACCAAGAAGAAACCTGAGATGTATGTTAATAGATGCTCTAATTATTAATGCACACACACACACAGAGCTTATGAGAGGTGCCAATCCCTTTGAATGGGAAAGCACTATTCAAATACAGATACTTGCCAGCAGCTGTATCACCAGTCATATTCCCTAGTTGGTTTTGATTCAACTCAGTGGGCATCAAGTTAATCCCACAGGACAGTATCATTCACTTTTATCGTAGCTACTGACCTCATTTCTGTGTTTGAGCTCTGCTGTAGTGTCATGACTAAATGTAGCAAGCAACAAATCACACTCTGTCAGCAGCCAGTGCCTGTCCTTTCTCCTTTCGAAGCTTTCATTCATTTCTGTATTTTTTCAAGTCATGCTGCTTCAAAACAGCTGATCCAGATGGTGGATATTCGCATTTCAACCTTCCCACATGGTGATGTGGCTCAAGAAAATAAAAACTGTTGCTACCTGCTGCTGACCTACTTCTTTCTTTAATTTGTTTCCTGCCATACCACAGAATGAACAATAGAGTTCAATGAACTCATCTTCCATACCTAACCACAGCAGTGTAGCAAATATAAAATAAAATTAATTGGGATGTGGTGGGGTGGTGGGAGAGGGGATATATGAGGAAGCAGCATGATTCAGTGGGAGGTAGGGGGGAGCAACTCTCACCTCTGTCATAATCATCTTCCTCTATTGCTTTTTCCTGAAGCCTCTGAAGCCGTAAGATCAAGGATTTTATCTACATACAGAAAAGAAATACTTATAAAGAAGTTGCATTTAAAAATCACTATTAATTTTTACATAATATAAATTTACAGGATTACTACTACATCATTAGAAATGCCCAGTTTTGAGAGGTAAATCCAACATTTGTTAACTGGACAGATCTATTCAGAAATCAGCTGAACGGCAGCCACTTGATCCAAGCATGGCTTTAGTCCAAGCATCTACAAAGAACAACAAACAGTATTTCTTGAAAAGCAAAAGAGCTTGTATGAGCATTGACTAACCAAAAGGGTAAGGATTATTATAGGATTCTGTCAGCGTAATATCTATTTTTGATCACATTCTACTCAATATTCTGTTCTTCAGTCCATTTAACAATTTTTTGCCTATCCAAGTTTTGCACAGAACAAATTCAGAATTCCATATGCAAACCACATTTCCTTCAGCATGTAAAAAGAGAAATACAGTATGAATATTTTGGGTCAAGTGTACTCATGATATGGCACAGAAAACTGTGTTCACATGCTGCCAATGAAGTTTCATTAAAATATAATTTAGGCTCATCTAGAAAGTGTTGACGTTTCCATTTTCTGAAATGTTCATGTTACAAATGATAGATGGGAGAGGAAAAAAAAAGCACATACAAAATGCCCTTACACACCCAAGAAGAAGCTATTAGGATACAGTTTTATTTCAAGAGCTAATGCTTCTTTGTACTGAAGCTTCATCTTTTACTAAAATATTTCAGAAGGCCAGGTGTGCATTCAAAGGACATTAAAGGTTTTTACTCTTAGAAGAATTTGGTTAAAGTTATGCAGCTCTTTCCTTATTGCCATGCCAGCCACTGCCAAACATAGCTACAGTTATAAAACTGCAAAGCATTTTCTTATTAAGTTTACATGTGACCTGTACCAACAAGCCATTAGCAGCACTGCGAAAGGTAAGCCTGGAAAAAGAATCAGCATATATACTGATAGCCCAAAGCCTGAAAAAGTGTTTGGGAAAGCATTTTCCACTGCAAGAAGATTCGTACTCGAGACATTCTGCATCTACAAAAGATTTCACTCCTCCCTGGAACACTTTCATATTTAAATCTCTCTAGTTAAGCTGTAAATTGCATACAGAAAAATAAGTACAGCCAGTCAATAACTTACCCGAAACATTTAGTTATCATGACTACACAATCAACATTCAAATTAGGCAAGACATTTAAATTAATGGTATCTCTTCTAAATACGTAAGTGAAAGAGGATTGGTCAGAAAACAGACATAAAAGGTAAAGCCAGAAAAAAAAAACTTGATTAATAATAGGCTACAGGATCCCCTGAAGGAAAAACAAAGAAAAAAAAGTCATTGCACACATTCCCTTTCCATCAAGGTTTTTGGTGTTGTTTTGTTTGGTTTTGTTCTTTTAATTTATTATTGTTTTTCACATACAGAAACACCATTTTTTTTTCCTCTGAGACAGGCAAGGAACATGTAACATATTGAAGGGAGGCGCTCTGAATCCTCACCATAAATTATTTTCTGTATTTTATGCCACGCTTTTGATAGAGTTCTAAAGGAGCCCACAGTAGAAATGGTTCAAGTGACACTTTTTTCATATATATGATATATAACAACCATCTAGACCGAGAGTACAGCATTGCTGCTTTTTGCACCGTTTATTCCTTCATGCACTCACAATGGCAGGTCATTTAAAACCTGCTTGGGTACCACAGCGCAGGCATGCCCAGGGCTAACTGACTGATACTGCGACAATCAGTGCTTTCTGTTTGCAGGCTAGAAAGACGTTTGGAGCCCCAACTAATCAAAGGGCTGCTTCAGAGCAGCATGTCCTATACCTACCTGTACCATGTGATGACCACTTTTTTTTTTTTTTTTTTAAGTACAAAAAAATTATAATTTTAACAACTTTGGCACTGGCTCCTTTGCTTGGCTAAGATAGTCTGTTCCCTTCTGAAAAAAATTGAGACTTGCTCATTATTATTACAATTGGAAGATGCCACAAATTAAACACACAGGACCAAGGGCAAAGATGTCTAGAGGCACAAATTCCCAGTTCTCCACTCAAGGAATTAATGAATGCAGAAATTAAAAGATAACAATGTTTCTTTTGTGCCTATCAGATAAGCATACCAAAAAGACAAAGTTTTGTATTTTTATTATGTTATATATTCCCAAATTTGTATTTTAAAATAGAGAATTAATTTCCCAAGCCACCCCAGACTACGGGCACCTCATTACAGGCAAGACACCAAAGAAACTGCTCTGTGGTGATGTGTTTGAAGCCTGTAAACATACATAGGAGAACCTAGTTTGAGTCCTACTTGCATCCCTTATGAAAAATAAGTATCAGAGAGCATTGTAAGCCCAGGTCAGATGACATGGGCAGAAAAGCACAAATAATGTTTCTCAACCCACTGCCTTGCCCAGACAGAAGAGCTGTGCAGAGCCGCCTCAGAGGCTGACCCAGTGCAGATTGTCTCCCCAGCCGTAAAGACAACAGAGCGCATCTCAGCAGGTGTATTTGTGCTCAGAAGTCACAAAACCTGGGTTTCCCCCCGATCCTCAAAATACCCAAGACCAGAAAAAAATCCTGCTGTATGATAAGGAATAACTGATCCTTTCTAAGGTTTCCTCTCACACAACGAATGTATCAGGTGAGACTGCTTGTATATATAATAAGTATGTATGTGGGTATATACACATGGGAGAGGGGGAGGACAGCTTCTGACTTGACAGCCCAAAATTCCTCTAAGGTAGAAGGAAAAAAAAAGGCAATATTCCCAGTCTGAATTAGGGCAGGGAACAGACCCCAGTGTATCATCATGCAGAGAGAACACTGGTCTATTAGATTACAGGCTACCCTTACAGGTGCCTCTCCCCTAGACATCTTTAATTGGAAATGTGTAAGTTTAGCCAAAGTCCAGAGTTATTAAATCATGATGCTTCAAGGAAAAAGCTCTTACCACCCTCAAGTTTTGCACTACGTATACTCCAAACTGCACACAAAATAACCACCTGTGAAAGCAGCCCTTGCTGAATTTAGGAATTAATGTGCAGCATATGAGAAATACAAGCAAGGATCATGGTTTCAGTAGGTCATAGGAACAAAGTACTGCAACATCAATTTGAAAATAGGTTCTTTCCCTTTTATCATGCAGACAGCTACTGTAAACTTCTATGAAGAAATGCTGCAAAAGCTGTTAATATTCCAACTCCTACGTCAGGTTAATACTTCAACACTACCAATGTAGCTGTTTTGGGAACCAGGGGGAGGAATCAAAGACGAAATGTGATTACAAACCTTTAACATACTCCGGTTGCCAAGCTGGCAGTCGAGTAGCACTGGTTCATACTTTTTCATCAAAGTATCCCAGTTATGGTCACTAACAGTGAAACTGCTTTCGTAGCCTGAGGTGACAGAAGAACCAGCAGATGCTGCATCTGAGGAATCTGTAGAATATGAAAACGTTGCATCTGTATCTGACAGAGAGACAGTCTCACAATCCTGTAGTTTATCATTCGCTGTGGTCTCATTTTCATGCTTCAAATTGTCGCTGGGCCTAGAGAAGCAATGCAAAGCTCCTGAGTGCTCATGAGTTCTTGCTGTCTCTTCTAGCTCCTGTAGATTTCCTGCAATGCTGGCATGCAGAACACGCTCAGCTTCCTTGACGGTTGCCTTGCCTTCAGCACCACTTACTCCAGAGGCTGAGTTCAGGGAGAGCTGTATGAAGCTGAATCTTGAACTAAAGCTATCGTGTGAACCAACAGAATGAGAAACAACTTCTCTGTCTGGATATTCACAGTTATTATTCACTTCTGTCTGATCCAAGGCATGCATCTTCTGGGGCTCACTCACTTTGGTGCTGTGGCCCATCTGCCGGGCACAGCATGCAGTAGAAGCATCTTTGCTTGTTGCTTCAGCAGGGTAAATCGGTATCATTGTGTTTTCTGATTGTGGATTCTTGTAACAAGAAAGATTTTTGCAGCTTCCCAGCATACTTCCAGTAGCACCCAACACCGTCACCCCGTCAGCAGGGACTACAGCACTACTTGGAGTTGAATGGCAGTGTAAGAATTCAAAGTTCTTTTTGTATGGTCCACAGAGACAGCAGTTCTCAACGTCTTCGCAATGCTGCCTGCCATGTTTGAACTCTTCTGGGCTGAATGGCTTGCAGGCACCCAGGGACTGAAACTCGATCTGTCGCTGAGCTTCTGGCCTCATGTATCCAGGTCTTTTTGCCAGCTTCTTTTTACGAAGAGAGCCTGAAGGCATTGAGTGCTCTGAACCATCTGGGGTGGGGGGATAAGAAAAAAAGTAATTAAGGCATTTCTGCAGTTTTCCAGAATTAACATATTGTAGCATCTGAAAATAATTATTTCAGGAATTTCAGACAGCTCATCAGTTATCAGTTTCCATTTTGACTAAACAAAGACACAGACCATATTGCGGATAGAGGAGAAAAGGTGTTATCAGAGAACTCTGCGTGCATTCATTCACTTTCTAAAAAGTCTGCACCAGCTTTTAAGTGAACTTCACTGACATAACCGTGCCCATCAGGACACAAGCCCATGTATGACGAGTCCCAGCCTCCCCTGCTTGAAGCAACGCTCTACAATTCTTCATTCTCAAATCGCAGAGACTTAATTAGTTGCAGCACAGAACTTCTTTAGTCTCTCTGATGCAGAACAATTTTCAGGCATACAAGCACATCTAGGATAGCACCGAACCTACATCAAAAACTTGAGAATGATTCACAATCTGTTGCTGTTCTCGTCCAGTTTCTTGATCATATTTGTTCTTCATTAATACAATCAAACATTTCAGATCCAGTTTATAGAATAGATGCAGCTCTTTAACAGTCTGTGGCTGCAAATCTGTTACTCTAATAAGATATTTTATAAATCTTCATTTAGATTTACCATACTACCTGCTGTCCAAATAATAAGAATAGAAATTTTGAGTGCAGGACCATCAGTCCTAGAAGACTAACACGACCATATGGTTGGAAGCATTATTGCAATATTAATGTCAATTAAAGAGGTCCCCTAAACAACGGCTCAATCTCCCCACATACACATTATGTACACAGATGAAAAGATAAGATTGGCTGCTTTCAGAGCAGAATAGAAAGAACCAAGATAAAAAACAACACTAAAAGCAGAGGATTACAATGTGGCATCTTGTCTTTGTTTTCTGTATGTTTCTATACAAAAAATAGGTCATTTGAAAGAAGTCAGCTACATGAACAGGTTAAAAAAAAAGATTACAGGGTGACTACTTACAGTTTCTTATGGATTTACCGCTAGTCAAAAAGTATTCCATTCTTCTATCCTGCACACAATCAATGGGAATACAAGCTCTGCACCATCATCCATTTTGTATCACAAAAACATATTGAACTGGCTTATTTGCCAGAATCGCACTTCAAAGGGACCTAGTGACTAGCTGAATTATGCCCTTGATTAGCTGCCTTCTATTCACTGAAACAGAATCAATTGCCAGAATCCCAGGTACTAGGATTATTCTGAGAGCTGACAAAGGGGCCTTCCAAAAGGCAACTTCTAGGATTTTTTTTCCCCTATACAGTATTAATATTCACCTCCAATCACAACCCTTTGTCAATTTTTCATTGACAGACTTGCACATCCTCTAAACACCTTGGCAACTCCTAACAGAAGCTTCATACATACCTCATTAGAACAACATGTCATACAAACATTTATACCTGAAACTTCTCAGTTGAATTTTTCCAATATTCACAGCATCTTCTCTAAGTGAGCTTCAATGAAAGCAATCTGAACATTTTGCAGATATTACAATACTGGCATCTCACTATGGCACTGCAGTTAAGTTTTTGTATTTTGCTTCTTATCACCATAAATTAGGATACCCCAGCTGTCTCTCGCTGTCTCTTTTGTAAGAGGAAAAAAAAAAAATCACAGAAATCAGAAATAAAAAAGGTCATGGAGTCCATCAGCCTGTCTACTATAAAAAGACAGTGAAATGCTCTACTGGGAGTAGTTTAATAGAAATTGTAACAAACAGAAACCACTCTTGAAGGGAATAAAAATTGAACAAAATGTTCTTTAGAATTTAATTATTTTATTTTATATACAAAATACAGTCGAGATTTGCCTTCAGCAGAAGAAATCTGTCATGCAGAAAAAAAGTCACTCTAAGACTGGATATATTTTATCACAGTTTACAAAGGCTAGTCACAGGCTTTGTCTGGAAAAAAAAAAGTAGAAAAGGTTCTTCAGTTTAATTAAAATCAGTTTAAAATTGATCTCAGTAAATTACTATGAATTTCTAAGGCAAACAGATAATTACAGCTCTTTAAACACCACATTTAAACTAATGTAAGTAAGGTTTAAATTGTTAAATATTTGCATCACATGAACTAGATGCAATTTCCTTTGAGTTAAATTGGTACAATCCCATTACCCTGAATTAGCCCACCTGAAAACCCCACGTTTCTGCGCTGCTCCCCACGGGCACAGGTAACCCTCCAGACAGAGGTTTGCCATCCAGCTCCATTATGGGCTCCAGATCTGCCTTCTGGTGAGTCCACCAGCCCAAGTCCATCACCTGGCTACACCACTGCCCAAATTACACAGTCCAGGATAGCAGTCCAAATCACGGGCAGTGCTGGGGATGCTACAAGGAGAGGGCTATTGGTCCTTAGTCAGTAAAGGGGCTAAGGCCCCAAGTTTCCCATTCCTGGGGCACAGTCCTCTTCCTTAGGTCACAGAGCTTCCATGTCAAGTGTTGAAGCCCCACAGCTATGCAGAGGTCTTCCAAGACAGCCCAAGCCACCAAGGATGCCACACACAAATGGGTTTAGGGTCTACACAGGGCTTTTCCGTTGACCGCAGGGCCAGCCTTCCCCAAAAGAAGGGGAGGGAGGAGGCAGCCACAGCCAGAGTCTGACCTCCACAGCCAGAGAGCAGCCACAGTCCCCTCAGCCACCACGAAACCCAAACAGGGCATTACCGGGGCTTGGGGTATACCAGTCCTGCTCTCTTTACCCATCTATTGTGCCCCTTTTTTTGAAATTTAGAATCGCTTCAGTTGGTGTCATCACGCATCTCAAATTAGCCACAACTTCTAATCATTGCTTTCTATATCTAATGTCCAGACAAGGAAACTATATTGAACCAATTCAGCTTACTTGTAAAAAGGTCTCATTTTTCCTCATTATTCCCTCAGTTTTGTTTCAAGACCATCAAATAACTGCTGAGTCCATGGACTTAGCCACAAGACTACTGAAATTGCACCTTGGAACACTGGAAAAGCATCTGGAGATAACTTTTAAAAATATGTAACATTTTAGTGCTGTTTGCATGAGACATGCACCTAGACAGAAAAGCCACAAACGCAAGAAAGGCCTTTCAATTGCAATATTACAACTCAACTTTTTAAAATATTCATCGTGATCCTACAAGATGCAATGTTTATTTTTCATTCAAGTGTCTGATAATGTGCAAATAGCTTCAAATCCAAGATACAAAAGCCCAGCATGAACCTACTTGATTGCAACAGATCTTTCAGCACAGCAATCTTTCACGATGGCCAGCATTTCCTAATGGGTAAGAGCTCAGAGTCAGAACACAGAATTAACAGGGTCTAACACCTGAAAACAACTCATGAGCAGCAATGCTGCTCAAGTCTCAATTGCACCAACAAAATGAAACTGGGAGAGATGAAGCCAAAGAGCATTTATCACTGATGGGAAGAGCATGTTTCTCTTGCACTCAACCTGAAGCTAAGGAACAGCAGAACAGTTACCTAATTTATTTTAGATAATGAATCTTCATTTTTAGCCACAAAAGTCACCGTTCAGTTTTTCGACCAAAGTGCTCTAATACCATCTGTAGAAGGATAGTCATAAGAATGTGAAGTGCTTATAAAGTCCACCAGGATTTTACAGATCAATACAAACTCTGCAGTAATTACCTCCCTGCCCCTGCTTTAAAACCCATGATGCAGAATACTTGCAAGCTCATTAAGCTCTCCCTGAAAATAAATGAGAAGTTATATATTCAGTTTTAAAAAGGCCTCAACTATCTGCACACACCTACATCACACACTGTTGATTTTTATTAGAATAACAAATTCACCTTCAGAACATTTGCGTGGGCCAGCTGCAGTGTCTGAGGAAAAAATATTGGGTCATATTCAAAGCCAAATATCAAAGCACCACTCCAAGCCATTTCTGTAGTGCTGCTTCTCTTGAGGAAGCCCAAAAAACCTGCATTAAACTGTATGCAAACAAAGTAAGTGAAATGAAAAATATGTATTATTTATAAAGGCACACACAAGCTTAACTTTTCTCAAGGACTAATTAATCTGACATGACAATAGCCAGGACCGTTCAGTTCCTTGGTCAGAAAAATAGGTAAAATTTTGTGGTTTCTAATTAGTTACCTTTATCTCGTTTGCTGAATTTCAAAAGACACCACAAAATATTCAAAATAAAGTGGCACCGATCTCAACACAACCTCTTTTATAATAAACCTTTAGCTTCTTTATGCAAGTATGCTTTCTAATAAAGTTACCTTTCAACACAGATTTTTGTAACTATTAAAACATGAAGGTCTCATCCAGCTTTTTCACCTTAATTATTGAATGTTAGCTATACTTTGATTTATCTACCATTTTATGAAGCGTATCTATCAAAGACAAGCAATGGCTGAGCTATATTATATTTGTTCCCATTTACGAATGATTTCCTCACCGAGGGCTCCTATAATTTCGAAGCTCACATGCTGAGTTTAGTTATTCAGCTGCTAAATTTCCAAGATGTCACGTACAAAATATACTCTGAAGTCATTAAATGCTTGTTAGTTGTTATTCTTCATTAAAAACACTTCAAAGATTCATGCATTTTAGATGTCAGTGTCCTGCCTTTGCCACTGTTTAAATAATTGTATTTTTATTGACACGCTCCCATAATACACATCATCCAGTTGTTACATTTGAGCCACTTTCCTCCTTAATGCAGCAATTCATTTTAAGCCATTTGATGAAATTGCGACACCCCTCTCTAGAGTAAGGACCACATTAGCTAGCTGATCACTACTTCCAACATGCCCATCAAGTGTTTTCCCCCCTTAAAAGAGCTTCAAACCTGGTTTTGTGTTGTTAACTCTAAGACAAAAAAAAAAATAAGATCTATTAACATGTAAACTAATAAATTTCAAAACACTTCCAAAGACAGTAACAATCACCTATTTAGTCAAAGGGGGATACCAGAAACAGCCTTTTCATTAATTACGTATCTTAATTGTGTTCTATATTGCCACCTTCAAAACACAAGCACACGCCTGCATCCATCACTGTTCAGCAGGGCATTGACTACAATACAAGCAGGCTTTTTTTCCTCAAGCAAGCGCCTTGCTGAATCAAGGCCCATGCACCCGTATGCAAAAAGGCACAGAAATACACATTTCTGACCTTTTTAAATTTAAAAAGGTAATAACTACCCAGCCTGTGAAAGCACGCAGTTGCACTGTGAAGGCCTATTTGATAACTAATCAACACCCTATGGCTGGCAACCTGAGATCCAAGGCTTGGCTATTATAGGAAATTGTATTCCTCCAAGTCGAATGTAAATTACACCATCTAACTCCACCACTGCAGCCTTCCAAGGAAGCTCATTTTGTTGGTCAGTAGAACAAGTGGACAAATTCACTCTAGAGCAGGCAGGTGACTCCTGGCTGGCTCAGTGAAGCAGGATCATTTAGATGGCACAATAGTGTTGAAAAATTACATTTCTGCTCTTCTCATAAGCGAGATTTCTGCTTTTATGCGGTCGGCTACTTCTACAGAAGTCCTGAGAAGGAGAAAATAAAAGGAAAGCCAGGGAAGCTCAAGACCTTTGCTATAAATTTCAGCATGGTCTCGCTACAGACACGCCTCACACATCTCTGCCCAGCACAGCCCCATGAGACTTGCAGCAGACCCCTGGTGGACAACCACATACCACAGGGGAAGCCACAGGAGGCTCTGGGAACACGATACCAGCACCGGGTGCCTTCACCACCGTCAGTAACAGAAGGCACTACACTTCCCCACAAATAGCCAGCCCCAATGGGTTTAAAGCCTGTTCTTTACTCTTTTTACTTACAGTTAAATGACTAATTAATGCGCCCACTTTTCAAACGGGCAGAAGGACACAACAGTTGCAAACCTGAAGAGAGGAAGCACAACAGAGAAGCAATGCTTATCTCAGCAGTTGTTTGTTTTAATGGTTTGTTGTTGTTTTTCTTCCTGGACAGGGGGAAAAAAACCTTTTGTTCACAATTTCAGTGCAAAGTTCCGTAGAGGCAGCCCATGCAAATGGCTCAGAGGGAGAGGACGTTCTTGTTCTTTCAGTCAAGATCTGGAAACATTCAACTACTATGCAAAAATTAGGGAGAGAGGATTTTGCATGAAGCTTAAAAGAAGAAACTGAAGTTTGGTTATGCCTTAAATTAACATGTCAGCAATACTTAATGGATTTGCAGTCATATCCCATAAAAGCATTTCACCGTACATGTATGTAATTATGAAATTAGCACACAGCAGTCCTTTTTCAAGAATGGTCTAGTTAACACGCCACACTTCTCTTTCATCACTCTGTCTACTGAGTGACAGTGCAGATTCCCACCACTTCTGCTCAGTCAGATCATCTACAGCAAGACTCTAATATAAAACTCATCGGGGGGAAGAGCGAAGTGTGAGAGCACATTGACAGCAGTCAATTTCTAATTCAAGCACAGTTTCAGTGCTCCAGCTTGGAGATTTGAATTTTTAATTTCACCGAGAGAGCGGGATCCAAATTAAGCATCTGATGCACAGTCAGTCGGAAAGCAGAATTGAGTTTACTGAAATAGAAAGTAATTTTCTCTTAACAGCTCAGTAGTGATCACATATAATGAAAATAAAACAACATGGCAGTTGCTATATTGCCAAGGGTGAGGAGTCAGTATGCTTTTAACTTTACAATTTAATATCAAAGTCCCGTGACAAATGCTCCTCTCCTTTGTCCGCTGTAGGAAGTTTACCTCGCAGCCCCAGCCAGGCTGTCACGGCGCGATGTCAGCGCTGTCTAAACAACAATGAAGACAGAATGAAGGTTCAGACATCAGGAAAGCTGAGCAACAACACTGGGCAGAAAGCACAGCAGCTCAGGATGCAGCTTAAATACAAGACAGTGCAAGAGTCACGTACACAGCCTGCAGTAAGAGCAATGCATGGGACACAAAGCCCACCTGCGGCAGAAGGGACACAAACTGCACTGTTCCCTCTCCCCACTCTTCCCAAAAGAAAACCTTGTGGCTTTAAGCAAACCCCCGTGACTATACGCTCCCACAAAATTTCTGTACTCAACTATTCCTCCTCTTTGCAGGACGATTGTGCAGATTGTGCTTTTGCTAGCTGACAAGAAATCTCCACTCTGCTGGGTGTACCACCGAGTACAGGCTGCAACGCTGCTCTCCTATGCTCCACAGATGGCTTCAGTTAATGCAAGACCTTGCTAAAGGCCAGCAGGTTATTCAGCATCATTGGTTTTCGGATGTTAGAAGCCAGCAAGGGGTCAGCCTCTGTGCTCCAGCAGGACGAGCATGGGTTCCCCGAGAGAACTACACCGGTAAGCAAGGCTGCACGCGATATCCCTTCTGAGGGCTTCTGCGAGGATATGCTTGACCTTTACAGCCCTTACCTGAGGCTGCAGGCAGACAAAATGGAAGCTGGAAGCTTGCTTTATTCGGCCTGAGAACACAGGGGTGAAGATAGCGACTTTATCCTTTTCCTCCGAGACGAGGAGAAGACTAAAATGTTCAGGTGCAATTCTGAGATCGGTTTACAAAGGTGCCATGGAAGTACTGTAGCTAATATTGCTGAAACTGCAACAGAATACTAACCACAGGCATGCAGCACACAGCTGAGAAATCACAGCTCCTCCGGAATAAGACAAGACAGAAGTCACTCTGCCTTAAGTCAGGTATCTCAAAAAAAAAAAAAAAAAGTCAGGAGACAGAATTGTTTCTATATATAAAGCAACTGCATTGAATTACAGAAAAAAATGATGCCTCTGACAACGCAGAACTGACCTATGTTGCTCCTGTGATATCAACAGCAGATCACGTTTAAGGAAGTGAATTGTAACACAGAAAAAAAGAAGATAAGAAAAGCAGTACACCACCAAAAAGCCACATCAAAACCATGAAAAGCAGTCAAAGCTCTGTACAGTGACAAGTTCAGACACCACCACGGCTGCCTGTTATCAAGACCCTCTTTCATTTAGCCAAACGTGCTCCAACGTGCATTTTCTAGCACTAAGCCTGCATTTCCCAGCCAAGCAGGGAGCAACCCCTCCTTGGTGGTACCCAACAGCCACACCACAAAGCCACGACTGAGTCCAAACACAGATGTTTGGCACCACGGCCACAGACTAAGGATTTGCAGCAGCACCAAAATCCTGTCTTCACACAAAATTTAGAATTCATGACCGCTAGCAGCAAACAAGGATCAGTGGACATACTCATGGCAGCCAGCCAGACCCCATGCTGAGGGAAGACACAATCGACACTGACAGCTCTACTCCAACTCTTTCACTTATTTTGCCTCCACCCCACGCTGCTGACACCAACACTACATCTTTTCTGCTGCTCCCACCACACCCAGCATTCCTTTCCACCGACTTCCAATGCATTTCTCTTCTTGGTCCCCAACTAGCTTCTCACAAACCAACTGCTCGTTTATCTTGAACTAAGTGCAAAAGACTGTTGAACCAGAAACAGTCCCAAACCTGTGTCTCTGACCTAACTGTACAGGTCACACTTGCATACCATACGGCCCCGGGTGAAAACCCTCCACAAAGCTCCCAAGCAGTGTTCAGAGCCACAGAGAAGCACTCTTCCCCTGCATCACTCCTCAATACCACCTCTTTGGTCCTTTCCAGTTTCCCCTCTGTCCTGACCCCAGTATGCCCAAGCTCCCTAGGAGCAGGCCCCTCACAACAGCAGACAAGCACATCTCAACTCACCTCCAAAAACCCTCCCTGCGTGAGCTTCCAGCTCCTCCATCCCACCCAATTCCTTTCCAGGTGAAAACCCCTCCTCCTTCCCACTCCCCCCAGCACAGCTGAGAAGTTTCTAGGCTTCTCCAAGTCCATTCAAAAGGAGCCCGACCCTGCTTCAGCTGTGACCACTGATTTCATTGCTTGTCCCCAGGTGCCTGCCTTTTGGCCAGGAGGGCTTCAGCCAGTCCTAAGGGCTCCTGTTACCTCTTTCCCAGCACACGTTTTGTGTGAGCATATAAACTAAATCCCACTTTAAAGGCACGCTGGCTCCATTCATCCCTTTTGAGATCTTCTCAATGAAGACACTATTGTAAGAGCTTCTTTCCTCAGACAGTAAATCGCTGCAATTCACATCTAAGAAATCAAGACAATTACTTGCCACAATTTCCTCTGACAGTCTCCCCGAGATAACATATATTAGCCAATAATACAGGTTGCATTTATTAACATACACCATTGACATTCAACAAAACCATAGATTTTTGCCAGAAGCTTTTTTTTTTTTTAAATCTTTTCTGTCACACATTATTTGCAATTCCTTCCTTAAGTATTCCTACTTAACTACAAGGCTACAGGACCCGCTACCTTTCATTGAACCCTACCTGTCTGCTCTCGTTATCCAAGTAAGTTTAAGAATGGTATTTATCTGCAAAGAAATTGTGCCCTTTCATGAGATAGCTTGCAGATGTTTCTTGGGCACCAAAGAATCTGTATGATACTGTAATGAAGTCTTAAGTGAAATACTTCAAGTTAAAAAAATGAGAAGTTAATGCAAACAACAACAAAACAAACAAAAAAAAACAGGCTGACCATAGAAAGATATAAAAGGAAAATTGTCTTGAAGAAGTTAATGAAATTTTTCTGTTCAATCTATCCTCAATTCAGCTTAGCATTTTAGAAGGGATAAGAAGTGCTGATTGTACCATATGGTGCTAAACAGGCACACCTGAAACAATCTTCTTGGGTATCAAAATGCTTGGCAGGAAGAAAACAACAACTTTGAGTGCCATTCAAGTAGTAGTCCAGAATTAACATAGATCGTGCACATAACTATTTCCAATAAATTCAAGAAAAATTATTACAGGCTTTAGAAAACCTGAATTCTAGGACTTGGCAGGGTTCTCTGCAAGGTAACCCACAGAGAGAGGCCCGTCCCCTTCAGATGCGAGGACCTGGCCATGGGGCAGTGGGGATTTCTGCCCCTGCTGCTCTCAGCATTGAGCAGGGTACTTCTGTTACACAGCCCTCTTGTACACAGCCTTGCTGTTATTAATGAGTAGCTGACAGCGCTGCCATAGCTTCCTTTTGGGGAAAGTTAAAGCATTGCAAGAGACATTTGATCTCCTCGGTCCCGAGGCACGGCATAATCTGAAGCATTACTTTGTGGTTAAAAGAGACCACGTGAGGAGTTAGCTGAAATACTCAGAGCACGCCCCAGACGGGGCTGATCACTTACACAGGACTCTGAAAGACCTGGGGAGGGGAAACATTTCCATTGTAAAAACACACCTCAGGCTTTGCTCTTTCGGAACTCCTGTCTTTATTGAAAGGATCGCAGATCTGAAAAAAGCAATGTTTAGCCAGAATGTGAATATTCTCAAAACTACCAAACCTTGAAGTCTTGGCTCTCCCTGAGGCAGATCCTGACAATGTTATTTTATGCCAAGTCTGCACAGCAAATTTTCATTGGAAACTTCAGGTTTAAGTTAAATTTTCACCACAAATTAGTAAAAATAAATAAATAAATAAATAAACTTCATATTTAAGTGACTCCTTCTTAACATACCTATAATACAATTTGAGCCTGTCTACATTTTTGTACTCCAAACTTGACAAGTCTACGCTAATCCATGATTCTGACACATGAAAGCATATTTATGAAGTATCTGAGTGAAGTAAGCCCAGAAAGATAGTTCAGTGGAAGAAGATGTTCATTGACTGGCTCCCTTAGTGAAATAGGGCTACTTTTAAGCCAGAAGCCTTTTAAATCCTCTATTGACTAGGGAAAGGACAACTCAAAGGATTCTGAAGTGACTTGCAAGAACTCCACAACCTAAAAATCATTCTCTCCCTTCAACCCCCAGTGAACAGGAACATCCTGCATGAGCAGCCTTACAAAAACAAAGAGGTGCCAATAAGACCGAGAGCGATGCTGAGAAGATGCATGGATTTTCATTCCTGTACAATAAAAGTGTCATAGTGCATTACTGAGCAAAAACATATGAAACGTCTTAAACTTAAATTACCTCAAGGTCTGAGTCATACGCAAGGGCTTCTGTGTCAGAGAAAATCATGAAGACCGAACTAAGGACATCTTTAAGGTTAGAATGCCCTCTTTGGGTTTAAAGATATATTTGCAGCAAATTTCAGCAAATACAGCAATTTTATGCCACAGGAAGGAAAGAAAATAAGAGAATGCCAAGTGCGCCACTCTCAAACTAGGTTATAAATGACACCTGATTCACATCTACTAGCAACAATATTCCTAAGATGCTACATACCAATAGGAAAACTTCACCCCAAGGGCAGTCAAGCAGTGCAGCAGGCTGCCAAGAGAGGCTGATCAGCCCTTGGAGGCTTCCAGGGCCCAGGATAAAGCTCAGAGCAATCTGCTCTGGGCTCAGTCAGCCCTGCTTTGAACAGGGAGGTAGACCAGAGACCTGTCCAGTCCCTTCCAACCCAAACAATCCCATGATATACCCCAGCTTTAAAAACAAGTCTTGGGATTTGCAGCATTCCACCTTTTTATCCATACACACATCAGTTCAAGCGTATCTTCTGGGATGATACATGCAACTCTGAAAGCAAGCAATTCATCCAATTTTACTTCACAAGGGAGTCACAAGGAAGTTAGTAAACAGCTTCATCATATCCTAGAAGGCAGAAACAGCTGGCTTTCTACAAACAAAATTAAGGATAAAAGTTCAATACTTGGAATAAATAGGTTCTTAACCAGCTTTTAAGCATTCAAGACACACAGAAATCACAAGCTTCAATGATAGCCAGTGCCTTAAGCAAGACAGACACAATAAGGCATACCATAAAAACTCCTATTGCTCCACAGTAGCAGACCTCTAGTAGTTAGCTGGTGATTAAATGATGCTCATGAGCATCACTTAAATGTCACTTTGATCTACTGCAGTTATTTCACAAAATGTTTACTGCCAAGACTTTTTATTGGCTGTACAAACATCTGAAAGCACATCTCTCAAGGCATCATTCAGTTTGCTATATTAAAAATTATTTTGATACCTTTTCTTCGTCTGCTTTCCAACGGGCAGAAAAGAGGGGGCCATCTGCTAGACTGCAGCTGTCTGAAGACACTTGCCTTTGAAAAACCTAATCCCTGACATGGTTCCAAGGGCATTACACAAAAAAAAAAAAGAGTAGCCCCCTTTGAGCACCTGCCACAAAACCACTCTCCCTCACAAAGGACCTGGAGGAGGACAATCACCCAGGGACCACCACCTCTACCCTACCCAGTCCACAAAGTCTAACCACAACACGGGCATGGAAGAAGGCAAACCTGAATGCTCTGCCTCACACCTGTACCAGGCACCCATAACCAGCGACATGGGTGTATAAGACTGATATAACTGAGTGCACAAACACCCAGATATTTCTCTGTCTCCTTTTCTTGGTTTTATTTACTCCTTGGTTTCTTCCCTTTACTTCTTGGTTTTCCGGGGCTGGTCTCTTTCTTCTTACACCACTGTTCAGTGCTGGTGTTTACAACACATACACAGGCTGCCACACAGAATTCCTTAGAGCAGCCTTACATGTAAGCTGCCCTCTATAGTGTCTTTACCTCACCTGTTTGCTCTTTTTTTTTTTTCTTTTTCCTATTATCATTATTATTATTCCCTGCTTACTCTCTGCATTTTAACCCTCCTTTTTCAAGCTTTTCTGGTACTTTCTATCATGGTTTTCAAGTCATTAGAGGCCATTTTCAGAATGCACAACTGTTCCAAAGCAGAGGGCTGGAAGACAGACAGCAACTCCACGTACTCCTCACATGGCTTGCGCTGAACACTCATACTGGCTTTTTTTAAACCACAGCCACTCTGAATTTGCTACAGCCACAGACTTCCAACTTAATGGCTGGCCAAAGCACACAGAGCTTCACTAAGACCTGGCAGCACAGAAAGCAGTAACGCAAACGAGTGCGTGCAGACCCAGTTGAAAGGTTCGAGCCCTCATCAAGAGCATCGGTGCCACCCCAAGCTCACCAGAAACACAGGGAAAATGTTGCTACACACCATTATCACTAGTAAGAACACAGGTCAGGAAAATTCCCTATCTGCTAAAAGAACAAATAAAGCTATTAGGGCTCACTGCATACAATGTGAGAAGCAGGAGCTGGGCTTTCCTTACCTCAGAGCAACCTGAGACCACCCAACCAGCGAGCTATTTCCCCCTCCTGTCCTCGTTTGCCCAGGAAGCCAGCAAACAGCCTTTTACACTGCTCCATTACCTGGAGCAGCCCTTCTCATGGCCACGGCTGTACAAGACTCAGACTACAAACACATGAACACTACAGCAGCTGCCTTGCCACAGCCACGTTCAGATTTCCCAGGGAAAGGGAACGCAACACCCATTGATTATTAACTAGTTTGACATGCAAAACCACGCTGAGGAACAGCAGCCCCCTCTCCTACATCACCTGGGTCTCCATGGGCTTTTTGCAAGAGGAAGCACCTGCACCTCCATCAAGTGCATGAAATTCAATCTCGCCACTGCCTCAGCAACTGTCCACAGCCAAAACCCTATGAGAAGGGAAAGCTCCTGTCCCCAAAGCTATGCTTCCCAACACCTATGAGAAAACAAGCCTCTACTGATAAGATCATCTGAGCCCTCCCAATGAAAAGTCAGGTACTTTACAGGGCTGAGACACTTGGACTTCCCACAAAGAGATTCAGTGATAATCATTCCTTGGAGCCCTGGGAAGTTTTAGTGAGGTAATATATTTGTGTGTAGGAAGGGGAACAACCACACCATAAGAAGTAGACAGCTACAATCTAAGAAAAAATAACCCTACAGCTATAACC
Source organism: Anas acuta (assembly GCF_963932015.1). Taxonomy (NCBI): domain Eukaryota; kingdom Metazoa; phylum Chordata; class Aves; order Anseriformes; family Anatidae; genus Anas; species Anas acuta. Next base: position 42,062,016 of record NC_088981.1, read on the forward strand.
TTTTGGCTTTGTAAGTGGTCTCTGCCAGCCCCACTCCAGGTGTCTGCGTATCTGCAACAGTGATAATCCATAAAGCTAAGCTGATATACCAGTGGAAAGGATACTTACCAACATATCGTCTAAGATGAGTAACAAAATACTTTCAGTATCCCACTAAAGCAGCAAGGAAGTGGCTTATTAAGAAGAAAAAAAAAAAAAAGAAAAAAAAAGAAAAAAGTTTCTTCTTTTGCCAAGCTCTCTGAAGACCTTACAGCTTTCCAAAAACAAAATGAAAGGACCCTACGAATGGTTTCCTTCAGTGCCCAAAACACACTTATTAGACCCAAAGGCACAGCTGCCAATAAATTCAAAAACGAGGCCATAGCCTCACCTACGTGAGCTAAGCCAGGGACTGCTCTGCTCACCCCATCAATCAGCAAAGCCACGAAGCTCCTGTCAAACTTCATTATGTACAGGCACATTGAAAACATCACTACTATTTGACTCTACTTTCCCATTAACATTATAAAGAATTCAGCAAGGCATTGAAAAGCGACACCAATGCCACATGCCCCTTCTTATGCCAGCTTGCAAAACAGTTCAGAAGATCTAATTACACCAACTCCCACTTCCTGACTTGTCCATAGATACTACGCCTTTCATCCTTGTTCAGTTTTACAATACTCACCACCAACCTCCTGACTTTTCCACTCCACAGGTTGCTTCCAAGTTGCTCTAAGAGATTTTTCTCTGTCATGTTTTCCTGCTCTGCTGACCTCTCACCCCAGCAAAAGAAGCCTTTCAGCCAGTGCCCACTAAATCCCTCTAAGCAGCCAATTCTGCTGCCATTGCAGAGAACAGGGAACGGTGGAAGATAATTTCACATATATCCCATTCATTCTGCTCTTAGTTTCAAGTATCCACTTCTCCCATGCAGTTCTTTCACATGAAGATTTTATCATCTGAGCATATATACACATACCTTCCTTAGCAAATTACTGTTCCACTTGCAGTTCTGACTTGTGCGGTATTTGATCTGATCTAGAAGTGCAGGTAATGCATATACCTTTGAAATGGAGCTAGCTAAGCACTATTAAAAAAAATGCATTTCTACTTTCCACCCCTAATTCTGAGAACACAACTGTTTATGCAGCAAATACTGACTGTTTTGATGTGAAATCTAAATGTTTTCACACTCGGTGTGCCTAGGTGTTGTTACAAATAAACATATTGAGAGAAGGCAAAAAGAGCAGAGTAACTATGTAATCTCCTCTGACATCAGGGTCCTGCAACAAACAAACATTTGTAAGACAGCAAGAAAGGAAGGAAAGGGAGGAGGGAGCGGGAAAGAATAGAAAGCACCACCAATCATTAGGCAACAGGGTCCCTGTTAGTAATTTATCATATAGGGATAATTAGAGGTGTGCATGTTGAAAGGAAGCAGGGCTGTTAAACGAGGGAGGGTCTGAAATAAAGACTGCAGTCCTGTACTGTAAGCACAAAGGGGAGACGGAATCCAAATTCGGCGTGCCCCAAAGGAATCGCAAAGAACAAAGAAACCATACTTGAGGCACGCACATGATCTCACTGCTGTCTGCAGACTTTAGATTAGTCATTAAGCCACTTTACTTTCGCAGCATCAATAAACAGGGAAATAACTCCACATCAATAGCTAATTCAAGTTTCATACAGCAAAACTGCATTTATCAAAGTATGTCAATAGCTGATCTCCACTTCCACAGCATCAGTAGCTAGGAGGCTCAGAAAAGAAATGTCTCTCCCCAAAATCATATTTCAGGTGAGCAGTTAATGGGATCTTTTAGCCTACATGCTAAAAGGGGAAAAAAAAAAATACACACTTTAATGGAGTGTTAAATAGTTAACATAACCCAGAATTAAGTAAACAGCTCCAAAAAAGAATACTACAGTACTTAACATAGGCGCAGTAGCCTTTGTTCAGTGCCAGAGAGCCAAGTTTTTCCTCGTGTGACTGCTGATTTACAAAGGGCACATTCATCCCTCATACATAAGGGTTTTGCAGCAGTTTTCCTTCAAGAATATTGAATAGTATTACAACATACCCTGGGCTCAATCCTAATCTAAGTGACACAGCATGAAAGGGCTGCTCTCTGGAAAAAGACACGACATGCTAAGGATGAACTTGGAAATCACTATGGCAACTCCACAGGTTCCTCTCTGTTTACCTTTAAGCCCGATACTCCGAAGGTGGTGTGAAAAGCTGTTTTCACACGAGTTGTTCATATGTATTACGTCCAAAGCCAGGAAAGGCTGCAGACTGTCTGCCGCTCAATTAGGAAGAACGTTTGCTCGAGGAAGCCAAATGCTGAAATGAAAAAATCATAACTCCTGATGAGCGCTCAGGAGGTGCTGCACACTCCAGTAGATCTCATTTGAAAGGTCAGGTAGTTCAGTAGCTGTAGGAGGCCCAAGTTATGGTGAGCAAAAAAAAAACCTAACCAAGTGTGCCTAATTTGCGAACAAAGTCGGAATTAACCTTTAGGGTTCTTTGCTTTAGTGAGTACAAAACATTGTTTGCAGTGCTTTCTGTCTTTCCGTTCTTTACAATTAATTTATACTGGCGCTAATAAATCCTCTTTTCTTACATGACCCCACTACAATTCCAGAAGCAGCAGCTTAGGCCCAAACTTTTGACTTCATTTTACTTGAAGAGAACAAAGGCTGATTTATCTGAATTTAAAGAGGGAGGAAGCCAGTGGCAATATAGTACTTGGTCTGTGACCACACTTCCATGCTGCTGGATAAGTTAGTAGTATAGTGTACAAGAACAGGTTATTTTGACTGTCCATTCTTGAAGAACTGTAGAGAAAATTTTTAACTTTTACAGTATAAACACTGGGAAGTAAGAAAAAAAAAAAAAAAAGACATAGATGGACATAGTTTTAATCTCAAATGTACAAAATATCAGGGGGTTCACATTCCCTCACCCCACATTTCATGGGACCACAAACCTCTAAATTCAACTATTTTTATTTTTAAACCACATATTTGATTTAAACATCCTTCCTCTCAGTTTCTTAAGTGCCTAAAAACCATATCAATGGAAAAAAGATCTACTAAAACTTCAGCCTTAAAGCACTTTTAATCTCTTCCTAGAAGAAACTAAAACTTTAACTTCAGCAATGAGATGGGGGAACAGCAACGCAATGCAATTAAAGGGACTTACCACTTAAACAACATGAAAGTTTTAATAAAGTAGAACTCCCATTTTCGAGTTACTGTAAGGCCAATTGCAGATTAGAAAGAAAATGATTAAAAACAAAAGGACAAAAACAGAAATAATGAATCACAATATACTGTGTTCATTTCTTTGAAAACTCTAATTTACTTTTAATTGTCGGCAGCGCTTGCTGGTATATGTCCTGTAGTATATTTTGCAGCAGCCTTTATAACACAGGCACTTCACTGCAGAGCTCTTAACTCGCTATTCAGAAGCATAGCAGAAAGTTACTCAACCGCTTGTACACAAAGATTAGCGTGGATTACCAAACCATGAATGAGCTGCTTTCCACTGAAACGTTGGCACGGCCAACCAACGTGTTTGCAGAAAGTTTCGCTAGGCTACCAGCCCTTGCAGAACCGCACATCCGAAAAACCAGAAAGGCAGCTGACACACCCCAAGAGTGATCCACCTTTCTTGCTGAGCTCTCCTGGGAAAGGTGAGATGTGTTTTTTTCCAGCATTTCCCCACGGCTCCAGCCCTTCGCCAGCACCGGCAGCGTGGGTAACGCGGGCAGCGCTCGCTCAGCCTGACAGCTTCCTGCCGGCTGCTGCTTGGAGGGAGGAGGCGACGAGCGGCTCACCTCTGCTAGAAACCTCACTTTTAACACTCAGTTACTCACATACTCGCAGACACATGAAGCTGGCTTCTCTGTGAAGGTGGCAGTTTCCCTTTCGTCCTTTAAAGTGAGTTAGGACAGACGTGACTGTTGACTTCTGAGAGTACGGTTACTTCCCTCTTTACAGGCAGTGAGTTAAAATACATATATACAAACACTTACACACACATGCATGTCTTTACAGCAATATGACTCCTTCCACGCCAGCAGAGGCGAAATTACACAGTTGTCAGCGCTTAAAAACACTGAAGGTTACCTCAGCGCTATAACAAAGTTCCCTAGGCAACACTGGCTGCGCTGACCCTCCCTGCGAAACGAACGCTAAAAACCGGCTGGGGCCTAGAGGACCAAAAATCAAAACTTTAAATAAATAAATAATCAAATAATTAAATAAATAAATGGAAAGCAACAACGGCGGCTTGGCGCTGGGAAGCGGGAGCGGATCGCTCCTCATGCTGCAGCCCTGACCCCTTCCCAGCCCCACGCAACCCCCCCGACCCCAATCCAACCGGCACCGCTCGGGGCTCTCGCAGAACCCCTAAAACCCACCTAAAACCCACCCCAAACCCTTCCCGGAGCCCGGAGCCCCTCGGGGAGGAGCCGCCTGCTGCCGGCCGGGCCCCCCCGGGGCTCTGCCACCCGCTCACCTGGGCTCGCCGCCCCCTTCCCACCGCGGCGCCGCCTGTCGGTGCCGCCGTGCCGGGGCTGCGGCCGCCACATGCCGCCCCCGGCCGGGCTCCCCCCCGCCTTGCTCCGAGCCGGGCGGAAAGCGGCGGCCACGGCCCCTCCCCTGCCGGGGAGCCCCGGCCCCGGCCCCGCCGCCGCTGCCCCTCCTCCGGCCCGGCCTCCAGCGGCCGCCCCGGGGCGCTGGGAGCACGGCGGGGCCCCGCCGCCATGGCCGCAGGGGCAGGCAGGGAGGCCGCGGCCCAGCGCTGAGGGGGCGGCTTCGGCTGCTCGGGCGGAGTGGGAGCGCTCACGGGGCTAATTTCTGCCGAAATCCCTTCCCCAGTTTTGTGTTGTAGATAGTTCAGCCCTCCATCATTTCTCTTCCCTTCCCTGGTTAACACAGTCCTCCACCGTTTATGAAGTATCTTCGCTTCCCTAGTTAACGCATCCATCACATCTTGCTCTCATTATATTTCTAATCTCACAGTTTTTATTTCTTTTGATAGCCATAATTATGAGCTTTATGTAGACTTAGGACTATCCACTGACTATGGCTTGGCACCAAGTCTGCTAGAATAATGCCTGCTTCAGTCACGTATCACCACATCCTCTGTGCTCACCCTGTGCACGGAATCAGCATTTTTCAAGATGCCCTTCCACCCTCGTTTTCACAACACTCTTCCCTTTTCAATACCATTAAATATTATTATAAATTAAATATACCACTTTGTGTACTGAGACGTTTCCACAGCATTCAGAAAAGTTGCGACAAAAAAAAAGCCTGGTAAGTTTAGTTAACAGCTGACAGCCTACTGACATTCTTGGGTTTCAGTCCGGTTATTAAGAAACACAGGACATGCTAAGGGAGGTTTGACCTCATATTCCAGCCCGTGCCCTTCCTGACTTGTGAGAGAAAATAATGAGCAGCTGCGCCTCACGTGCCAAAAATAGCCACACATCCTTCTTTCTTCAAGTTTGCCATGCTGCTGCTGATTCAGATGATGTCAGCTTATATCAGCCCCAGCTCCCATCACTCGGAGATAAATTTGTTGGAAGAGAACAGCTGTACTGGTGCAGACAAAGGGCTCAGCCAGCACAGCCTTGCCTCCAACTCGAGCCCAAGGCAGCTGCCTCAAGAGAAGGAACAAGGCAAGCACACACAGCGCTTCCCCTTTGGACTCTCCCACCCTTTGAGCGATGTCAGCTTAGGGGTTTCCTCTGCTCAGTTCCTTTTGTTGAGTCGGTAACTTGCAGTGGGTCTCACCATCTCCCTGTGGCTTGTCCAACCTCCTTTGAACACACTTTGGTTTTGGTGTCCACAGCATCCTCCGGTGAGGGCTTCCCCACCTCTCCCCCACTGCACGTGGCACCAGCTCTTGATGTTTGGTTTGAGACAGGCTGTGGCTAGCTTCCTTTGACAGCTGCCAGGATTTTACGCTTGAAGAAACAGATTTTTCCCAAAGTGTCCATGCCTCTGATGCTTTTCATATGTGTCATCACATCATGTGATCCATTTTCCAAACTGCCTGGTGCAGAGCTACCCAGACCTGCCGTGTACAGAAACCGCTCCGTACCTTGGAGTGTCTTTGTTGCCCACCTCTAAACCTTTTCTATTACTGCTTTTTGGGGATGAGGGTGCAGGTTAGCCATGGATTTCTACAGTGGTGGCATCTTTGTGTTTCCTGTTGTATTCTGTGTTCTTTTACCAAAAGTTCATAACATTTGTTATCTTTTTTTCTGATTCTTGCCAAACATTTAGCTAATATTTTCTGATATTTTACTGGCCCCTCATTTCCTTCTCAGTGATCGTGATCATCTCATAACTTTTCATCTTATACGAGAAGCTAGGATTGTTCTTACCAGTAGATACCAATTCAGTTCATACACAGTTAATTTCATCTGTTGTTTGATTGCACGGTCATTCAGCCTCCCAAGTTCCTTCTGCAGTTCTTTGTAGTCAGCCCTTGTTCATACTGCCACAGATAACTCACTATCATCAGCAGACTTGCTTCAGCAGCTCATATGTAGAACATTGGATGTTCCAGAGGAGCTAATCTGTCCAAAGCTACCAAAAGGTAGCTGTTCTACAAGTTAATAAAAATTTACAAGTTAATAAAAATCATGGCATGAACTGTTCTCGGACAGAAGCCCCTTCTAGTGAGTTTTTTCGCTTCTACTCTGAACCTACTCCAAGAGTTAAAGTGTAACGTAAACTTCAACACTTCACCTGAAGTGGCTTTGCCTTACCTCATGTGTACCTATATCAATAGATATAATTAAATAAACAAAATACACCGTATTAGAATACGAAGCAGACTAATTCATTAGCTTGGTACATAACCACCAGTATTTTCCTAGTAGAGAGAACATGGCAATCTATTATTTTTTTAAAAATGAGCAGCTTTCCAACAAACACCCTTGTTCAAATGTCCAGCCATCAGAAAGGGCTTGGAGAGAGATGGCAGGTAGGTTCCACAGAAGACTTTAAGCATAACCAGAGAAAAAGGTACAGGAGGCAGACAGACTTCTGAAGCCTATACTAGTAGCTGAGAACAGTATTTTGGTTTTTAATGCTCTTTAAATTGTACCCTTTAGGGAAGGTCTGATCCAAATGTCTGGATGAGACATCCGGAGCTTACAAGAGAAGCTTCCCACCTACAGTTTAGTCCTGATGAGCTTACAGGTGGTACTCAGGTGTTTAGTAAGATTGGTGCTGCAAGAAATTGCACAGAAGAGCATACTTATCAGTGGGTATGGTATGGCTGTCTTCTTTTTTAGATTAGAGAGGAGGGAGTTGGAGTGTTTCGCTATTTCTTCATCTCCAGTTTTCATTAAGCTGGTATATACAGGCACAGCTGCCAAAAGAAATGGTCCTGCCTGTTCCCCCGCTAGCCCTTTTTCAGTTGTCCCTTCCCTTCCCTTCCCTTCCCTTCCCTTCCCTTCCCTTCCCTTCCCTTCCCTTCCCTTCCCTTCCCTTCCCTTCCCTTCCCTTCCCTTCCCTTCCCTTCCCTTCCCTTCCCTTCCCTTCCCTTCCCTTCCCTTCCCTTCCCTTCCCTTCCCTTCCCTTCCCTTCCCTTCCCTTCCCTTCCCTTCCCTTCCCTTCCCTTCCCTTCCCTTCCCTTCCCTTCCCTTCCCTTCCCTTCCCTTCCCTTCCCTTCCCTTCCCCCTGCTACTGTCTGCTTTGTGCTGGCAAGGGCATTTGTCTAGCTGTACAGTAAACTGGGAACAGATGTGGATTTAAACCTTCCTTTTTTTTTTTTTTTCCACCAAAAGCCTTTCTCCAGTTGAAGGTGCCTATGAAGCTACAGCATTAGATGCTGCACCAGAAATCCTGACAAATTTTAACAATCACTGCTGTGTAGTGAGTGCAGTGCTGCTGCCTCTGTCCTTCCCAGACCACTTCCTGAGCTCTTGTGCCAGCTCAGAATTGCCCTCTCTGCTTCCTATTCCTTCTCTCTGCCTCTCTGATTCTCATCGTCTCCACATGGCTGCTTCTTTGTATGGTACCTTCGCATCAAATCGACATCAGTGTATGAGAACTCCCCTCTGCACCTGCTGCCATCATGAACAGATTTCCTGTAGCTCTGTCCTTTATGACCTCTGTTTTGTCTCATAGCTCAGCTGCAAACTCTCCTTTTCTTCTTCTTGCATTCATCCTTGTGGTGTTTTTTTTTCTTCACCCAATCACTGCTATACTAGAGACCTTCTCTATTTCAGTGGTAAATAACGTATTCACCAAAACATGCTGCTGAAGAAAAGGCAGCTCTATTTGCAAATTCAAGTCAAATTAAGGAGAAAAAAAAAAAAAAAGGTTTGCCTATGCCTAGCATAAAAATGAGAAAAGCCCAGAAACGTTAGAGCTACTTGTTTTGATTTTTCAGGATCAAGACATCTTGATTTTTCTTAAGCTAGGTTCACAGATGGCACATTTGCTGCCCTCTGCATAAGCCAGAACCCAATGGTTACCTTCCATGGCGTGGTCCTGCCAGAGCCACAACCTCTGAGCTGCTTCCTTTTCATCCCTGCACCTTCATGACTCAGCTTGACACCACTTCTTCCCCCTCAGCAACATCCGTTACATGGAAAGCTAACTCTTTCTGCCGTGCTTCATATCACAGAATCACAGAATCACAGAATTTCTAGGTTGGAAGAGACCTCAAGATCATCGAGTCCAACCTCTAACCTAACACTAACAGTCCCCACTAAACCATATCCCTAAGCTCTACATCTAAACGTCTTTTAAAGACCTCCAGGGATGGTGACTCCACCACCTCCCTGGGCAGCCTGTTCCAATGCCTAACAACCCTTTCGGTAAAGAAGTTCTTCCTAACATCTAACCTAAAACTCCCCTGGCGCAACTTAAGCCCATTTCCCCTCGTCCTGTCACCAGGCATGTGGGAGAACAGACCAACCCCCACCTCGCTACAGCCTCCTTTTTGTGTACCCATATAGTGTGATAAAGTCGCCCCTGAGCCTCCTCTTCTCCAGGCTGAACAAGCCCAGCTCCCTCAGCCGCTCCTCATAGGACTTGTTCTCCAGGCCCCTCACCAGCTTCGTCGCCCTTCTCTGGACTCGCTCAAGCACCTCGATGTCCTTCTTGTAGCGAGGGGCACAAAACTGAACACAGTACTCAGTTGAACACAGTACTCATTTTCATGAGTACTGAACACAGTATTCATTTTCATGTCCAAAGCCAGAAGAACTGATTTCACTTTCAGTGCTGAAGTTCACTACAAAAAGTGTTTTTTCTGCCCCCCTCCCCCCAGAAAAACAGTACAATTAAGTGCATTTTGGGTTTATCTGAAATGAACTTCAAATTATATGTATTTTTAGCTCATCCACTGATCTGAAACATAATTTTTTACACAGCTTTAATCAGTGTTTAGCTCAGATATATTACCATGCCCTACCCAAAATGAGATGTTTTCTATTTGATTATGCATTAGTTAACTCTGCAGGTACTTGCAGTAACTCTGGAACATGCTTTTTGATGAGATTTGCATAAAGATCATTTTCATAACAAATAAATAAATAAATAAATAAATAAATAAATAAATAAATAAATAGAACCAAGGTGCTTAATGCAAAAGATGAAACTCCCAGTTATTAAACCACAGAACTCCTGGAGACTTCAGCAAAGCCAGGATATTGTTTAAACCAATCCATGAAAATCCGAAAGAAACTGGTAGGACTTGAATGTTATTTTTGTTACAGGTGATTACATTTCAGTTTCCAAAATCTTCTTTGTTGTTCATCTACAGCTGTAAGGGAGCAGCAGCTGGTTGTCTTTACTGGCATCATTTTCTGAGTCTTTTCCGAAGACAGTGACTCGACTGTACAGGATTTTTTCTGGTGTCAGGGTAGACTTCAAAATGAGACTAAGGCTGATAGCACATTACCAGTCAGTTCAAAATATTTATGGGATTAAGAGCCATGTATTATAGATAACTCAAAAATGTTTTAAGCCCTAATCTGGTGGATATACAAATCAAAAGAGTTAAGCCTTTGACTGTTTATTTTGACCAAATTCCTTCCTATAAACTTAAATTATTACAAGAAAAGAGTTACTTTCCCTAAAGGCACCTGATCAGTAGCCAGCAAAATGAGGATTTATATTGCTGTACTCTAGGCTTCAAAAATGGATTTCAGGGACCTTCTGTCCATAGCACAGTACAGCCAATAAATACCCAACCATTGCTGCATTCACCTTTTTACATCTGGATATACAATTATTTTCTGTTGAACTGTCATTATTAGGTGGTTGTTTTTTTGTTTAGTGCTGTTTTGTTTTGTTGGTTGGTTGTTTTGGTTTGTTTTACAGCAATGTATAATTGGATTTGAACTTGCTATTATTTCACTGTAGCATTCGTTTTAATTGACCTTATACATGTAGACGATGCATTCCTCTTTAAATAGTGCCTCAGCACTATCACTCAGTCACAGAAAGGTTTCCGAAAGCTGCACAGGACAGCAGGGTCTCAGCAGAGGTGGAAGGAGCCAGGAGCTGGGCAGGAGGTGAGGGGAAGAGTTCAGAGGGGGAGCTGGCATAGGTTCCTCTTGTGGGAGCATCAGGGCATAGGGGCTGGCTAAAGCTGTGTGGGAGCATCCAAAATGCGCTCACACCTGGGTAGCTGCAGACATACTCTCCTGTAATCGGCTGGGCATGCTGGTGGGATCTCTGAGGAGATCAGTACTTCCCATGGCTGAGCTTCTGGTATCACAGAGCAATGATCCTGCCACTTGCACACAGCCGGTCAACGCAGCTGCTGTGCCTGAAGGGACAGCAGGCACTGGAGGGTGAGCATCCTGGATTGTACACATGAAGTACCCAGGTACCCAGCTGTGAAGAGCATATAAACATTTCAGCTTTGTCATCAAGCTCCCGATGCCTTTGTTTTCCCCATTCACATTCCAATATGCCTTATGTGTGTAGGAGCATTTAAATGATTTAAGCAAAAATACATTATTTAAAAGTGCAGACATGTAAAGCAACACAAGACACATCTTCCCTGCCAGACAAGGACCTGAATGCCAGAAATGCAAGGAGTACAAGTGCAGGACTACGGAGAGGTGATTGAAAGCCCAGTGTAATTTGTCTCTAGCTGGATGACGCAGTCTGGCTTCAAATCCAACCTGAAGCCCTTGATCCATGTATGACTGTACTGGGGCCATCCTTACACCAGAGGCTGCAGGTTATCCTCTGGCTGAACATGACTATGTTAGCAATAACTGCAATTTTTAATTTATTTTTTTATTTTTTAGTTTTTGCTGCTCTGCCTTTCAGGAAACTCACTGAAAGAGAAGGATTGAAGGGCTTTGTACAGGGAGCACAGGCAGTGCCTAACTGTGAGCTTGTGGCATATCCAGCAGACTCCTGGATGCAAGATTGGCATTTACTTAATCTTTCCCTCTGCCCAGAGGAGAAGGGAGGCAGAATTCTGGCATCCAACATGCTATAAGTGACCACGTTTAAGCAGTCAAATCCCACCCTGGGATTTTACCCCAATAGCAGTGTTTATACCCCTGGTGATGAAGACTATTTTCTTCTTCTTCTATCTAAATAAAGTGAACTCTACAGCTGCTGATGAAAGCCTTTTTTACTAGTTCTTGACTTACTTCTGTGGGTCTTTGATGTGCTGTCAGAAAACCCTTCAGTGCTCTTTTTAAGTGGGAACACTCCAGCAGGACACGTATTCCAGCAATGGTTTCATGTAGGGCTTTTGATCCCTACCCACTTCTCACCAATTGTGTATCCAAAGACGGTCAACACCTTATCTTCCACCACACTGGGAGCTCCTACCGAGTCGCTTCTCTGTTCTGACCTTTCTAAAGTGTTTCGGAGTCACTGCTTAGCCTCCAAAACTCACCTCCTGTAAGTACAGCCTGTATTCCTTCTCTTCAGGTATTTAATTTAGCAAGGGATCTTAGAGCTGCACCGAGACATCACTTGCCTGGATGGGCTCCCTACCGAGCAGGCCAGGCCACTCTGTGTGATTCTTGTTCTCATCATTATTTGCCACTTGGCAAGTGTTTTCACTATCCAGTTTCTCAGCAGAAATGTTATGTTTACTCTCAGATATTGATAAAAACATTGAATAGCACTAAGTCTCACACTGCACCGTGCAGACTCTCATTCTTTAATATTTCTCCTTGGACAGCTGCATTTTTTCAATTCCCTAGATCTCCCACTTTCTCATTCCTTGTCCTCACCGGCAGATGGAAGAGCTACATCGAGAAACAAGCCCATCCCATCACCAAGACTCTGCCTAAAATCCCCCAAACAATACCGTTAGGTCTCCCTGACTGCTGACTTCACATCCTCACTACTCAGCACTTGCCCGAGAATGTGCTGTGGGCGGTGTAGCAGGCATCCAGACATTTCTGAGGCAACAGGAAAAAACACATTCTCTTCTGTGACCTCCATGCGCCTTGTTGGTCACAGGTATTTTTCTGACTGGGCTAAACCAAGAGCCAGTCCTGCTAGCAGAGCTGTTGTTTCTGCCTGATTAGAATCGTAAAGGAAATATTTTTTGGTCGGTGGTACAAACCACACGTAACAATTCTGGGAAACCTGCTTGTTGAAAATAGATCTTTGCTTTTTAAGAAATAAACGATATGAATTAAAAAATCCTCCTCATTTTGTTCACAAATTCAGGAAATGCCATGAGATGACACAAAGATTGTCACTTGTTAATGCCTGGAAATAGGAAAGCTGGTTTCATTTCAGACGCCATCAGATAACACCTTTGCCAGAGGATGTTATTACAGTTTTAGGCTAAATATATAATATAAATAACCTGTCTTCTGCAGTACAAAAAAATGTCTACTGGCTGGAAGCAATTATTGTGAGATAATACATGGAAGTCTGCCAGCGGGGCTTGTTAGGTTTTCAAACTCCATATTTATAATATACATTAATGCACAGCACTATCTCCTAGCACCGCCAAGGTCCAGCCCTATCACCGTATTTATGAACCTAATTTATGTATCACTGGTAAAATAATAGGGCTCAAGTAAACCATGCAGTGAACTAATCTAAACCAAACCCTTAGAAGGGATTCATTTCCATTCAGGAAATACACAACACCTTTAAATGGATCGCTTTCCATGGGAGTGAATTATTATTCCAATTATTTGGCCAGCTTTATAACTTGCCAGTGGCTCAGTGCCAGCATATGGCTTAACAGGCTAATAAAAAAATTGATTACCAAAGCCACCAGGGCAGCTGCACACGGGATGGCAGAGGGGGAGAGCTGTGCATCCATGCCAGAACAGCCCCCTTGGTCAGATGTGAGGCCACATGTCACATCATTTCCTGCGGTCAGTAATAAAATTAACCAAAAGTACTCCTGAGAGCTATCTATCTGCACCAAGGAACATGGGGATGTGGACCCAGACTTCCCCCCACCAGTGACCTGCAGAGAAGGGATAAGGGTCCCACCGAGCCATGCCTGCCATGGGGACAAGGGACCTCATCCCATGCCCCCAGGCGGTCCCTCTCGTATTTAAATGGGATGGGAGGGCAGAGATGCACAGGGAGGGAAGGGTATGGGACTTTGACAGATTTTTGCATTGCTGGGTCAGCTGGTAACAAAAGCTGTGACCCAGACTCAGGGTGAAACCCTTGGAAAGACACTGGCAATGTCTCATGGGCAGGTAGTGGGACCAGATTCCTACCTACAGAAGAAACCTTTACCACAGAGCAGCTTGTCTGCAACCTCGGGTAGAGCAGTGTGCCTGCACAGATACTCTGTGATGGTTGTTGTCTCAAAACATATGAGTGTCTCATATATTTTCTTGGTCACAGTGAACAGAAAAAGTTTCTCTGGGAATGGATGTCTGGATGGAGATTAGGCTGTATTTGGAGTTCACAGTTCCTGAGAGATTTGCCACAGAAAAGACTAAACTTGGCTCCATTTAAGATGTGGAAGCCAGCCCCTGGGAGACCTTCTCCTGGTGGAAAGCTACTGAAGCTGTGCAGATGCCTGCTTTTAAAGCGGTTGGGTAAGAATCAAAGTTGTGCTTCCCTTTTCACTCTTATTTCCCTATTCCTTACATTAGGCCTATTTTTAGAGCGAAAACGGAACAGGGCTGAAAATGCTCATCTGAATTTGGTCCTGATCATAGGACCAAATGCCTTATCCGTAGCACAGAGACAAGGCTTTGGGGTGGGGGAAAGTTGCTACAAGGTGCTGACAGCAAGTCTGCTGCTCTTCTGCAGGTGCAAACTCCTAATTCGTCTGTGTTACCATCAGTCTGTGTCAGGAGAGCAGAGACTTTGTGAGTTCCTTCAACACCTTTAGGGGCTGAAGCACCTTCTGGAGGGAGGTTCCTGTCCATCCCCAAGGACCATAGATGGAGCCAAGGAAGATAATGTTCCTCAGCCAAGAACCTCTGGGCCGTGCAAATGGCCATGCAAATGGAGCTGCTGTGGTTGAGCCCTTGGGAAATTATCTGCAAGGGAAAATGTGGTGAGTGGTTGGGCAGCAAGAGGGAAAAGCGAGAGAAACAGGGAAGTCAAAAGAGGAAAAAGGGAAGAAATGGAACAAAACGAAGATGAGTGGTAAGAGCAAAAGCAGCTGCAGAAGGGAAACAGCAAAGAGAGTGTGAGAGAAAGTGTCTGAGAGAGAAGGTCAAGCAAGGGGAAGTCAAAAGCAGAAACCTGTAAGGAATTTTTTTTTTTTTAAAAAGGCAGAAACAAGTAAGAAAGCTGGGCATCACATGGAGAAGCCCTCACCCCAAAACTCTCCCAGAGGAGCAGCGGCTGCCCGTGGCCACAGGAGCCCCCGGCTCATCCATCCCAGGGCTGGAGGGAGCTCTCTGTGAAGGATGCAGCAGCTCGCCCCATTCAGGCAACTCCTGCTGTTCCCATTCCCAGCACGAATTTAGCCCCTGGGAGCCAGTGAAATAACCTCTCCACCATTACAGCATCTTTTGATGGACACAGGGCAAGGTTTCTGATGTGTGGTACCAGCGGTACACCATGGTTTTATGGTTTTGTTCTCTTTAAGATACAAAAATGTTGGCAAATTATTGAGGGCGTTTTCCTTGCTCTGCTGCCAAAATTATCACAGCATGACCAAGGCAAGGTAAGCACAGGGAAGCCTGCAAACACACTCTGTGGGTGCAGGGAATCTCTGGAAAACACTTTTACTTCAATTGCTGAAGCGTCCTTCGTATCTACGAGGTAGTTGGAAAGTTACACGAGTGTGTATGTTACAGGAAGCGATTAAAAATCACTTACTACTTCATAACAGTAAATATGCTGTTAACGGGCAAAGCTGAATATGGTTAGCAGAAAGGAGTGTGGGAGACATTAGCCGGCATAATCACTTTAATAGAGCCTATTACCTTTAATGGGGCTTTTGCGAGTACGCGCACGCACGCAGACGCGCACACAAAGAAGATACATGGGTGGAAATAAGAGTCTACCAGAGCCAAGCCACAGCCTAACTGTTACAGACCATTGACAACAGTGGTGTGCGTGCAAGCCTAGTTGTAAAGTCCTGTAAACACAGTGAAATGCACTTTCTCTCTAACACTTTCTGACCACTGATGCCACGAGGAAGCAGTGCCTGAAGGGTGAGGCAGCACATGTGCGATGCGAACAGCCGCCCTGCGAGCGCGTGGCGCTGCAGTGTAACATGCCACAGAATCGGAGGAAATTCTCACAATTGCCTATTTCCCTGCGCTGCGTTAAGCGATTGGGTGAGCGCAAACCACAGCTGAATTGCAGGAGTGAGTCACGGAGTTCAAAACAAGAGCATCCACTAATTGTTCCGTGGAAGAGGCTGAGAGAAGTATAAAGGAGGATTTTGTGGGGTATTCTTTTGCTCACTGTGAGCTTTGTATCCCCTTGCTGGCTGTTCTGATCTGGGAGTTTATGATTCATAGCACAGGGAGGCACATGGGAGGGTGGTGAGGCCCTGGCACAGGCTGCCCAGAGGAGCTGTGGATGCCCCATCCCTGGAGGTGCTCAAGGCCAGGCTGGATGGGGCTTTGGGCAACCTGGTCTGATGGGAGGTGTCCCTGCCCACAGCAGGGGGCTGGAACCAGGTGATCTGTAAGGTCCCTTCCCACCCAAACCATTCTGTGATCCCATTATTCACTGTTCTAGGGTACAGCGTCCCTCATGGACAGGGTTTTGTGGTGTGGGCTTAGAACAACTTTGAAGCAGTCTGGAAGGAGCTCGGACACCACCTGATGGCAAACTAGGAGGACAAATAGGCTTACTCCTAACGCAGATTCCTGGCCTGCAATTGGTGTCCTGTAGGCAGCCTTCAACTTTCCTCTGAGGCGTGGAGTCTCCCCTTGCTCTTACCACTGGCTTTCTGCTTGAGGTTTCATAATATTCTCTGCCTAAATCACAGCTGACCTGATGCACTGGGATTTTCTGAGCAAAGGCTTATTCAGTATCTCAGTAGGCTTCCCTGCAAATCAAGGAGAGCCAAGGTGCAGTTATCATTGGACTGGAGTCCTGTGCTGTTCACATTTCAGTCCCAACCTGGAGTCAAAAACATCAACAAAGAAAGCAGATGAATCACTAATGCCAAATGGGATTTGCACGTTGGTACAGAAAAGGCCTGTGAAGGCAGATTCACTTGGCAGAAGCTCAGGCAGCTGGTTCAGAGGCAGATAGGAGGCACTTTATGCAGAGACAGGGTTTTCTTCCCATTGAGATGGTACAGGGCACAAAAGGTTTAATGACCAAGGACTAACCTCACCCTTGTTCCTTGCTGAATGAAGAAAAGAGTGGCTGCTCCTGAACTTGTGCTCCTCACAGGTCACATCTGGGAAAAAGGTTCTCTGGTGTTGGCAGGAGGTGACCTCAGTTACATTTTTTTTTCAAACCATCTGAATTGTTATAAAAAATTAAAACATTTTTTTTTTCCATTTCCAGAAATGTAAAAAAATTAGTGGGCTGGGAAGGTGAACAAAAATTAGAGAACCTTGTTAAAAAAAAAAAAAAAAAGAAATTTCCCATGTTTTGCATTTGGATTCAGTCCAAAATCCATTTACATTAAGAGTACTTGTCAAATTCTTGTCAGAAAGGTAAGAGTTAGTAAAAAGATCTGCCAGGAGCCCAACTTGCTGGAAAATTTTCCTGTTTGGGGACGATTTACCAGAATAGTAACACTTACAGTCTTAGATTTAAAACAACAGCTTGGTCTCAGCTGTCTAAAAAAGCCTTGTTGTATTACTGCCAAGTCATTAGCTTACAAAGCTCCAGGCCCTGTCTACACACCAGCCTGCCACCAGTTTAACTGAAATCACTATTTAATCCATTTAGAGCAATCAGTGCAACCCTTTTTTGGTAACCAAATTAACCTAAATCAATACAAGCCTGTTGCAAACAGAGACAAACAATTTAAGGACATTGACATCAAAATCTGCGTTGACTCAAGCGGTGCAAGTTTTGTGGGGAGAGGAAATCTCGGGTAAAGCCTGGGAGATGCTGGGATGGTCCCACTCATGCTATAGAGCTGTGCCTAAATCACTTTGTGTTGGGGTGTCCTGGGCACAGTCCTGGTTGCTATCACTGTGTTTCCCTTTTAATTCCTAACATTTGGCTGTCTTTTTTCCTTGCTGACAAGCACTGAGTTGATATTTCCATGAAAGCAATCCCTGCATGTTGGTGTTGAAAGGGGGACACCAAGGCTATTTTTCCCTGCGAGTACCATGTCACATCTACCTACGCTCAGCCTGGTTCCTCTCCTGCCTGCAGCCTCGTAATCCACTTCTCCATTTTTTCAGTCATCCGTTGTCTTTACTATGGTGGGTAGTTAACAAACTGCCATTAACAAACTCACCCACCTCACCGCTCACCTCCTGTCCCACACCTTTATGGACAGGCTCAGTGTGAGTGCACCGAGCAGGGGGAAGTGCTCAGGAAATAATCCCAAATCACAAATATGTCCCTGTGCCCCAGCTCTTCTGTTTCCAGGTGCTGCATCAGCAAACCCTGGTGGTCACACTCTACAGCAAAACGCAATTCCCAAAAGCAGAGGAGGCGAGCATCAGCAATGAGGCAGGGCCACCCACGAGCCAGGCACAGTCTGCCGAGGTGCAGACACCTCTCATAGCTGCCTGTCTTGGGGTTTTCCTCATGCCCAGTGGCAGCATCAGGTTCAGAGCAGAGATCCTGATGACTTCGGGGAGAGCTTTGAGCTGAGGCAGAGCTACGGGATGTAGCTGCTGAGTTTCCTACCAGGGCCAAGGATTTCAAAATGTTTTTACAGAGGACACCAGCTGGAATTTCACTTGACTTTATCCAAAAGACTCAGAGGACTCCAGCTCTCTCCTTCCTTTACACATGGTGTGAGTTTTCATCCTATAAATTCAGAGGCTCGTACAAGATCTCAGCCTTTGTTAAGCTGCGGTGGAAAAAGACGGAAATCCCTCTGAAACCTGTGATCTTCCAAAGGCAAAGGAACTGCTCTAAAACAAACTAGCATCTCCTTCCTCCTGTGGCTGTAATCCAGAAAGCAGTTTACATGAATGGGGTATCTGGCCCCCAGCTAAGCTTAGCCAAAGATGCTCAGATATGACTGTGACAATATAACATAAAACAGGGACAATTTGGCATTGCAGAGAGTGCCTGGACAGCAATAGCTGGCTGCAGCCACGTGCCCAGGTGCATCAGTCTTGCCCAGTGCAAATAATGACTTGGGTTGTGTTATCCTGTTTCAAAGCCCACCGTGGTGTCTCATGATGTCCCCCACTATGGTGTGTGCCGGGTCTCTCCTGGTGGCCAGGGACATCCCTGAGGAGCACAGGGCAAGATATAGCTGCTGGGCCATGCCAGGACGTTGAGGAGCTCCCACTCACCTGTACCATCAGCAGGCAGAGACCCAGGGCTGGAACAACCAGCCCCAGCCCCATTCATCCACAGGGTGCAGCACAGCTCCTGCTTCCATGCTACAGACACCGAGTCTCGTGGTTGTGAAGCCACTTGTGTTACCCAAGGGGTTTCTGTGGCAAACACGGTCACCGTAGGCAAGTAAACAGCTGCATTCACACATGCAGAAGCGTTTGATTTTGTACCAGAAGTTCAGCAGCTAAAAGAGACTTGCATTTTGTTATATGGGTAGCATGATTATAATACATATGAAGGAATTAGGACTCAAGTTTATGAATCCTTATTAGCACTGGTACTCCTTAATGTACTACTTCAAATAAAAGTATTGTATAATTCACAAGACTTCAAGTACCTGTCTAGTCAAACTTTCTCATGGATTTCCATTAATACCATACACACTTGCTGGGATACAAAATAATTTGGGGAACAGCATGTTTTCCACATAGCAGAAGGAGCTGAGTATAATTTATTTCAATCAGAGACCTACCTAAGCCTAAAAATGAATCTTGCATTGCACCACTAATTGTGTTTATAAGAACTTAAAGAGAAAACAAAAAATAATTTGTAACAACAAAAAAAAAACTTTCAGTTATTTCTAGAGCTAGACACTAGGTGGCAGAGCAAATATATGTTCTCTAATAATTCACAAACACATCCTTCCAGTAACAAGGCAGGGCCAGATAAACTAAATTAAGTATATATTTAAAATAATCTGAAATCTTGCAGCTGGTCTACTTTTCCTGACCAGTTCCTGTAGAGCACAAGCCCTGCTAAGACTGGGTTTAAACCTTTTATGCTACTTACCATGAGCGTTACCTTCAATTTAGTGATTTAGTCACAAACTCGTGTCTCTCTGCACAAAAGCCCACAGCTCCCCCTTTCCTATACAATCCATTTTTAGAGTAGGGCTCAGGAAAACTCTACCTCATAATTTAACAGATGACAGAAGTTTTATACACAGATGTGGACCTCAAATGTGCCCAAGTGGTTTAGGAACATCGGTGTAACTGCTGATCAGTAGGACGAGCTGCACGGGTAGAGGTGATTAAGAAATGAGACTGTAAATTGTTCATTCATTGTTTCTTTGCTCCTGCAAAGCCATGTTTCTTCCAGAGGAAGAGCATACCTGTCTAAGTAGCTAAGAAACTAAGAGTCACTGTGGGTAAATGCTGAGGTGAAAACGCTGGAAAAAAGGTCTGGAACAATGAAGCGGGAATGCTTTGCACCACGAGATGTCAGCAGGCACCCAAGGCCCAGAGCCCAGCCCCATCCATGGCTTCGCCCTTGTGCTGCAGGGAGCAGGAGGCAAGGTGCCGGGCTGGGGGCCTGGAGGTGCAGGGGCAGCTTGATAAGCAAGGGAACTGCTAGGAGAAGAGGTTCCACCAAGAAAATAACACGAGAGGAGTTTGTTAAAGCTGGTTGGAAGTTCAGCCTGAGTGCTTGTGACGCAGCTGTCTGCCTGCGGGATGCTGTGCGTGCTTTGCACATGCCAGAACCGCACGTAAGCAACCTTTGCATTTCAGTCCCATAAAAGGGGACTGAAAAAAGAGCTGCTCCTTGTGCTGGCTGGTCCCAGAGTGCAGCACGAGCTCGGATTAGCAGCGGTGAGAGATGGGATGGAAGCTGAAAGAGATGAACCTAATTCCAGGCTCCCAATCAGTTTGCTGTATGGCCTTACACTGCCTCATCTTACTCATTTGTCCTCACAGTTTTGGCATCTCCTGTCTGTCATCTTCCCCTTTAGGCGTGAGGTATGCAAAGCAAGACCACCAGCTTTGAGGAGAGAACCCCCCACACCCCTCAACACTTCTAAATCTGTCAGTGCTTAACAGCATTCCTGTGACACTGAAACACCAAGGGCTGTCTACGCATCTGGTCCTGTCCCCAGGCATGCAGAACTTCATTTCAACAAAACCTAGGCTATTTCCAGATCCACTTATGTGTGGTCAGTTTTGTCAGCTATTTTTTCCTAAAGCCATGACAGGAGAGGACCTTGAGAAAGAACTAAATGGAAGTGGTAGGACCCTTCTGGAGCAGGATCTGATGATGGGCTCAGGAGGTCACCCGGCATGATGTGGCAGCGGAGGAGCAGAGCCTACACAACAACAGCCCCTTTCTTTGGGAGGAGTAAACATCTGAATGAAAACAACAGTAGGATAAACGTGGATGAACCCACTTGTCACTGGCCTACAACATCCAGCGGGGGGGCTGGGAGCTCAGGAGGTGGCAGAAGGAACACCAGAGCCAGCTGCAGGCCTGAGGGAGGAGCCATGAGAGGAGCCATCACCGCGCCTCTGGCCTCCTCTCAGGAAGGCACTGACTGGCTCCAGAAGAAGTCATAGAAGAAGAAGCCTCTTCTGCTACACCCTGCCAGCAGCCCTTTCCAAGGGATAATGAGTCAGGCAAAGGGAGGAAGAATTGGTAGGAAATTATACCCCTCAAAGACAACCTTCCTCAGAACTGGAGAAGAAGCTTCTTTCATGTTTGTAGACAATTTACCCTGGCTTGTAATGGTTGCAGACCTCAAAAGAACTAAGGCTTGCTCACCTGCAAAGGCAGCATGAGATCTGCCCGCCCACCCATCCATCCTCACGCACGGTGCCATGGCTGCTGTAGGACATACACTCCAGGCCTTCTGACAGCAAGTACCAGACCTGTCTTCCCCTCCCAGGCAGAGCTGTTTTCAGATTTGGAGGTGCAAGTAGACCAACCTACCTAAGAAACCACCAGCTTCCTCTTCCTGCACGGAGATGGTTTACCTCACGATGCCAGACAGACATGGGAAGGACCAAACCATGCGATGGACATGGGCAGTGGCTCAACAGAACCGTACAGCCTAAGAAGGATAAGTAAAGACAGGAAAGAAACAGATGGGGTTGAAGAACCAACAACATCAAAATGGACACGTAGACAGCACACAAGGGGGATACAGTGGTCACCGTAAGCATTCCTTTATGGTACAGGAGATACCCAACCTTGGTTCCAAGAGTTGCAGCTGCTGGCAGTTCACACGTCAAGGATTGTGCCTACTGATACAGGAGCGGAGGTAACACGCGTGGGAAATGGCGTGGTGTGGGAACGAAGAGCTTGTGGTTGACTTGTGGCAGCACAGCTGGGAACCTGCAATCCCTGCTCAGTGCAGGACCTGTTGGTTCTCAGCAGCTCCAAAAAAACAAGTTCCCCTTATTTATTACCTGAGAAGATAGATGCTTTGGGGACCTTGCGGTCATTTAAAATTCGGTTCCTATGGTCTACTCTAAGCCTCTTTTATAGCCGAGTCACTCAGTTTCAAAGCGTTGTTTCCAAATTCTCGCAGGGCCGTCTTCCTGTCGCATGTCCTCCCCAAGTCCCACCCTACTCGCATATGCAACCTCTGTCCCGCAGCTCATCCTGCTCTTCCTCCACGCTCTCCCACTCCTTGCCACTCTTCCCCCCTTTGTCTCTACCTCACTTCCTTCCATTTTGCCGCCGTACTGCCTTCACCCTTCACAACTAACCCTTTACTGTCACACTTCAGGCTTTCCAAAGCTTTGAAAAGTTCCCTTTCCAGAATGGGAAGTGGTAAACCAAGCTCCCATCCCACACAGTCTTCTGGTAAAAATCCCACCCTCCCCCTTTCACTTCATCTCCCTCTACCATCTTCCTTTTGTTTGTCTTGGCTACTCCTTCGTCTGCTCTTAAATTAGAAGCTCTTTGAGGGCAGTGCCAGAATCTGGTCTGGAGAAATCCATACGGTACCTAACGCTGTATATTATATAGTACAGAGAGTCTATTCTATTTTATTATTATTATTATTTTATTTTTTTTTTTTAATTTGGATAAACTCACTGAAAACCCAAGCAAGTAGGACTACATAGACACACGTGTCCTGTCAACAGGAAGCTTCTCTTACATAACTTCACTGACAGTTCTGGAAAGCTAAATGCGGTCGGGCTGATTTTCCTCACTGCAAATTAATAGCCAGGACAAAAGTCAGCCCACAAAGAAAAATCATTTCTGAGAAAGGAGGCTTTAAAAAAGCAGATGATTTTTAGCACGCAGAGCTGCCCTCGCGAAACATCTGCTATGACGTAGCCCTGTTCTGGCCCCAGACCAAGCAAATCAATAGCTCCACAGAGTAATGGGATAAGAAAATGGGAAAACTGCCATTGCTTGTTTAGCAGCTTGTTTTGCTGATAAATGTCTGTCACTTTTCAAATAGCTACAGTGTAATTGTTTTGGGGGGAAAATATTTCCTTGAGCAGGAGGTTTGCAGGCCATTAGCTATTTCCCATCTGTGCTGGTGTTCTAAGACACCACACATACACTTTGCTCCCTATTAGAAATTATTCACAGCTTTGGATTACAAACAGGCAGCCTGAAGTTTACAAATCATGTCTGCCATTAAAAAGCTTGTTCTGGACATACAGAAAGTTTAGGTATCAGAAGCGTTATAACCAAAATGTTATTTCTGAAGGAACCTCTACTTGAAAGTCTGCTAGAAAAAATACTTTTCATGTATCTTTTTAAAATAATGAACTGTACAAAAGTAATAGTTACTTGACTAAAGCAGTGTCTCGTTTCATGGCTACAGAGAATATCGCTCATCCCATCCCTTTTCAAACTGTGCCATGAAAATGTTCAATTTCTGCCCGATAGCTGCTAGGACTGTTTAATATCACACAATACCTCTAATAACTATAGGCTTTCACTTCACGCGCATCATCCTAATATGCAATTACTTGAAGCAAATCTAGCTGTGCTAAAAGACAGCACTACTCTCTTACCTGCTTCAACTGAAATACTAGCTGCATTTAAAAAAAAAAAAAAAATTCCTTATCAATAGGTGTTCTCCTCTCTTTCCCCTCCCCCATCAAGAAAAAAAAAAAAGAGGAAAAACAAGGGGAAAAATATGGGTACCACAGCAGATTTATTCCAATGATAAACTTGTTTTGTCATTTGAATCATTTGAATTTAAAAAAAAAGTAAATTAAAATGCAAGATTACACAAATTTTCAAACCTAGCTGCTTTTTAGACTTCACTGAATAAAATTAGTGAAAGAGAGAAAAGTTATTTGTGATTAAAAAGCGCATCAGTGGGTAACTCGCACCTTTATTTACTACTGGGACTGACAGGCAAAAGAACCAACACACAGGCAGTGACTGCTTTTCAGAATTTATTGTAAAAAAAAAAGTAGTAAACAATAGGAAAAAACTGCTCCTTTTTAAACCCACCACATATTGCTTTATATGGAAACAATGGAAAAATGTGACAGAAACATATTTACCCATTTCTGTCCATATATCAGATGATCCAAGCTACTCAGGACACGCTCATGGGAAAAATATTGGCAGTATCACAGCATATGGAAGTGGAAATAAAAAACATGCAGTATTTTCAATTGCAGTTGGGAGGCCTATTTCCTGGAGTCTAAAGATCATGTTGTTTTATCTGCTTTCCTTTAGCATAACGTACATTATCAGACTTCCATAACTTCAGACACCGGCAGAAAGCCCTGATTTTTTGCCAATAGTGACATACCCACCTCAAAGATAAATGTGGAAGTCGGAATGTCTGCCTTATTTCTGTTTGCAATTTCCTTTCCATAGGAACATGCACATGATATAGTTCCTGCTAACAGATATTTAAAGCTTGGCTTGCCCTCGTTCATTTATACCAGTCCAACCCCACTGGAGGTCCTCAGGGCAGCACAAACAAAGGAGAACAGACTTCCAACACCACGCTTGTTTTGACCAAGTGCTTCCCCTAACACCACATTCAGCATGTTAAGAATACATGGCAAGTATTCTGCTTTTGTCTACAAAGGTAGCAGATTCTGCATTAGAAGGTGTTACAGAAAATGTAAATAAATAAATTCCCCAATTTTTAATGGATTTTGTAGTTCATATCAGAACATCTGAAGAACCTGTGTAACTTAAAGAGGGCTCAATTTAAACAGAGCCCTAGAATAATGAGTGCACGGTAATATTTACCTGGTGTAATTAGCTTCATTACCAACTGGCAAAAAGTTGACTTAACTTCAATTTCATGCTTAAAAGAATTAGTCAGAGAAAACTTATGTTACATGGCACCTTCAAGACCACCTCAGCTTCAAGTCAAGGGATGAACTTACACATAGGTGTGTTGTTTTAGACATTACTTGAGGACAGAAACCAAATACTCAGAAAACAGGGCTCAGCAGAAACCTATTGATAAAACAGTACCTAACCATTTTTTTCACTGCTGCAGTTGCTGGAAACTGATTGTAGTGACCACACCAGTTTGAGGTGACTCACACAACGGCCAGCCACTGGTGCAGACCACTGGGGAACATTTGGTCGTTCTGAAAGGGGATACAATGGAGCAATACAGGAAATTCCATGCTGAGAGGACAAAGTCAAACATTTGTTCTCTTGCACATCATAAAAAGTATTTTTGGTTACAAATTACTATTGCAAACAATCTTCTCATAGATAAAACTAAAAATGTCTCTAACTAGAAAGCTTTGGGAGTCAAAACCCCACAAACCATAACTAATAAGCTTTATCTATGCAAGTCCTCTCCCCTTCTGGGCTGTGACAGTCTCCTTATTTTAAGACAGACCTTCCTCTTGGTCAATCAATTCTGTTTTGGAGGAGAACACATCAGCCAGCATGTGCTTTGGGATTTCAGATCCCCGTACTTTCAACGTGTAGCAGGCATTCTCTACTTTTGCCAGACTCTGTTTCAAGGTATACAGCTTCTTCGATACTTCATAAGGTCCAGTGTTGCCAATAAAAGTAAAACCATCATAGATCTGACGTAAGAACTGGCTCAGTTCAAAAGGTGTGTCAATGTCACCATTTCCAACACTGCTGATGCACAGCCGCATCAGCTCTCCAGTTAGGTCAGCCACTCCCAGCAGGTAATCTACGGGTGTTACCTTCAGGCTCCAAGTGTTTGGTTGCTTATCCTGGGAACTGGAGGTCTGAGGACAGATCAGAACAAAGCCCAGTAAAGACAAGTAGGCAAAAAGCAGAGTAAAATCGTTCAAATATACACTAGTTTCTCTAATGCAACTGTAAAGCAATGGTAATTACAAACATTCTGGAAACTGAAATTGCATGGCACTTAACAGTCTGATTTCAGAAGTACTATTTACTTATCTCCCTCCAGCATGCCGTAAGGTATGAAAGCATCCTTTCCATTTGAGATGTGATTTCCATTCTGACAAGCACGATAAACGCACCGTGCTTCTATCACCTTTATTTGCAGAGTAAATGCATCTGTACCAATGTTTATTTGCATATGCCTTTTTTTTTTTAGCTCAGATCTCAGCCTAATAGATTTAAATTTTCATTGAATACTCTGTCCAAAGCTACCAAAGCAATCAAGAATCAAGAGAGCCTGCATTACAAAAACAAGACATATCATTTTGTAATAGCATCTTGAATTTCAAAACATTTTCTAGAAGAAGTTGATAGGTATAGTTCTCTCAGATCATTTTTATATCAGCCCAGTTCACTAAATTATCTAAATAAATATTTCATGAAGAAAAGTCATCACAGAGCGACAAGGTTGCTTTTCAAGTTTCCAATACTTTTTATTTCCAAAATAGTGGTGGATGGGAAACAACATACATCTGTTTCTATTCCTTTGCTCCCACAGTGTAGCATCCACTCAAACTCACCCATCTGGTCTGCAGTGCGTGTGCAGAAGTTAACAACTTCACAATTTGTGAAAATAACTGTACCACTACTGGTAAGAACCAGAGAACGTAAGCTAAAAACCTGGCCCTATTTGCAAGTATCTTACTAACAGAATGAAGAAGGGAAAAAAAGCACCGTGTCTGGCCATTAAAAATCCCTCTTCTATACTTGTTTCTTAGTATTTTGCTATCCTGGATGGTTCTGCCTACTAGGTGTTCTGTTTGCCCTAAATAAAGGTGATGTGAAATAAATAAACTCGTATCCCACTGATTTAGTTTACCACTAAACTAAGTAAGTTTTGAATAAGCGAGTCAAAGCCCCCATGCCTATGTAACACCATTCCACTCACTGGCCTTATTTAATCCGATGCCAAAAACGTGGCTGAGCCCAGTCATCACATTAACCATTTCTGAAAGATATTTGTCACATGAGAAAAGAAAAACTTTTACCGTGTTTGTTGTTTCTTCCCTGTCTTCCGCTGTAAATACTAGTTGTTTATTGATCTCTTCAACACTAATTAAAGATCGTGTTTTAATAAAATACTGAAATGAAGCTGCCTCAACATACTCTTGAAGTCCTGCAAAAACAGCATAAATAAGCTAATGATTCAAACTTTACAGTAATGATCCATCCTTGATTCTTTTTCAGAAATCTTTTAAGTAAAACCATTTTAAGGTTACTAGCAGAAAGAGAACACACTCCAGAAATAACATTGAATCATTATTTAACATAGCACACTTTTGAAGTACAAACATCAGACCAAAAGCACAGCAGATAAACATCTTCAAGTTTTTACTCCAAGCAAACTTCTCATTCAGATCCTTCTGTAATATCAGTACAAAGCATCACGTTACTCTCAGAAACAGGCTGAACAGCAGCTCCCCATAGCGAAGCTTGTAAAATACAGCATTTGTATGATGGAGAGTGCAAATCACTGTTTCATGAGGTCACAGACACGGGACACAGTACAGAGAGACTGCAAGTAAGTCAAAGGCAAGGCAGCTGATTTGAAAAAAAAAATGTAAAGAAAATTTTCCCTTAATTCATGTTATTACCAACAGTAAATATTTGTTTTAAAATTAATTTCCCACTTCTTTATTTTGTAGGAATTAGTGAAAAAGCTCCTTAAAACATTCAGGATAGGTGAAATTTGTGTTCAGGACAAAGCATACATTGTTACAAGTAACTCCAGACAAAGAAAAAAAAACACACAAACAACCAGACAAGGCTGTGATGTTCAACAAGATGAGCAACAGCTCTGTCCAAAAGAACTTACACTCTAAAAATAAGGCATGCAGGAAGAACAAAAGGTGTACTGAAAAGGAAATAAAAGATAGGATAACAAATATAGCTTGTACCAGCTTTATATGCCATCTGCAGCCACCTGTCACAACTGCCTCTCACTGCCTACTTGACAGATGGTGATTTTCAGTATGCATTATAGCACAGGTGAGATCTATAAAAGAGCTCGAATGTTCAGACAGTGATTTCACAGGTTCTATCAATTTTTCCTTCTGTGCACAGGGCAGATTTGGGGGAAGAATGCGGGAAAAGTTCATGAGCAGAAGATTGATGTTGGCACTGCTGGTGGAAAAAAAAAAAAGCAGAAATGAACCTGGAGCAGACAGCCATGGCAGGATGAAGCTAAAAAGTTTTGAAGACAAAAACAATACATGTGTATCTGACCTAGGGACAGAGAGAGAGCCAAAAGAGGAAGTTAAAGGAACAGACTGTAACGTGACAGATCTTAGCAGAAGAACAATTCTGAACAATTTTAAGGGGATAGTTTCACTTTGGGAGAAGCAGAGAGGTGACACTGTGGCATCATGCAAGAAGGCTAGGCTTAGACAGTAGCTTTGCCAGTATGTAAAGTGAGAAAATTCAGAGGTACCCAAGGGTACCAGAAGTAGAATCCTGGTTCCATTAGAATAATGATAAAAAGCTCAACTGACCACTACAAGGCAAGGATCTCAGATAATTTATTTTTCTTTAATCACAATGAAGAAGTCTAAATCAAAAAGAAGGGAGCCATCGATTTGAATAAAAGAGGAAAGTGGAAATGCCCAGGAAAACTGGAGGAGACCTCCAGGGAAAATGTGATTGTGGGCCTTTCACATTACAATCGTAGTAACGTATGCTCAATGACCTACATTTTCTCTTTTTAAATATGTATTTGCAAGGTGAGTGGATGCAATTCAGTACACACCCTTTACGCTTCTATACAGCAGCAGTGAGAAAAGCAGAACAACCAACCAGAGCCACACTCAACACTGCTGTTCCCAAATAAGAACATCCTACTACAGCCATTTCTTGTACACAGGGCAAATAAATGCAGTAATTTAATCAGCTGAATTCAGGTAAAGAAAAGCTATTCAGGATCTTCTAAGATTAATAACTTCAGAAGTTGCAGAGAGGTAGATTCATCACCCATTCTTCTCCTGACTTACCCTGCTGATATAACACAACCGGTAATTCATTATGACATTTTGGCTCTTCCTGTGGATAAGCTATAAACTACCACACTGCAGCACTTAACATGACATCTGTGAGAATCTCTGCCATCCATGGAGATTACCAGCTATGGAGAATCATCTTTGCATTTACCCAAGTTCTCAAAGAGATCAAATCAGCTCCCAAACTTCTCAATGTATGTTCTCAAGCAATGTTAACTCCCATCTTTAACTCATTGCACTTTAACTCCTCCACACATATTTTGTTCTTTCCCAGGCTGTTTGGCTCCTCCTTATATTTCTTTATGTGTATATATATATACATAAATATATAGACATACACATGCCCACATTTTTTGCCTCCTCTCTTCCCATCCAATCTGCCTTGATCCACTATTCTCCTCACTCCTGTCTAACTCCACCATACAAAAATTACGCACGAATTAGTTTGTCATTTGCTTTCACCTTTCACACTTAGCAGATCTACCTCTCTGTATTTATAATCAAGCCTTACAAAACTTTATTTGACATTGTTACCATCGCAAACAGACTGGTAACAACTTCCCTGAAAAAATATTAGTATTTTAAGCCCTTCTTCCAGACATAGCTACAACGTAACTTCCTAATGACCCCAGACCTTGAAATAAGGTGTTTTCATGTGCAGGTAGAAGGATGTTTAAACACGGTATGTTTTAGCTTAACGGAAGGACATCCGCTAATTTCAGCAAATAATCCCCAAGGTGAAAAACCCCATCCCATTTCACTACACCATCCAACAATACCTTCCCCTTGTGCTCGTTTTGGATTTATTCCAAAGTTGGCTTCTTTACAGATTGAATTGCCAGTAATAGAATAGTTTGTAAAGCTACTTTTATGCAATACTTTTCTAGCATGCACTCACAAAAAAAAAAAAACAATAAAAAGTGTTGTATTATTTCCACTAGCACTTGTTAATATTACAAATGTAAAGGTAACACTAAACATTTTGATATTTTATCACATTTACACAAATAGCTTGCACTAGTGATAAGTTAGTCACACACTCTTCCATATCTTGAAAATATATTTTCTACATAAGAAATGGAAAGTTACATTGAGGTATCTTCTGAGCACCTATCTATAATGGAGATTTTGTGTCTGAAAAATTGTGCATTTCTTTTCCATATGAATCAGCTGATGTAAAAGATTTACCCTTGTCTGCATATACAAACTCTGGGAAATATCAGATAAGCAGTTTTTCTGAGAAACTCAGTGTTGTACTAGCAAGAAATCAGGATTCTTTCAAAACCCAAGTCACTGGAACTCTCAAGCCAAGAGTCAAATTAATGTGCAAGGGGTAGGAAAAGGTAATTGTGCTTTAAAAATGGGTAATGAACTCCATAACTGGAGGAGTCAGGTAAAGGTAAAAAATGTAATCCTACCTGATATATATATATGTATATATATATATATATATTCCTGTATGCGCTGAAATTTTAACTTTGAATGACAGATCGAACAAGAGGTGAGTTTCCTCCTAACATTTAATTTACTCAAATTTCCCTGAGATGATTGAGGGATTGGAACATCTGTCCTATGAGGAAAGACTAAGTGAGCGGGGCCTGTTTAGCCTAGAGACGAGGAGACTGAGAGGGGATCTTATCAACCTCTGTAAACACCTGAGGGGACAATCTAAAGCGGACGGGGCCAAACTCTTCTCAGTGGTGACAAGTGATAGGTGACAAGGGGCAATGGGCATAAATTGAACCACAGGAGGTTTCGTTGCCGTATGAAAAATAACTTCATTACAGTTCAGGTGATGGAGCACTGGAACAGGCTGCCCAGAGAGGTTGTGGAGTCTCCTTCCTTGGAGATATCCAAAGCCCACCTGGATGCAATTCTGTGTAACATGCTTGAGGTGACCCTGCTTGAACAGGGGGGGTTGGACTAGATGATCTCCAACCTCATTTATCCTGTGATTCTGCAATTCTCATTTAAGCATCAATTCAGCAGTTAAAAATGGGTTAAAACGGATTTCATGCCTCTCAGTTCTTGAAGTTAACAATGTCAATGCAGTTAGCTTCCTGAACAACCTTCATCTCTGTATTTCTTCTTAAGCTAATCTCCTTCTCTCCCTTCAACCCTTCGCTTTCCTCTTTCTCTACATATTTTTACCCAAACTTGCAGTCTCTGTTAAGGGATAGAAAACAAGTAGATGACAGCCTGTGTTATCTTCCCCTGCTCCTCCACTAAACCATGCACGAATCACAGGCCAAAAGCAGCCACCAGAAAGATGGTAGGAAAATATACAGTTAGTTACAACTATTTTCTTCTGGCATCACAATATGATGGGTAAGGTACATTATTTACGAGGAGAGTCACATGAAACTACCCAATTGCAAACTCATTCCAAAATCAAAACAGTCGCAACTCTACCTTATCACATTTAAGCTGCTAGGGTACCCTCTCTTAAAAAGGAAAGGAAAAAAGAAAAAAAGGAGTCAACATTCTTGTGGAAATTCCAAACTGAGAAAAAAAGTTAAATTGAGAGCCTTTATTGCCTAACTCCGCAGACCATGGGGAACACAGTAGATTTAAAGAACCCACTGCTACTAGCCTGTTGATCAATGAATAAGAGAACTGGTAAAATGAGTAATTAATTAACCAAGTGTATCAACTGAAGTAAGTACAAGCAATAAATTTTAAAGTATTAATATACAAATTAAATCATTATGCTTTAAAGTTAGCATCCTATTGAGTTGAAACTGACAATTCACACCTCAGCCATTTCAATTTGTCTGCAGCTTTGGCAACAATTCCCTAGATTCACAGTTCTCTTTCCACACACAAGTGGTAAAAACTGAAGTAATTAATCTAAAACTGTGGCTGTGAAACAATCCAACAGCTGCTTAGTTGATTGTGAGTGTGAAGTCAAAGGTTAATTTTATAACAGCATACAGAAAGAGTATGAAGCCAGCTATCCTCTGAGAGGCTCACGACATAGACATCCTGTTGTGAAAAAGGCTTAGAAGAATTTTAATTCTACTCAGGAACAGATTTTATACAATGGGAGTAACTAGCAAATACAAATAAAAGCACAAGAGCAAATGTCCATAAAAGGTTACAAATTTGAATAATACTTCTGCTATTTCCATTCACTGAGTAATACTTCAAAACCTGAGTCACTATGACAGGGAGACCTATGTACAGTCCTTGAATTTTGAAAGGATCTGGGAAAGAGAAAAACACAGTTAAATCCATATTGGCATAAACATGCTGCTCCATTGTAACTATTCAGTTTTGAATCAGTTTGGCAATCAGTGCAAACAGATGGGAAAGTTTGACAGAGAAATAGACTTTGTACTACCTTATATTGATTACTAATAGAATGTAACTAAAATAAGAATGTATGTTAAATCCGGCAGTGATCTGTCTAAACTGGTTTACCTTTAAATCAATAGCTAAATTGATGCAAATTTCTCTCACCAAGCCCAATGTTTTATTGATTAGTCATTTGCTACTTGACTCATCCATGACCACCCTGAGGCTCTGTTCCCTTCTAGCTGCATGCCTTGAAGTGTTGCATTTCAGATGCCTAAATGTTAGGACTGTTTGTACTTTGCTTAAAGTTGAATACACACCAAAGTAAGGGAAAAGGAAAACCCAAGATTAGTCTTTTTTCCCCAATAACTGAATAAACAAATACATGCTCACTGTTAAATACGCACGGGTGCCTGTGAGTTAAGTCATTTCTCAAACAGGCACAAATACCCTGCAGAGAATATTTTATTCTCTCATTGCAGAGAACAATTTGAGTCTTTTTTTGTTATTGTTATTAGAAACATGTGTACATATGATAAATGCTAGTTTTCTTGTAGATGACTCACTGTGGATGAAAAGTTCACAACCTTTTATTTTGATTTTACTTGAAGAACCAAGGGATGTACCATGGTTACTTTTTAACAGAATGTTTTGTTCTTGAGGGTTTTTTTCATTGGTTGGTTGTTTTTTTGTTTTGTTTTTTCAAAAAAAAATAAAAAGTGAAAAACTCTGGAGATGAGCCAATGCTCTACATGAGTTCTTAAATATATATAAATTCCTGTGACAAGTAGTCTTCCTGATCTTTGACTACCTCCAGTTCCTCTGAGAACTGATATCCAGTTTTAAAGTCATTCAGTTAGAGGGCAAATTTTACACTACTAACAGCCTTGAGGGCAACTGTTCAGATACCAAAGAAAGGAAGCTCTGAGTCAGCCAGTATGCTCGACGATCAAAGAAGGAAGAGCACCTACCACAACACAGCTTTCTCAGTTTAAACCCAATAAAAAATCCTCCTCAGGATGAGGCTTTTTCTGTGTGAAAGTCCTGACTAACCTAACCTGATCAGAAGTACTAATGGTAGCCACATATTCTCATAAATACAGATCAGTGGAGATGACAAAAAAGGCACACCATGACCCTCCAACCCCTATTTCTCACCATGCGACTGTAAAAAAAAAAAAACTAATCATGATGTGCTCTACTAGCTGTTTCCTGTCATGGAGCTTCTCTATGACACATTCTCCTGTGTGGTTTAAACATAAAAAGGAGTGTACATTTTTCTCTAATCTTCTCTAATTCTCCAGCAGCACTCAGTTCCCATAAAGGCTGGAGAGCTCTGGTCTGTGAATGACTGATGTTAACAGCTGGAGGATCTAAAACAACTCCTGAGTCAGAGCACAAGGACTCCTCCATTTGCTAACTATGAAACAAAATTAAAGGACAATGTCACAGGTTTCAGACTGTCACATAAACAACAGCAGTATTTCCTGTAATAGTGCTGCAGAGCTTCAGGACAGTTAGATCTCATGTTAGAACTAGGAAATGAAAACCTGACCCAATCCATAGCACACATCTTTAGGAGATTGTATATAGCTGCTCTTATGCTGCTGAATTTAAGGAGTATGGTGAACCCAACAGCTCCTCCATCAAACACAGCATGCTCTGTGTGAGCACTGGTCATGTCCAACCCACATTCATTTTCCCAGGTTTAAGTTTTTGTGAACGGACATACAAATCCTGCAGCAGAACATAAAACATGAGAGGCTTTGCAATTGCTGAGTGTTTACTTTCCTTGGAATAACCTAGAAAAAAAGCATGAGACAGAAATAAACAAAGGGCAGTAAAATGCAACAATCTGAAGATATCTAGTTTCAGATAAGCAACTTGCAGGGTGAAGAAAATCGGTCTGACAGTTTGTTGGCACACTTGGCAGCGCAAGAACATCAGAGAAATGGAGAAATAAAGAAAGCAAGCAGAGGAATTAACAAAGTTATATGTGATAAATATTGGCTTCTTCACTGCAAATTCCGTTAATTTTTCAGTATAATCAGGAAACTTTGTTTCCATTTCTGGCATTTTACCTCTCACCCACAGCAGCAAAGAGATGAACTTTAATTCTTCAGCTACATCCTGTTCCTGTGTTATTATGTTTTCCCACCATCTTGCAGAAAGCTGATTGCTTCCTTCATGGATAGCTTTCCTTTCATGTTTTAGGTGTATTTAAGTTTTTTTCCTGGGTGAGACATTTCCAACCCACAACACCCTTCTTCATGCAGTAAAAAGCTTTTCCTTTGTACATCACCCATTCTATCACAGTTTTGAACTGTAAAAGCAAAAAGTTCTACTGTTTCTGATGTGCAGAACTGTTCTTAACCTTGGTTTTATTTTAGAAATATATATATATATAGGAAAAGGTAGCTAGCATAGATCGAGTACAAGATGTTCTTTCTATCTTGTGAGTGAAAAAGGTAAGAACAAAAGAACAGGTAATACAAAAGTCATTACACGGACTGTTCGTTTAGTTTGTGTTCTAAGCAGAATCCCTTTTACAATACCAAAAGAACAATAGTACTTAAACAAGTGATTAGGACATCTAAATCTGGCCTACTTGGACAGACCTCGCCCATCTCCATGTTATTTCTTGCAGCATCACGTCTGGCAGTACTGCATAATGAAATTAAAATATGGTCCTCTAGCACAACTAAAGTATTTCCTTTTCATCCATGCAGACTAAACCAACATTGTCCAACCCAACAACGCAATTTGTTGCTGTATGATTAGACTCCTGAAGCGACTCTAGATGGGACAAGACAGGAGACAAAAATAAGCAACATTATATCGTTCTCTCAGAACACCAATAGTGCCTGCACGAGATAAATTATGAGCTAGACTGCGTCAATGCTGAACTTTTACACAGAACTTCCCGCACCATCATGGGCAGCAGCAGTCACGGAGCAATAGCTTTGACAAGGTGCTGACATTTTACAGCCTCATCATCTAATCCTATTCGGAGCAAGTGCAGACATGATAAAGAGCTAATGAGCTGCTCTGTGCAAAGCACCCCATTCACCATTCCTGCTAGCACAGACACACAGCAAACAGCAAGGTCGGCCAGCAACGTTTGTTACACGTTCTCACCACCCTATGCTGCGTTAGTGAGGAAGCCCCAAAAGAAATCTGGGTTTCTCGTTCCAGGTTTTATGCACTGCTACCAGCTGTGCAGATAACACCACACCTAGGCTTGCTCCGAGCAGAATCTAATGACCTCATTGTATAAACAGCAACGTGCAGCTTAAACTATCACTCCTAAGAGCTTTCTCGGTCAAATTGCCATACAGAAAACAGTTTAACACCTCAACAGCCTTATTATTCTCACACTGCACCTATCCTATATTGC
The DNA here is from genome assembly GCF_963932015.1 of Anas acuta. NCBI lineage: Eukaryota > Metazoa > Chordata > Aves > Anseriformes > Anatidae > Anas > Anas acuta. The sequence continues at coordinate 42,097,713 of NC_088981.1, forward strand.
TAAGGGACAAAAAAAAATAAATGAGTAAAGCTTCAATCAGCTGGAGACTTCGTTTAACAAATCGTGTTAGAAAGATACCCCACTCGTCCCCACACACCACCCTATCGCACATCTCTTGGCTCCCCTCTGCTTTAGGCAAGCTTTGCACTTATACAGAATTAATTTAGATAGTACTTAGAATAGTTGTATAAATCCTAAAACGTCACAGGGCATACACTTTCTGGCCTTTAAGGCTTACACAGGTTTTCTTCCTGTCTACTACTGACATTTTACGTGAATATTTTAGAGTTTATATATATAATCCTGAAAAGTTTCCTCCCTTTGCTCCATAAATTCATAAAAAACATTCTCAGCCCTTTTCTCGCACAGCACCTCACAAGGATTTTAAAGCAACAGTACACGTTTCCTCACAGGATATATAAGGTATACACTGCGAAGTGGGGCAAAGGAGCAGGAATTCTATATTACAAATAGTAAAGCTTTAAAAATATCAACAAAGCCGAACACTTCTACCAGAACAAATGAAGAGCTCCACATTAAAAAAAGACTTCATTATTTCAGTATCTCTTTGTTTGCTTGTTTAATCATCCCCTGGGACAATCTGTACTGTTAAGAAACGTGTAGAAAACAGTCATCAGTTTTTGTTGTTGTTCAATTAGTGCTATACTCAGTGTTTGAGCTCATGCAAGTGTCCTTTGGGGAAACGTCCTGCGTGCCATTAGCACTATTCTTAATGAGGGAAAGCATGAAACTCCTTTAGTGCTCTGCCAGAATTGTTTTATCTTCAAGTCAAAAGAACAACTGCTTGGAGTAACCCCAAAAAAAGCATTCAACAATTGCAAGTGGCAAACAATATTCCCAAGCATTATACTCATAGTACTGTTCTATTTATAGGCTAACAGTTATTATACTGAATAAAATATGTATTAGGCAGCTTTATTATGCAGACAGTTATGACTCCCCAATTAAGGCTGCTACAGCAGTTTCCATTATAAGCCCAGTTTTGATCCCTTTTACTCGTTCTGAGACGTAGGGTGGGGAACAGGAGGATGTTTCATGTTTGGTTTCAAGACAAAGGAGAATATTTTTAGGAAGTTTGAGGTTAATTGGACATGCTGCTTTTGAGATATGGGACGTAGGCGTTTCTTTATTCTTTTTTGAAGAAAAAAAGAGTGTAACTTTTAACTAGTTCTCCAGAATTTCTTTAAAACACAAAGTCAGTATAGAAAACTAGGTGAAAGCCAAGATTTACAGCTCTAGGAAATGCATGAATACAAAAGATCTAGCACCTTTCCTAGCTTTGTATTCAGAAAGGCACGCAAACTGTTTCCACTGTGAAAAAAGCAAAGCAGCAATTAAAACATTAGACTTAAAAACAAAACCAAAAGCAGCATTCTTAATTCTTATCATTGTTTTCCATCCCAGTTACAGTTCTTCCCAAACAGCAGGGGGCATGGGGTTTCAGCATTCCCTCTCACTGTTTTTCTTTACCTAACTGTCCCTTCTTTCTTCATGTCTCTAGGTTTTCTATCTCAGCTTCATAATCCGGACAGCAAGCATCTTCACATCTCTGTCACCTCCTTGATCCCAGCATCAGCTCTGTCAAGATCTACAAGTCTTTAAGCCTGCACATCCCTTTTTTTTCCTTCCATACGACTAACTGAAGAGTGGAGGATTCAATGAACAAGGTGAGAGCAAAGCTCAGGCTAAAAGATTGCATTTCATACCTGTCATACACACAAGCTCATTTAAATGATGCCTAAAAGCATTCCTTGTCTTCTCAGTGGCACACACGTTTTACATGTGTAGCAGAGGTCTATCATAACTTGGCCCATTCTACAGTGGTCAGATATATCTTTATCATTTTAAGAGACATACACATTTTAAGAGCTCTTATTTAAAACATTGGTGACAAGTTTTAGAAATGCTGATCTGTGCCTGATAGAATATTTTCAGTTGTTTTGTGAAGAGCTTATTCCATTCCATTTTGATGCTGACAGATATCTCTATGTAAGTCAGAAATCAATTATGAAGGAAAATTAGTGTAGCTAATTGTGTATGAGTATTTACTAAACAAAGCAAGCTTGAACAGAAACTTCTTGCTAATTTCTTTTTTTTTTTTTTTTTCCCAAGTTGTTATTGCTGGCTGAAGTTTACATACCTTTCATATATAACTAACTTTTCAGGTTGGCAGGGATGTATTTTTTAATATCTAAGAACAACTTTGTTTTTAATCAGAGGAGAAATCTGGAAGTAGAAGCCTAGTGTAAGGTTTGTTCCCTTACATTATAGGACATAGGTACACATAGAAGTTAACAAAAGAAAAGTTTCCATATGTCTGCTCTTTTGGCATACTCTTACATTGAGATTAATGCCAGTTAATCCCAGGTGAGCTTCCCCTCAGTAAAAACAGCTGTAGGTATGGCTCTGAATTTACCCATGGGAAGCCCCATATTAAGAAAATACAACTCTCGTGAAGCAATTGAGCATGGCATCTGGTTACCCTGTAATAATTCTGCCCACATGGCAAGGCTGGCAGTTTGTACTGTGAGGTCTCACAAAGATCCGTGAGGTAGCACACCTCAAATGCTGCCTTTACACAGATAGCCAAGAATACTACACGAGTCACAGGGGACTAATTTCACTGTTTTTTCAGGCAAGTTTACAGGTCTTTTCAAAAAACTGTGTTCATAAAACTGAATGAAAGGATTCCCAGCTTTTATAAACAGAACTTAAAATGAAAATCCAAGCACTTGAACTAGCATTATTCACCATTTGAGGTCACTTGTACTGTCAGAGTTCTGAATCATCTATTCCTTTTCATTGCCTCATTACAGTACTAAGCAATAAATAGCAGCAAGATTCACACAGGCTGTAAGTGGCTCTTTTAAGAGTAACTACTCATATTTAATCCGAACAACCCAACGCACCACAAGTGGCTGTGGAATTGGAGTCACAGAAAACTAGCACGGCAAACTCGTTCTGTTTCAGAAGTTCCAAACTGAACATTCACTTAAGAGCTGACTCACTCTTACTTATCCATGTGAACTTAAGTTTGTGTAAAAGTTAACTTGTGCAGTATTTATCTTGTAAAATACTTCTCTCCACAGATGTATTCCCTCTGGATTATAGAAGTAAATTCTTTTTAGACAATTAAATCGGGGCAGATCTTCAGTTCTCCTCAACTGAAGAAGTCTTGCCCGAAAAAGAAAAGATATACAGGATTCCAGTATGTCTAAAATAAGATAGGTAAACGCAAGACAGTTTTATAGCATAACCAGGATGTCAAAGAAGCAGTTACAGAGTTTACTCATGTTGCCACAAACAAGGCAAAAGACTTTTAGGTAAGAATCTGATTCAGTAGCAAAGAAGTGTCATTTGTCAGCAAAAGTGATGAAAGCACTAATACTTAATATCACAAGGATGTTAGTAAAGGCAGTAAAAACTGTCATTTAATGCTTGGAGCACCTAGACAGAAGCATATTCGAAGTCTTCAGAAGAGAAAAATACTAATTAGAGATTTTAAGTTAACTTTATCAATTCACAATGGAGTAATTTCACGGGTTAGTCACACACATGCACGCACACCCCCCCCAAGTTATAACCTTTTCAGCTCAGGTAAACGAGCATGTTGCACATACTCCTCTAAGTCACAGAGGAGCAGCCAGTACATTTGTTAGAACTACTCCCAGCTTTAGTTTAGGTCAAGGTCCAAAGCTTTCCAGCTGCAACAAATTCTTGTTTAACCACAGTGCTAACAGGACTGTAGGACAATAGCCTCCCCAGTACCAGAGCTAACTGCAAAGATGAATCTGAGTCCTGATTTGTAAATATGTATTGTAGATATGTTTGTAGATACGTGCTAAATTCAAACCTGCTGCATGAGGAGAAACCACATTTAGGTAAGAAACGGAGTTTAGTGCAAAACAGAATATTTTCCCTATTTTAAAATAATTTACCTGGAGATATAGCTCTGTGGAACTGATACATGTCTTCTCCAATCAGTTCTTGTGCAACCTGCTTAATCTTTCGTCTGACAGCATCTAACTTGACTTCAGATTCATTTAGTATTTCTTCCCCATTGGGAGCACTGCAATCATAAAGCAGAAACTGAAAAAGCAGCTTTCAGAATATGATCAAACAGTTGAAAAGAAGTTAAATTTTCATTTACTAATACATATTCAATAACTTCAAGAAAAAAATGTAGTGGAAAAAGAAACAGTTTAAACTTTAACACCTATTGTAGATTCCAAAAGAAAGATTTTGCAGATTGTTACTGTGAAAATAACTGACCAGCGAAACCTAGTTCTGGTAGCATATTTATTCCAGATAATAACTGTAACAATTGCTGAAGAGGGAACAATAAGAAACACTTGCAAAGGCTTCAAAAAAGTACTCTGGAAAATGAGCAGCATTTACAGAAGTCCATTAACCTCTCTAAAAAACGTCAGCATTTTGTATTACAGAGCACACGTGACATACATACGGAGTTTTAGAAAGTAGTTATGACCTATGTTATTAGGAAACAACTGAAATATCTGATTTACAAACAGTATATACTCGGCACGTATGTTTAGTTTATCTTATTTCCTTTTAAATCACCTCTCCCCAAACCCCAAATAATCTGTGTGGTCTATCAGGCTTGCAGTCTATTTGGGGACTACATATAGACTGGTCTCAATGAAATGTTCAAAAGCAAACAGATTTCTGAAAGTAAAGCCACATTAATGGCTAAAAGCAAAGGAGTGGGAAATAAAAATAGCAGCATGGGAAGCTTCCACTCTCCTCAAAACACAAATATCTTAAACAGGTATCTAAAATTCAGAGTAAAGGGGAATTTTGTTGTTCTTTTTGTACCAGTTCCCAGCAGACCTGGCCCCTGCAATGGGGCTATTTAAAATCAAGGCTGTAGCAGTTACTAGAATTATCATAATAACTCTTCGCAGAAGACCAATTTAAAAAGGGAGCAACTTCCTAAACCCTATTTATAACTGTTACTACTACAGTACCTATAAATAGCTGCTACTACAGCAGAAGCGTGCTGGTAAGAAAGAAAAAATAAATCTGGGAGAAGGAACAGGGAGATCCGTGATAGCAGTTACACGTAGGACGAGTAAACATTCTATACAACAGGCTATGCAAAGCTTCTCATTTTTCTGTTTTCTATTTTCTCCATGGCTTTCAACCATTGCTTGAAGGTTCACGAGGACACAAAATATATAGAAGCTCAAAACTTCACACACAAGCCTCTTAGGTTGCAGAAGTAGTGAAGTAAACAACCCAAGCTGCCTCCTCCTCCTTGCATTGATGACCTAGGCTAGGGTTGCAAAAACCAAAACAGGGAAGTAGCAGCAGAGGCAGCTAACCTGAAGGGAGTGTGCACACTCTTCTCTCCCAGCTTGCTGGAAGCTGGAAAGCTCTCATCTGCTGAGATACTCTACTACTTTGATCCTATTTAATACTTCAGTAAAACCAACTACAAAACCTGAAGCAGCATCTATTAATTCGTTAGCTGGAGTGTGTGTTCATTACCTCATATCCACCCTAAAGGATGTTTATGGGAAAATAATTAAATCTTTCTCAAGGAAACGCTGCAGCTATTCATCACAAATAGAGAGAACACTACAAGGCAGCTTCCAGGTTTCTGTGAACACCTTTGCTCTCAGTGTGACTCACCTGGTAAACCTGTGGAGCAGAAATATCGTTCTTTTGCTTTCAATAGTTATATCACGACTGAGCTTCACAAGCCGTTCGTATTTGTCATGCCTGGTGTCAAGCTCCAGCTGAAACGCTGCGGAGTCAATGATTACAGAAACAAGCACGGTTAGCACAGCGTGCAGCGTAGGAGAAAAGCAGAGATCCTGTGCTACAGGAACTGCTGTGGGGCTCAGCCCCACCAGCCTTTTCTCTGGGGTGCCTTTCTGCAGTGTGGGCAGTGCTGTGGAGACCACCATTGCCCCCTGCCTGCCGGAGCTGCTGTGCGACAGCTGCCTGCACATCTCGCATGGCTCACCACACAGCAAAGCCACAAAATCACTTCTGAACAAAATACAGCAAGTCCCATCATGCAGGAACGTGCCTAACAGAACACTCACAAGCATGCAGGAACCTAGCTCTGACTTCTGGCTCTTCAAAGTCTCTTTGAGGAATGGACCCGTATCCTTACACAACTACATGGCTATGAAACTTCAGTTTTGAATAGCAAAATTCATCAGTAATTCCACTTCTGTTTAGTAAGTCAGGTTTAAATACATGTCAACAGTGATGATTCTTTAAGCAGCCCAAACCACTGTAAGCTAAAATACTTGTTTTAAATAGTAAAATCTATTCTGCCATAGTTCTGTTCAGAAAACTGAGTTAGATTTTCACCCAAATACACGAAGACAATTCAGAAATAAAACCCTGCAATCATTAGTAAACAAGACTCATCGTTTTCTGAAAAGTTAAAAACAAACAGACTAGTAAAAAGAAAGCTTATATTTTATATCAGAACTAGACTCGGCCAAAAGCCAAGTATTTTAACATCTTTAAGAACTAGAAGTAGCAAAGCAACATTATTTAAAATAAGATTTCTAACTTTCTAATTTACTTACTGTAAATTCTCTCTGTCTAACTAGAATGAAGATGAAGAAAGAGAGTATGCGTATCTACTTTTCTTAGTGAAAACTATGAATAATAACGTTTCACATATAACATTAACATTTTATAGGCTAATATTCCACTAAATAAACTGTTAATAGATACTTAAGAGAATTTAAACATCCTGCATAACTGTGTGAGGTGTTAAAGTGTGCAAGGAGATGCTTAAAAAAACCACAGAGGTTACTTTCTTAAAGGGTCTACCAAGTGACTATCCTTTAGAAAAACATAGCAGTTCACAGACAAGCAAGTTTATATGAAGCTAAAAACCTGTACTTCTCATTGCCTTGACAAAAAAATGGATTATCTTTTTTCTGTTGTTGTTTTTCTCCCCCATCTTCCTCTAGAACTTTAGAAGAAGCCATAAATGTTCCTCCTGATCTTTAAATCTTTCATATGCCCTACTGGTGTGTCTCCACCAAATTCTGAGAGTTAAGTCCACCACTGACTTATCGTCAAGAAGAAATATTCCATCACTCCAGGGCTTATAAGCACCAGTGGAATACATAGCATGGATCTTTGAAAATTCAGGATAAACTGCCTCCCTTACTCTGTTCTGAAATTCACCAGACACCACTGACAGGATCACACGGGAGAGGAGGAAAAAAAGGGTTGTTTTGAATTCAAATTAATAGCACTTCAAAAAAAATGTTACATTTGAGGGTGAAAAATTAAAGTTGAAAGTACTGTACTCAATTTAGAGTGCAAGGGTATGTACATTATTTAGGGTAAAAATTCAGGGGTTGAAGTTTATCATCCGCCATGCTGACTTATACCGGGGAAAAAAAAGAAACATCTGTTTAGAGACGGCAAGGAAATTACATGGTGTTGAAGGGACCATCTATAACAGTCATCCAGCTCTTACTTCTTCACCCTTTTCGGCCTCATGAAAGAAAAGAGGGGAGACAAGGAAAATTTTGCACTGAGATTTAATCTGGTCACAGTATTACATCTCCTGCCTTCATCTGTTGAGGCTTCTCATTTCTGAAAACCACCTTTCCTGTGCCAGGGCTAAATTTAGTTAGTTAAACTAAATTCACAGGAAATTAAATGTGATTTAAATCCTCTGAAAACAATTTGGTTTGAGGGAAATCCACACTTGCTTATTTAAATAAATGAAAATATAAGCTAGTTTTACAAAGGCACTTAAAGTGCAATAAGTGTCTACAAAAAGATATACCTTATTTTGTTAAACTCCCATTCTTAAAAAGCGCATGTATAAACAGCTCACAACTCACAAAACAATGCATCCAGATTTACATTTGACAGCTTAGTCACCTGTGCAACAGAGCTAGGGGGTAACAGTTAAGAGCCTTCTCAGCCTCCCTGCAAGCAGCCACCTCCTCTTGTCACCACTATGGTGGAGATTTTGCACCTGTGCAAGTCTCTTACATTTCTCTGCCACCAAAGCACCTGGGCACCTTTTGTCTGCCTGAACACTTCTGCAATTTACTTAGCATCAGGTTCAGCATGAGCAGGGTGGGCAGCGGGAACAGGAGAGTTAAGATGAAAAAGGAAACAAGTCATGAGTCAGGTGCAGCCATGCCAGATCCAATTCTTGAGACTTAACTGCATAAAAACCAAAACACCAAGCTCTAAATGTATGAAGCAGGACTCCAACTAGCTTCAAATCTCCCCCCCTCCCTGAGAAAGCTGGCTTATTCCAACACTAAATACATAATTTCTAGCAAATTCCACAACACACATTTTTACAAACTGGCTTTCCAAATTCTTACTTACATTTAAAAGATGTCATCAAAGGCGAAGACGGATTAACATTCTCTTTTTCCTCCTTTTTTTGACCCTGTGGGAAATTGTCATGCTTTCGTTTTCTGAACCCACCTGATCCTATTAATAGAAGAAAAAAATAAAATAAAATAGTTTTGCCAGAACATAAATAACCTCAGAATGTTGTCTTCAGAGCCTTTACGATTCTATCAGATAGAATGAGGTAACCCCCTATTACCAGCTGATGTCACCTTCACATCACCATGCCCCTTGTTCCACCATATTCCTAGTGAAAACTTGAAAAACCCCTACCAATTTCAGCGGATGAGCACACCAGGATCCCAACTCTTTATTCACAAGGTGTTCATAGCCTTTTATGTTTTCTTTCTGTAAAGGCACTGCTGCATGGCAAATCTTGCGTGAGCACGGGCCTACAGGATTATACCTTTTTAAAAAAGGTATTTTAGACGCAGAACTTAACAGAAATCATTAAAACCACTACAAGTGGTGTGATTTATCGTACAATAACTGATTGTAACTTATGTTATTGGCGTTCTGTAAGCAAGAAGACCAGCGGCTTAGGGCCGTTTCCCCCTGTCGCCATTCCCTCACCTCAGGTGAGCCACCCGGTTCTAACGGCTCCCCCCCGCTGTAACCGCCACAGCCGTGCCCTGTGCCCCCGGGGGCCAAACCCGGCCAACCCCTGCGCCCAACCACACCCGCTTAAATACGCGGAGCTCCCTTAACCCCCTCAGAAGGGGACCACAACCAAAAGCTCCTTAAAATCACTTAAAAAGCTGCGAGGCTCCCCCGCCGGCCGCTACCTTCCTTGCCGCTCATCCTCGCCCCGCCAGGCCCCGCCGCGCCGCCACGAAGGCCCCCGCGGAGAGGCGGCCCCGGCAGTGCCTGATGGAAGCGCTCCCGGGGCATGACGGGAGTTGTAGTCCCGGGAGGGGGGGACACTCCTGAGGCAGCAGTGCCCTCAGGGCGGGGCTCGGTGGTGTAGACGATGAGGGAAAGGGAGGTGTGAGGAGTTAGGGAAGAACGAATAAATAAATAAATAAATAAATAAATAAATAGATAAATAGATAAATAAATAAATAAATAAACAAACAAACAAACAGTGAGAACCCCAGACGCTTCAGGTTATCACACTGAGATGTCACACAAGGGCTGCGTGTGGCTGTGCTCCGCATCCAAGGTCCATAACAGATCTCATACCCGAAAAATAAATAAATAAATAAATAAAAATATAAAACCCAGGAACTTCTCCACTCCCTTCACCCCTGAGGTGTGCTGTCCTGGGCAGGGACCTCCGCTAACGCCGCTCGCAGCCGGTGCCCCGCAGTGAGGCGCTTGTTCTGCCGCAGTGCTGTCAGCAGAGGCCTCCTTGAAGCGATGCCCAAGCTGAAGGAGAACGAAGCTGTCCTCCTCCAGGAAAGCCCGAGTCTGATACCAGCCCAGCTGGACGCTGTGCAGGGCAAACACAGCCAGCTGAGGGGCTGCATAGCCTTAGAGAGAAATGCTATCTTTGTGATGCCCCCCCCTAATTTAAATAACCAGCCGGAGGATGTCTCGTAACACCACAGACAGTCCGAGCTGGAATTAGCTCCGCATATCCTTTTGTTTTTAGCTCATGGGGTTGCCTTGGAGATGGAGGGCTTGGCCATAACGCTCTCTGTCGTACTGAAGCGTTCGCATCGGGCGATCCAATCCTGAGCGCGTTTGACAAACGAGCGAGTGAAGCGAAGTGACAAAAAAGCTTACGAAACTGTCACAGGGGGATTGCATAAACCGGGGTCAGATGTTGGATCTGAGGCTGTTACATGACCGAGGATGTTTGCAGCTGGCTGACGAAAGGAAGCGGGAGGTCAGCTGGTCCGCAGTTGTTATAACAACAACCTGTTATGTCTCTTAGGCAACAGGGATGCCCGCAGTCTTTTGGCAGGGTGGATCGGGAGGATGATTTCCTCTTTTCCCGGAATAATGTTTGAAAACAGCAAATGCTTCGCACTTGGTTGGATGTGGGAATTCTCTCGGAAGCCGCAGGACCCTGACGAGTGCTCATAGAGCACTGTGCAGCCTGTGAGCAGGGCAGATTTGGGGAACGGACGCGTAGAGGTGTGTGACAGCACCTACAGGGCTGCTGCACCATCCAGCTGCTACACACAGGGAGAGACCCGACGGCACGCTGCCTTTCATCCTAGTGTTTAGTTTATGTCTTCCAAGGGAAAACTGGCAAGTGACGGGCGATGAATAATGTACCTATGGGGAAAGTTTGTTTCTAAACATGAACAGTTAGTGCCTGGCTTATGTCTGGGGTGGGTGCGCTGGCGATTTCATAAAGATTTCCTTCTACTGAGGCAGCCACATGAAAGAATTGCTTTGGAGGAATTCGAGGTGAGACTATCTTTATCCTGCATCTACATCAACACCAACACCCTTGGAGCAGTAAAAGCGAAGTGCAGAGACTAACCTTTCTCCCCCATCTCTCCCATTCCCCTCTCTGTGCATGAGCTCCCTGCAAATTACAACTGAGGTGATGCGATCCTTTACTTCTCTAGCTGCTTCAGTGAGGCAGGGGAATTGCCAACTCGATGAGACTCTGGGCTTTTGTACCACAGTGGCAGGGCACAGAAAATGTGTAGGCTAAAGAAAAGGGTTGTCGTAGTTTAGGAGAAGATGCTGACGGAGTAAGAGTGTGAACAAAAGAAAAACAAAACACTTGCCTTCAGCTCTGGGAGTCACAAAATGGAGGTCACCTAAGCAAGACAGTCTCAAGGTGCAGTTCTCATCAGAAACGGCAAACCCAATCACACCACAGCAGAATTTGCATGCTATTTTCCATATACCTCGGTCTCTTTGACCTAGGTACCCCCTGTTCCTCACACCCAGTAATATGGCTAGCGTAACCAACAGGATTTTATGAGGCGAATGGCCGTTATCTGTTAGCATGGTGATCACATAGACCACTCCCTTTCTCTCCCTGCCTTTTTGGCATCGTGACAAGAACATTTGCCCACCAGTGTTGTCACTAGGATGTGGTGACACCCGTTATAGAACAGGAAAGCCTCGTGTCGGCATTGTGATAAGGAAGGTTGCCCACCAGCCTTGTGAAAGCCCGGGTGCTGGGTCAGCAGGATGTGATACAGATGTTATGGGACAGGGAAGCCTAACAGCACACCAGATATTGCCCAAAAAATCAAGCAGCTGAAAGACCAGTGTGGGATTTGGACCAGAACTGCTGCTGGCTGACAAAACCCGTGTTCCCCTGCTGGCTGGGGATGCCTCCACTGTCATCGTCTTCCTCTGAGGACCGAGTGACTGATGTGCTTTTAGGTGTATGCCAAGTCTAGATCATGATTATTGTATCATGTGTTGGTTATTAAGAATCTGACCCAAACCGCAGAGAGCCCTAGTGATAGAAAAGCCTAGGTGACTGAAAATTCTAGATAAAAAAACTATTTTAATTACTAAAAATTCTGTGTAACAAGGAGTTACCCTGCCTGCCCAAGGTTCTCAATATCAATAAGCTTTGCTATTTTTTTTCTGTGATATAGAGCTCTAATAATAACCATAGCCCTGTGGCCAGTCCCCATTCTAACCAGCAACCCTAAAAGAACCTGTATGTCCCCACAGAATCAAGTGACAGTCTCCAATCTGAGCCTTACCCATCTTGAGGAGTTTCAGGTGCTTTCCAGTGTCCTCAGTACCCCTCAGATAAGCAGTGCCAAATGCATATTCTCCTTCATTCTCTTGGTTCTCTCCAATGCTGGAGGTTTGAGGTAATGGTTCTTAGCAAAAGAGCTAATCTGATCCATCTGCAGCTACCCCTCTGTATGAAGGAGACTGAGAATGGTGTTTGTGTCTACATCTGAGAGAGGCAAAATATTACATTACATATGGAAAACCCTCTTTCATGCCAATGTAAATCAGAAATAATTCCGTCTAAATTGGGTACCACTGAGATGACTATCAGGTCTTGAGAATTCCCAATGTACAGAATATTTTATGCTGTGGTATAGGTAGGGCTAAAAAGCACAGCGAGGCTCGGGTAGTTAGAGAAATGCTTTCCTAACAATTCCCACCAAAATATTCTGTTAAAAAGCAGTTAAGGTTGCTGCAGGGCAAAACACACCCACACAAGAAATGACAGGTTAGGGGAACCTTCTTCCCATAAGTTACTGTGCACGCCTCGTATTAACCACTCCCAGTGACAGACTCCAAACCCCAACAAGAAGCTTCCCTTGTTCTGCGGGATAAAGAAACAAACGAAATACCCATCCCTCCTACACACGCAGTGCAAAACCCTCCGGCTTCTGCAGCACTCACATTAGTGGCTGGTGCATTTGTAGTGGCTATGGCAATTTTGGGTGAAAACTGGGTGAAAACAAATTCTCCCCGAGCATGCACTCTGCTGGTACCACTGGTCGCAGGGCCCCTTGTGGACTTTGTCAGGCTGTTTTCTCCATATCTGATTCACCACTCCACTTAGTAGACCTGTTCCCCAAGGCAGAGATGAAGAATCATCTGTTGCTTTTTATTAGGTTAGAGGATGAGATACTTGGTATGTTTACACTGAAGTAAATCTGGTTGCCTTGCAGCAAAAAAAGTAGCTGCATCTGCACCAGCTATGTGCATTGGACTTCTTCTGGATGATTTATTCGCAGCTGGGGCCAGAGAATTTTTATGTTAATGGAGTTTGCACTGAAGAAATTTTGTGTGCACACCTTTGTTCCTCAGTGTGCTGGTGGTCTTCCACCTAGACTCCCTTACAACTTTATTCCTACACCTAGCCAGTACTTTCATCTAAGTTTCTTCTGCTCCATAGGGTCATGATGACCAGTGCTGGCCAGGTTTCGCTTCATTGTTCAGATGGTAATACGGTTAGTTCTGCCCTTTTTATACCCAGATGCTCTAGAAACAATGTCTTGGTATCGCACCAGCAGACTTTACCTGCAGTCCCTGTGCCACAGAGGGCTTTTGAGCCTTCTCATACTCTGAGGGACGTGTTGGTCCAGGTGCAGAAACCAAAATCTTTATGTTGGGAACATAAAGATTCTCAGGGGACAGTGACTTCTCCTTCCATACAGAGCTGCAGAATTAGACAAGCAGATGAAGTATGGTAGCGCTCAATTGAAAATGAGCTGGAGAGGACTTAGTCAAGAAGCATTAGTCTCAGGATGTAACTTCATGTCATGTGTGATGGCCCTGAAAATCCTGAGGATGGTAAGACTGAAAACCTCCTTACTGAAGCTACCATACACATGCCAATGCTGTGACCTGGTCGTAGCCTGTTACTTGACCACATCTCCAAAATTCTGGCCCTGTTTCCCTGACTTCTGTGCTGTGTGGTCAGCTCCAACCTGATAACTGGAATTGTAATGAAATTGTGTTCGTGACAAGACTGAACACTTTATTGTTCTGTTACAGTGCAAAGGCCACAAACAGTAAACCAACAAAGGTTTATGCATTTACAACCCCATCTTTAAAATGACAGCATGAAGTTTGCATTTTCCTGTCCTCCAGGAAAATCTATTTACATCAACAAATCCTAGAGTATCAACATTTCTTTAGAAAACTGCAGTAAGTGAAACATGAATCCTAACATCTTTCTAATGCTAAATGCCCTTATTAATAGTTTCTAACTTCACTGTGAGCTGTGTATGGGTAATACACAACACCGAGTGAGCTTGGAGCAGGGGGCTTTTCAGGATACGTATACATGACATACATATCTCTACTCACTGCTCTAAGGGTATGAGATTGAAATGTGTGGAATCTTTCCCCTGTTTCCATAAAAATATCACTTCCCTGTCACCCGACACTATGGGGACAGGCAGGTTCTTTAGGGATCCTGGGTAGAATGAGGACACCACCGAGTTATGGCTATAATTAGAGCTTTAGTACCACATGGAATTTTTAGCGATCAGCGTAGCTTATTGTTATCTTGAATTTTTAGCACTCAGTGTAGCTTTATTTTTAGCTAGATTTTTCATCACCTGAACCCTCTTCAGATCAGGTCAAATTCTTAATAATCAGTGCAGAAAGCAATAATTACAATCTAGACTCAGAGTACACATAAAAGCACACGGGTCACTCACTCAGTCCTCCAAGAAAGCAGGCAACAGCAGAGGTCCCTCTGACCACGGGGGGATCACAGGCTTTGCCATCCAGCTGCAGTTCTCATCCGAGTCCTGCTTGGGACTTGCAGACACTTTGATTTTGCGGGCAGTATCTCATGTGCTGTTTCTCTTCCCTACTTCACGATGGGGGTTAGACCATCCTGGTTACCCTGTGCCAGGAGCTTTCACAGCACTGGTGGGCAAATGTGCTTTTCACGGTGCTGAAGAGGGGGAAGGAAGGTAGGTGATATGTGATCAGCCCGTATAATGGGCTGCTATATAATATTTTTGCTTTATAAAATGGCATTGTTTCTGCTGCCCATATTACCAGGCGTCAGGAGCAGGGGTACCCTCACAAGCCCATATGGAAGTCATCAGCATCAACGCAAAGCTTCCCTGTAAGCATGTTTGAGCCACCGTCATTAAAAATACATTACACATACACCTGTACATGTTGAATTCTTGGAAGAACATGCCTAGACCCCAGAAACCCAAGTGCTTTCTGTGGGGATGCCTGCGGGGGACAGTGATCATAAAGCAGCCAGAGAGCTTAAGGAATGCAGAGATTTCAGAGGCTGTATGATTACCCACAGCTGTACAAACACCACAGTGGAGAAAACAGATTGACCTTGGCCATGTTTTTGAGAGTGCCAGATAACCAGGTCCTTAAACAAGCCCTGTTTCAACACGAAGAGGAAAGAAGAGACAGTGACCTCGAGGAAGGCCAGGAAACACGGTGATGACTAAAGCAGCAAAACTGCAAGTCAGCAACGTGAACACCTTTGAAGGACTGGTCTGGGATAGAAATGGGTGGTGATGACAGACATCTGCCTTGTGTACCTGGCAGTGCAAGAGGTGGATTGGACTGGGTATGTGACCACAATATCTTAGGTACAAGCATTCTTCAAAGCACTACTTATTGTGCTTTAACAGTCGCATAAATAGCCACGGCAGTGAAAACTTAGCCTGTTTACAGGGAACTTGAGACAGCATTTAACAGGCAGAGAGTGTTTTAGTGTATTTCTAAATCCACAAGGCCATGGATGTCCTTTCCCAGCTTTCCAGATTTGTGCCTATGTCCTGGTGTGGAGAGACCACTGCGAGGCCCCATTTAGCAAATAGCTGCAATGCTCATGTCTCTGACCTCCCCTTCACCCTTGCAAATAGATGTTTCCTTCGCTGTTTGCTCACATGACTGGGGCACACACCCTCCAACACCAGGATCACTTGCAAAAGTGCAAACACGATCACTAGGCTGGCCTCATCCGCATCCCTTCTCTTATCTTGGGCTGAGCCCCACTAGGGCTGTTAAGTTAGATGCTTAACCGCAGGGAATCTCTCCCCCCATGCTGGATGAAATACTGTTTATCAGCTACCTGCTAGAGAGACCACTAGATGTTAGACCCATAAACTGCAGAGGCCTGATGCAGGATGAAAGCTAGAAATAAGCTTACTGCAGAACCTCCCGTAATGCAGAGCAGGCTGTGGAGACGATCCTAAAAATAGTAGTGGGAGGGAGCGTGAGGACAGAAGAAAACCTTATCTTTGCTAATCTGGAAACCTGAACATTACACAATAATTGTTCTTCTCACCTTATAAATTCTGCCCTTGCAATGTGCAAACCCTCAGGGATACAGGTTCACTGCCATGTAGCATCTTGCTTGCTAGTGAATAAAGGAGAGATGTTTGGAGGATTGTAAAGATCTCTGTGAAGAACATCACTGTAGTTCACAAATGAGAAGAGTTCCCTTAAATAGAAAAAGATGGCAGAATGAAGAGGGAAATGAATCAGGAGGTGAAGGTCACTATTCCGTCTTAGACACTGGTGGGGGATTCCCCATCTAGCACAGGGACTATAAAAGTGCTTCCCTGTTGAAGCTTCACCCAAACAGCTGCTGCTGGCTTGGCAGGGAGAGCATCGCTCTGAGGAAAACCAACTCCCATGTTCCCCTGATGCTGCAGCACTGCAGCTCTCAAAGAACCTGCGTGACTTGAAGGAAAAATATTGTTTCTACCCTGACCGTTTTGCTCCCCTCCTTCAAACACTACTTTTATATTCGACAGTCAGCAAAGAAACTCTTTGCAAATTTTACAACCCATTCTTCCCAGAGCCTGAGGGCATAAGGCATTCACACAGTGCACAACCTGGGAACTAAAGTATAAAATATGCACATAAAGGACATATAGAGCCTGCACAGGAGGTCCTGAATCAGGTCAGTGAACCCACTT
This sequence comes from Anas acuta, assembly GCF_963932015.1. Classification (NCBI taxonomy): domain Eukaryota; kingdom Metazoa; phylum Chordata; class Aves; order Anseriformes; family Anatidae; genus Anas; species Anas acuta. The sequence goes on from NC_088981.1 coordinate 42,114,434, forward strand.
ACGCCTTCAGGGGCAAGAACTTACCTAACTGATAAATTAAGTGTTAAAAATAGACCATGTTAAAAGCTGATGAAAGCAGAAGGCACAGCGTATTATTTGGATCTGTCACACAAAAATTGCGTATCTGATTTATGAGAAAGTGTACAGAACACGTCCTCACAAGATACCTGCCAACTGTATATCGAGACCTTCACAACCAATTCAGAGGAATGAGTAATTACAAATTGCATGTTACGAGTAGCTGGGAAACAGGATAAGATGCAGGATGGGTCTTTCAAAACCAGGTGATGCCAAACTAAGCAATCATTCTTAGATGTGATAAGCCAATCTCATTGGCAAAGGAAGCAGAGTAGATCTCACCTATTGGGATTCGGTAAAGCATTTGATTCAGTGCCACTACTTACCTAATTAAAAGGCAAACTGGAGAAGCTGGAGGTTAGTAGGCAAATCACAAAGTGGTGAGGAACTGCCTGAAGGGAAGAAGATAAGTAATGTTGGAAAGGTCCCGTGCTGGAACCAGGGGGTTCCACTACGACCAGTTGTAGGGATTTTAGTATTTTTACTGATGATTTAGATACCAAAATAAATAAACAAATAAATAAATACTAAAAAAATAATTCAGCCAGAAGTGTTGCGAAACCTGACTGACGTGTGATGAAATCTGTCAACAGCAGAAAGCTGGAGGGTGTTGCCTGTACTCAAGAAGTTATGGATATCACAGGGAGAGATCCTTGAGTGCTGAAGGTATGCAAATAGAGTGCAATGCTGTAGTAAGACTCATGTGTGAGAGAACTAAGAACAATAATTTGTGCAACAAACAGGACTTGGAATGACTGAAGAGCTGAATTTGAATCCAGAAGATAACCTGATGATAGCGTGATGACTGTGAGCTCGCAGAGTAACACTGCCATTAAAAAAACAGGCACAGGAGATGCTTCCTCTGGAATACTGGATGCAATTCCAGCTAGCTATATTTTCTGAAAACCCTCAACCTGGAGAAGGAACTGTGAAGAGATGTCCAGGAAAATTGTATGAACTGGAAGAATTTCAGGAAAGCAGAGGATGAGAGAGCTTATGATTTCTCTTCATAAATACCTCAGGGAGGCACGGGGGGAAATGACTGACTATCCAACCTGAAGGACAGTCTGACACAAAACACCTGAGTACGAACTGGCCATCAGCAGACAGTTCTGAAATTTGAGGGAAGTTTTTAGTTATCCAAGGCATGAAGAAACAGGTTTCCCTCATAGGAAGACGGCAGCACAAAAATGTTACCGATCCTCAGCACGAGGCACAGCTGGATCCTGAGGCAGCCGTACCTCACGGTTGCCTGAAGTGACCGAGGGCCACCAGGCCCAGAGGTTGGAAGGCTCCACTCCCACCTCCGTGCCCCGCTCCTGTCCTCAGAGCAGCCACAAAGGGTGTCCCGGCGAGGTGAGGCGTTCCTGGACTTCGATCTTACACAAGCAGGTGCCTCACCGGTTGCACAGACGATGAGGCAGATCTTTGAACCGCTGTCTCCCAGCCCTCGAGGAAGGTCGCTCCCTTTTCTCACAACGCCGTGCAAAACACAACACTCTCCTCTGTCTCTCCTGCTGCCCCGGGCATTGCTTAACACTTGCCAGTTTTCCAAAGCTGCTCTTCATTTTGATCTTCAGCGGTAGTTAAACGGCTCATTCCTCCAGCCCAGGTGTGTCCTTTGCCAAACACGAGGGAGCAACCAGCTGCAGTGACACAAGGGTTTTGGGGACACAGCAAGCAGCAGGCCTGGCTGAAACTCACCTGTGTTTTCACCACAAAAATGCAGGCAGACTGACAGGGACAGGGAGAGGGGGAGGAGTACAACTCCCACTGGTTATCTATGGTGTGGCTACACATTTGTGGTGGGCCTGCCACCACCGGGAGAAAGGAAGGTGTATTTTGATCAGTTTAATGTACAGTCTTTTCCACACTTGGCTACTTTAACAGCAGTGCATTGGCCATGGTGGACAGCATGGTGGACAGACCTCCAAGGGCAACAAGTCACCTCATGAGGGACAGCTTTGTCCCCATGCTAGCACTGCTTCAACACGTAGCTGTCCCTCCTGAGCTTGAAGATGACCGCCAGCAAAATGTCCCGTGTCACCGTGGCACTGCCAGCCATGCCAGGTTACCAAACCGCCCCCTGTTTTCCTTCAGCACAGTTCTGGCCTTGCAGCAGCTGGAGTGTCTCCAGAGCCTCTCTGAAGCCACCCCCTTGGCTCTCCCTGCTCCTTGGCTGCCGCTTTCTGCGGTCAGCGGAAGGAGTGGGCAGCTGCAGGGCATTCCCCCGCCCCGCTGAGAGCGGCCACTGCCGGGAAAGTAAAAGCACGCCTTTGCTTCGAGGAGCTGGGCTGAATTTTTTCATCTCTGGCTTGCTTGGATGTAAGCTCTGCTGGCGTGGAGGAGGCCCTGGGCCCTCTGTGGGCTTTGAGATCTGGCGGGTCTTCACGGGGAGCGTTCACGAGGGACAGACCGAGAGCAAGGGGATGTGGGGCAGGGCTGTGTTTTAAATTCTCTGTCGGCAGAGTACAATCCTGGCCCGAGCCTGGGCTTCCTCAAAACACTCTGATACCCACAGACATGGTGACGGCACTCAGAGGTAAACCTGTTTCTGGGCAGAGGGGACACACAATGGTGCCAATAAGTAGCTCAGAAGCCTATTTTTAGAGCAGAAGTCCAGCACGCAGGGAGAAAAGGTGCTATTTATCACACTCCTTTAGATGTTAGTCCTGATGTCCTAGTCTGGCTGACCTTTCGCTAGCGTAAAACGTCCGAGGGCTATTTTCATCCCGGTGTTAATCAGCATAGCTTCGGGGTTGGCATCACAGGAGCTTCTTATCTCAGGGCACTGTCCCAGTACAACCTTCCTCCTGAATGCACCTCTGGGCTGAAGATGACAGGATCTCCTCTGCATGCTGACTTCTGATGTGGCTCTACCCCAGAGGAATCCTAAGCTCAGCATTCAGGGTGTCCCTTGTCCCCTCTGTATCCTCCCTCTGCCTCTCTCTCTGCAGCTGGACTCGTCCCTGGAGCCTGCTCTTCTGCTGCGGTACAGAGGGAGGGAGGTGCCTGCAGAAAGCAACTTATGCCTCTTATTTAGACACCTGACATGAGGCGGGAGTAAGTCCATGCCCTTCTGCTTCTCAGGCACCGCATTTCACAAGCAGAAGCACTGCACGTTCCCCTCCTGCCTGTCGCTCTCAGCCATTACGTGCTAGGTAGGATGTTAGATAATGTACGTCCTCCCACGTGCTGGCAGCGCTCCTTCCCCAACTGGCATAAACAACGGCTTTCATCTCGCTGCACGAGATATTCAGCAGCGCTTCGGGTAAAGGATGCACGTTTTCATATCTGGCCGTGATCAATAAACAGTTCCTAGCTATTAGAGCATCTGCCTGCAACATCTAGGGGTTGAATTGTATTGTGTAATGGCTGTTGAAATGGCTATCTTTTGTAATCAATAGCCTAAGAGTCTTTCTCAGGAAGATTTGCATTACCTGATCGGCAGCAACGTTAGTCCAAGCCAACTCGATGAAAGGGACAGTTAATCCCAAAGAGCCAAGCAATAGGAACGTGTCCTCTCTGTGGGGCATCATTCAGCTGCACGCACACAGCTGGGCAGAGCTGGTACAGCTGAAGCTGGTAGTTAGCCAGAGGGTTTTGGGTTTTCTTTTCTTTTGTTTTTACTAAGAAAAACATTCACAGTTGTTCCACCGGAAAAGAACAAGTAATCTGCCCACATGGAATAAATGCAGTTGTCCTTGTTTCCTCTGTGCTTACTTTCACCTTCTGCTAATGTGATTTGGGTGACAAGATTTTTCCAAACGCCAAATTAAACTAAACAGCAGTTTGGTGCAACAGATAAAGAAGGAAAATGAGTATCTGGCAGGCTTTTGACAAATGACTAATGCGTGCATAGGGCAGATTCCGAAACACATAACCCTTGCAGTGTTGTAGAAAAGCAGGCGAAGGAGCTTAACCCATGCACACAGGTCGAGTCCTGCAGCAGCGGGGGCTCTGCGCTTCACTTCCTCCTCTGGCTGACTTTTGGCACTCCAAGGAGAAAAGGTCAGGGCTGGGGCTGGCTCACGCCACTCATGGGAAAACACAAATGGCTGAGGGGAAGCAGGGAGCTGGAAGAAGACCTTGGCACATCAGGGATGCTGTCCCACCACCATCAGAGGAGGGGTGGGAGCAGGGACAGCAGCTGGTACCCTCCCATCCCAGCCTCTCTCTTGCAGCACTGCTACCCAGCCTGCTTCCCAAGCCCTGGTGCAGCTACAATCTGTAGCAAAGCCATCACCGTTTTTCAGCTGCTTCCTTCACTGACAGTGAGAGCCAAACTTGACTCATGGTAACACTCCCCGTGCCTTGGCACCTCAGTGCCCAGAAGAAACTTCATTCTTCCTCATGAAATGAAGACGGCGTTTTCATTTTTCCACCAGGCTTAGCAAACCCACAGCACAGCAGAGCAGACCCACAGCAGAGCAGACCACCCACAGCTGAGATACGACCCACAAAGGGGAGCAATGGGGGTGCTGAGCACAGGGCCGGGCACCCACTGTGCCACCAGCCTGTCCGATGGCAGGTCACCTTGCACGCCCCTCGCGAGGCCACCTGAGCACTTGTGGAAACCAAAGCACGGGGCTGGGAACTTGTGTAGCTGAGAGGGATTAGAGCTGCTGTGCCCTACGTGCTGTAAGTTTCCACTGCTTACGTGCTCGGAGGGAGCGAGTTCCTCCTGCCGAGCATGTGACTGTCTAAGTCCTGAGCTGCTCAGTGCCTAGCCCACACCTCAGCCCCATTTGGATCCACACACACTGCGCAATACCTTCGCAGATATATTTATCAGGCTAAAAAAAGTTCCGTTTAGCTGTTTTATTGGCTGGAAGGCCCGGCTGCACTATCTCGGAGGAGAAAAGAGGCCACCTGGAGCTGCAAAATAATACTGAGGGTAGCGCGCTCGTGGGAGGCTGGGTACTGGGTAGAGTGGCAGAATTCCTACAGTTCATAAATGACTCACTTTCATCCTGCAACCCCTCCCCCAGCTGTGCAAGAAAGAAAAAAAAAAAAAAAAGTTCTACTTTTTACATATTTCCCAGAATACGCGATTTTACTCGACGCGCATTTTACGCTCCTGTTTTGAAAGGGATTCCAGCCTAGTGGGACAAACTCATTCTTGGAATAACTTTCAATGAAATCAGGAGTTACAACTGCACTGGCTTTGGCACAACAAGTCCTCAGGATATCGGTGGCTGCTGCAGTCATGTTTTTGTAGGCAGTCTGGATCTACTAGTTTTCCTAGTATAATAATTGCAGTAAGAACTGCGATGTTTTGTAACCAAACTAGTTTATACTGGCAAAAGCCTGGCTTGGGATGATAGAGGTGACTTACGCTGTTAAATTTCTTTCAGTTCTTATTTGGGAGTTGCTGTTCTATTATAAAATGTCCTTATGCTGGCTGCACGATAGGTGGGGATGACCACTTCTGCATTGTCACAACCGTACCATTTTCTACCACAAGCAAGATAAAACATCTGAACGATTGCTATATTTTGTACAACACATGTTTTGGGGAAAAAAATAAACAACTATCTTAAAAAAAATAGAATAGATTGACACCCTAGGTTAGCCTGCAAGGCAAATTCTGCGTGATGTCAATAAAACATTAGGCACAAAAAGTCCCAGATATTTTTTCACTGTTTCTACCAGGCTTGGAATCTTTATTTCATAAGCTCCGTGTGCAGCCAGCTGCACGAAGCCAGAGCCCATGTATTTTTATTTTAATTTCTGAGATCTGAGCTAATCTTGTTAACAGCATGCAGAGAAATTGAGTGATGTTCTGTCAGTGATGCTGCTTGGTATCAGCACTGCATCACCACTGTGGTACGTATTGTTATAGCACTGTCACTGTTGGCGCTGCCTGGCCAGCCCAAGGGGCAATGCCAATGCCAGTTTGGCTGTGGACAGCCTAAAGAAGTTTTGGAAGGAGGATGCTCACTGCGAGCATCTCAGTGTGCCAGAGAGCATGGAGTTGCAGGGATAAAAGCAAAGAAGGCACAGGGGTTCGTGTCAATGCCTCCTCGAAGGTGAGACTTCACCTCGCGTTGTGCCAGTGAGAGAACGGAGCTGGGCTCTGAAGGCTTGGGGAAGCAGAGGCAAGCAGTTGTGTTTGATGGTTTAAGATTAGGGGAAACCCAATCTGTGCTTGCTGAGAGCAGCTTTATGGTATTTCTATACGTACAGCATGTACCTTATAAGAAATACAGATCGGTGCTGTACTGTTGCTTAAAATAAGCCCCAAGATAAGTCGCACAGCATCACAGCAGATACAGGAGCGCTGCAGGAGGAGGAGGGGTCTCTGCAGGCTCCGGGCAGGTGCTGTCAGGGAAGAAGGGCTCAGAGCTACCTGAACGTGCAGATTGCTTTGAGTAGCCAGTGATGGATTACAGCAGTGAGAATCAGGTCATTTGGCCCCGAGCCTCCCCCGGACGACCTGCTTCCTGAGGCGACTTGCAGCTCGCAGCAATTAGGCCGCAGGCTGGAGGAGTTTAATGAGGGCTGGCAGGCTCTTCTGGCACCCTGCGGCCGCCTTTCTCCTGGGAGTGGTGTGCGCATCCTCCACGGGACAGCCACGGGACATGGGACAGGGGAAGGTGGTGCTGGTGACAAACAGCCCCCGTCAGCAATACAGTGGCCGGCGGCTCCTTCACACCGGCCCCGAGGGCCATGCTCCTTCCTGCAGCAACCTGCAGGGCAGCCAAACCACCCCGCCTGCTCTGGGCGTGCAAAAATCAACCTGCTTGCACACGCTCATCACAGCATGCATGGGGTGGGGGCTTCTGCTGAGATCAGGGTGTCGGGGGAAGGAGCAGCCCTGGGAGAAAATGTCAAGGAAGAGGCACGTGCGTGCCTCTCAAGGATGCTGCAGCAACCAAGGTATGAGACGAGGAGAGCATAACACAGGGTGGCTTATGGAGCTAGCCAGGAAAAAAGACCATGTCTTGTAGATGCTGTCCGAAAATAGTCTGCCAGACTAAAAATAGCATGGATGTCAAGGCTTAAAAAGGGATCAGGGCGCAGGCCTCTGAAGAATGAGAAAGTCATGAGTTAGAGAAAATCAGCCTGAACTTCGCAGCTCATAAAAGAGAAGTGAGTGAATTACACTGAATCCTACTGCCTCATCACAATCTCCAGGAACCTGAGCCAAAACAAGCACAGCTTTATTTACTGTTTGTTTTTTTTTTTCATTTTTCCTGGGATGTGTGAACTGAAGGCTCTGTATGCCAGACCTTCTCATGTACAAACTGTGCTTCCTGCTCACACAGGCCTCTTCTGCCAGCACGTCGAGCACCTGCTTTCACGGCTACCTCAAAAAACCACCCGTAGGACTGAAAAGGGGAGAAGCGAGCAGCCAGCTGTGCCCGGAGAAGCAGGCTGTGTGTGGATCCCACTGCTTTCTGCAGGTCACACACCCGCCTCAGGTTCATGGGGCTTTGCAAAGTGTTTCGTGTGCCACTTTCTCCTGTCAGTGGGTTCGGATGCCCAGCAAGTGAGGTGAGCAGCAAGAAAACAGCTGGTGCCATCCTCTTGAATGAGATGTGAGCAGCTGGTGGCATGGCTTGGTACCACCAGCGGTGTGGCTAGCTGCTGGGGGGCATTCGGGACCCCAACTGTAGACTCAGGACCCGTAGTTCAGCATAAATCCTGCTCAGGTGCTCTAATCTTTCATCTGATTTAACCCTGCATCCCTGCTCAGGGGTATTAAGGGTTTAATTTGTCATTTGCAACGGGACCCAGAGAGGTGAAGAGCTTAAGTTGAAAGGACGAGGTAAGCAGAGGAGCTGCAGCAGAGGCTGCTCCTCGTCCCTTCTGGTGGACGGCACAGCCCTGTATTGGTGCTGAGCATCAATACAAGCACAGGACACGAGCTGGCTCAGCACGGAGGATGCAGTGCTTGGCCCTTGGAGATGCCTCAGAGACACAGGGCAGCTGCAGGAGGAGCAGGCAGGCTGCTGGGGCAGCTGCAGCACCTCCTGGGGCTGCGGGCAATGCCACACCGCCCGCTGCACAATGCCAGGGTCATGGTACCTCCCTGCTGGAACAAAATTTGGCAGGGCAGGGTGCAGGTGGTCCTGGCGATGCACAGCATGCACTCTTCTGCCTCAGCAAGGGCTAGGGAGTGGTGGTGCTGAGCGACCTCCTTGAACCCGCCACTTTCATGCACGTGGTTTCTAGCAGCTAGGAAGGAAGGAGTTGTTTCGATGCTGCTTTAAATGCTGGGATGTTGACTGCCGGGCGTTGGCAATGGAAAGGAGAAATCCTCTCCTCACTCACGTAGTAGTGTCCTGCGGTACGGACTGGTTTGGGTTTGAGTTAATGAGAGCAAACATCTGAATTGGTAGGTTCTCGCCTCTTCCTTCCTTCTCGAGCACTCTCAAACCAGGATGCCACACGCTCAAACCAAACCGCTTCCTTGCGAGCATCTGCGCTACAGCAGCTTATGAAATTCAGATGTGCAGAATCACTTTCTCCAGGTACCCTGGTGCACAGCAGCAAGGTACTCTGACAAGGGATCTGAGGGAATCCAGTGTTTGCTTCTTTGGACAGGCAAGAACCTTATTCTTAAATCCCGAATAAGATGATTATCAAGGGGGTGTTTGTGCCCATTCTTGTTTGGGGGGACTCTCCTTTCCCTTTGCTGCCATGACTCATTAAACTCGTTAAACCAGAGTATGCTAAGCAGGAGAAGATTTAATTACACAGCAGTTGCAGGACAGTGATGGAATTTCTGTTTGACAGGCAAGGACGGCTCGATCTCCGGAGCTGTTTAGGTGTCAGCGTAGCCAACTCCATCTGTAAGGCTGGGCAAGCTGTACCAGGCACTGAACCAGCAAGGAAGAAGGTGAAATACGTGCCAGGAACAGGCTCAGGACACCGGTGGTTTGCATAAACAGACCGAAAATGTGCCTGTCGTGGCTGCGTCTGGGTCGCCGCGAGGAAACATTATCTGGTGAACCAACAGCCTCACGCTGCACGGTGACCTAGATAGGAAATACGATGCAGGGAGGGAGCCGGTGAGCCGGTGCGCTGCTGTAACACACGTATCAGGTTATTTGCTGTTGCTTTTATCTGGCCATAAGAGTTTAATAGTCAATAAACCACTTGGAAGCAAGTCCTGGCCGCTCCCTTCCTTCTCAGGCACTCTCCTGATGACAGAGTGTGCAGCCAGACAAACTTCTGAGCAGCGCGCTGCAGCGCTGAGCAAAGCAGTAACAAAATATTCTGACAACCACGCACGGTGCACATGGCAGCTACGTGTGTACCGCTTAAAAAGTACAGCCTTAAGGTTGCTGTGAAGCTGCTCGGAGGGATTACACCAACCTGAGGGCGACTGCTCTTCTGTGCATGTAAGCAGGTTTGTTTATGTAAACTCTTCCCACTCTGGCATCTGAGATCCCAGCAGACAAGGAACCACACATCTTGAGAAAGGCAGAAAACCGGGACTCAGAGGCTGTGTCCTGGAACACCTCCTCTCACAAGACGCGTGGGCTCACCCGAACCCCTCAGTATGCATAATCCAGACGTTTGTTAAGATGTAGGCCTTCAGCAGTGCCAAGTGTTCCCAGAAAAAGCAGCCTAGCTTCAGGTAAGCAGGCTAGGGTCGTTTTGAATCAAAAAGCAAAGGGAATGGGTTTGGAGCTCATGCACACTACTACATGAAATCCCTTCCACTTTTTTGTTTTATCGCGGTGTATTTAAAAGCCACAAACACAACCAACTTTTCTGTGATCAGTTGTTTTTTTCCCTTTGTGATTTACCATTTAATTAGTATACATCATACACTCCAGCACATGTAAGATCAGATGGTTCTGCTCTCAAAACTCCACCATAAAACCTTAGCACACCGAGAGAAGTACAGTTCTCACACAGACAGCACATCTCCCATGCCTGTAGAGAAGCTGTATCTGGATGATGCTCTGAGGAAGGCAGAAGGATGACAATCTTGCAGGGCAATGGCTCAGTGCTCCTACATTACCATTTCAATTTTATAACAACAGAATAAAGATCTCCTTTAATGCTGACACTCTGCTGGCAGGAAGAAAAAAGGTTTAAAGATTGTGGATCAAAGGTTTTTGGGCTCAAATACTAATTTACCTACAGCCTAATTTGCTCAATATGCAGTCTGTGAGCAGGCAAATGATTTTTCATTTTTCATTCTTCTGTAGCCAGCACATTGTCTCCCAAATTAGCGATGTTGGTTCCAAAATATGCATTTTCTCAAAGTCAACCCTCTTTCCTACATGTATATTTTCAGATTTTCCCCCCACATAATTGAACAGATAATAGAGAATTCCTCTTTCAATTGCATAACAGAGATATTGATATTTCCATGATGCAGAGGTGTCAGAAGTCAGACTCAAGTTTTATTTTTCAATCACATTTTTAAAGTTACTTCTTTTGAAAATACTACGTGAAGCTTGACCCCAACCAATTTTTGTCCCCACTGAAGCTGTAGATAAATCTTGGAAGACGTAGTGTGACTAACTTGTGTAAGACAACACTTTTTAATCTGCTGTCCCAGTAAAGAAACCTATGTCGATGAAAACGGGTAGGACCTTTTTTTTTTTTTCTTGTTTCTGTAGCAGTCAGCTGGTAGCTTTTGATATTTACATATTTTTTAGACACAAAGCTTCAAGTGTTTTGCTCTTAGAACTTACTCTAGAGTTACATTTGTGGTTAGCCTGTCGCAGTATTATCACACACACGTGACAGTCCATCTGAGCAATTAAAAAAAATCTACATGGTAATTAACGCAGTAGGGAAAGCTACATAACTCTTGCAGCATTTATTGCTATTTTCATTGACCCCAGTGAAAGCAGTCCTCTGTTTATTCTGAATAGTGAAAGATGCCTTCTCCTCTTCAGGAGGGCTTCTTGACCACTGGATCCGTATGAGAGGAAAGGAACTGCTGGTTCTGAACTCCCCCTGCACAGGACAAGCCAGTCTTGCCCTACCTATGCCCATGGTGTAAAATTGCCTTCAGTGCCAAGAAGGTTCACACAGGGAGAAATCATCGGTGCAGCAGCTTCTGTGTAGGACCTAAGGGAATTTCTCTCCTTTTTGAAAGGCTTTTGGGAAGAGCCTTCTGATCCCAATGATTCCCAGTTCTCCTCCCCACCTGCCAGCAGACCTCATCTTTGACATGAAGAGGGCCTGCTCCCGGCGCCAGTTCCACCACAAGGCTCTGTAACACCCCGTCTGCTGCCTCCATGGGAGCGCAGCGCTGAGCCGCGGCACGGCGTTGCAAAACCTCCTTGGGGATGAAGACCTCCTCTATTTATAGACCGCTGATGAGGCTAGATGAGTGTTTCCAGAGAGCGTTCTGGAAGGGCTCCCGTCTGGCTGTGCTGAAGGCTGACCAAGGGAAACTAGTTTGCTACCTTGCTTCACAGCTTTGCCCTGCAAGGAGCATTCGCTAGACCTCTGCAGTGAAATATTCAGTGCATGAGGCAAGCATTCGGTGTTACGCATTGGCATTTATGAACCTTCAAAGATGTTTTCTTCCTTACATGCCTCTTCCGTATCTGGATCACAAATGCAAAATCGTACCCTCTAACACGACCCCACATTTGCAATTAATTTTTATTTTAGGTCTGTGATTCAGTGCTGTCTTAAGATAATATAGAGCGAGAATTTTTAGCTTCCTACTGTAGCTTTTTCTGAAAAAGATTCAGTCTCTTGAGGCTGATATTTTTAAATCAAATATAAAGTTCAATTAAAAAAAAATGCAGTGCAAAATGTTGCTCTACAAAGATATGATTTAGCGTTTCTTTTACTCGTGACATATGAAATGAGGAATATTGCTTAAAATAGGGGAGAAATGGTCACCCTAGTTAAAATAAGGTGAGGAGCAGGCTGGATGTGCAGAGCAGGCATATCCACAGACACAGAAGCCTTTGTGTGTATATGAGCTGGCCACGTTTGGCCTCCCACATTGATAAGTTGCTGTTTGTTTAAAAGAAAAAATGAAAATGAAAGCCCTTAACTACTCCTGCCCACAGCACGTGGCTTTTATTGGAGGCTCTGTTTGCACAAGGGAGGTGTTTTGCCTCCCACCCAAATTTTGACAATGCTTACGATTTGGTAAATAGGTGAGGACAGTCGCTATCTATTCTTTGCCTGTTCCCTCCAGTCCAATCTCCATCTATATCCTAGAGCGAGGAAACTGTAATCAGAGGAACCCTTCTAGGAATCTCATTTAATGAAAACTCCTAAACGAGGCCCTAGCACTGGACGTGGCCTGAAATTAAAAACAAAGCAAAACAAACTTAAAATATAAACCAACCCAACAACCAGAAGAAAGAATAATGCCTGGGAGAAAACGTAAGCCTGATAAAACAGTAAGGAAAAAAGTGAAACCTGCCCCCTGCAAAGATAAGCATTATCGTCTTCCATTGCGCTGTGGGTGGATGAAGAATGTGCAAATTGCTTGCTGACCTGTTTTTAGCTTCTGCATGAAAATAAAAGGCCATTTCTTCTACTACCAATAAATGCCACCTTATCTCCAGGTCACTAATTAGCTAGCTGGGTGAGCAAGGAACAGGTTCAGGGGTAATACTTCTGGCAGTGACAAAACAATGCAGCGTGATAGAAAGGCTCAGACGCGCCCCAGCCCTAATTACGGCTCTGTAACACACACTACTGCTCCAAGAGAAAACCCAAGATGTTAATAATTCATATTCAGCCGTGTGTTTGCAGGAACTCCTGTTAAGTTTAATGTTCCGGGACCTGGTATTTAGGTAGCACTTTGTATAAATACACACAATTTCAACGTCATGTTTTCCTAGTCACTAACAGCACCATGACCATTGACAGAGATGAAATGAATAGTGCCAATTTAGATTGTGCAGGGGGAGAGCAACATATGTTCATAGAAATATATGAATTTAAATTACTACACATCCACTGTACTCTTGTTTTAGTAAATACCTGTTCTTGTTATAAGTTAAGTTGCTCGGGAAGTACTTTAAAACATGCTGAAATTTCCTACCTTGATATTGGACTTGGAGTATGTGCACCGAGGGTTGTGCTTGTTAGCAGAGGAGACAAGGAGATGTCGAAGCACCAACATATTCAGTATTTATCAGGATCACAATTTTTAATACCGTATTTGTTCAGTTCTAAAATCTTAAGAACTATTTTAATCAACAGACAGAACCTCTCAACTGCTAAAATCTGAAGGATAACCTGTAAAATGACCTGTAAAAGTCCTTGGCACACTGTTCACAGAGCCAAAAGCACAAGGCACCTCTCCCCACATCCTCAGACAGACGAATGGGCCAATGCCAGCCATTGCCATGTCCTAGTATATCACAACACCCTGCAATTTGGGCCCGCTGATTCTCTCCGTACAGTTTGAACAGGTCACCTGGAAAGCCTTCCCTCTGTTAGGGACGGAGTGGAAATGGGTCAAGTTATATAATACGAAGTAAATAAGGGTGAAGTTTCATGACACGGCTGAGTCAGCTTACTGTTCTGACTTGGGTGGTCCTGCTTTTCCCTCCCTGACTCCTGGCCCTGCTGGTCCACACCCTCTCTTGCACCACATCAAACCACACGGTAAGCCGATCCAACTTGTTAATCCAACAGAAAACTATTCTCTTGAACTGACTCACCAAAGGGCTAGACAAGCGTGGTGCTAAAGTAAGGCAGGGTGAAGGAAGATGCTGCTGGAAGCAGCCTCTTTTGGTGGGCAGCTGCTCAACACCATGACTTAAATTTGCCCAAACTAAAGACGATGTTGCAGGAGGGCACAGGAGGAGCACTGACAGCAAATGGAATGGCAAGTCTGTGTCTTTGGAAAGGGTGGAAAGCAAGAAAAGGCATCAGTAAGCCCTTGGGATAGGGGGAACAGCGAGGAGGGCAATGTGGGAGAGCAATAGGACATCCTGACAATGCATCAGAGAGGCCCCAGGCAGTCCTGGGACAAGGGGAAACAGAGTGCAGGAGAACAAAGTCTGAGCTGTGCTGAGTTCACCTACATTGGGAGGACTCTTCAGGGTTCAGGCTCGCAATGCTCATGCACGTGAACACGTATGTAGGCAGCCCTGGCAAAGGTGAGCTCTTCAGGACAGATGTGCAAGCCTGATAGTTTTAACAAAACATCAACTATTATATCATATTCCCATTGTTCGAGACAAGGGGGAGGACACCATTGTTCACTTAGAAAACAAACAAAAATGAAGCTTGCCCCCGTTCTTCTCACTAAATTGCCTCATAAAAAGAAAAAAATCAGAACCCAAAGTCTGTTGAGGAATAACACTTCAATAGTTGGCGTTATCAGTTCAAGAACTCCCTCACTATTGTCTTTTCCTTCCTCTCTTAAATTGCCGAGGCAGGTTTCTCCTCTCAGAGCAGCAAGTGTCCTAAGCTTTTTCTTGGAATCTCTCTTGCTAGTACAACTGCCTTCACAAGAAAAAGACATCGAGGATATCAAAAATTGTGCTAGCCAGCTGGAGAAAGGGAAAAGAACCTGCATCTCCACCCAGAGATAAAATGTCCAGTCCTTTAATAAACCACATCTTTGTAGCTCCAGGGACAGTTCTTGAGGTCCTCTGTTGTGCTCTGGATAATAGTTTCTAGGCAATCTGGAGAAAAATATGGAGACTGTAATAGCAGGATATATCGTAACCCACGAGCTGAGGCTCCCTGGGTCTCCCCAGGTGCACAAAGCCAACTGCCCTTCTTGCCCACACCCCAGGGCGTCCCTGTTCCCTTTCCCAAGTACAAGGCAAGGCTCTGGCAGAAGAGAGAACTACGTGCCTGGCAGCTGGAAGAGGAGGAAAGAGAAAATATGATGTGCAATAAATCAGGTACACACACAAAATAAGCAGGGCAGGCCGCCACACCATCCAAATGCTGCTCTGCATTGTTTCCACCGTGATGATCTTTCAGCATGTCACGATGCTGAGCCGTGATGACACGGGGCCAGGAAGCACAGATCAGCTGCACAGTAAAAAGGTCATGTAATGGCTGTGGCCCTCTGAAACACCGAAGAGACTTTCTTTACCTCCGAGCCCCTTGTTCCAAGCTAGAAGACGTGTCTGTGTCAAAATAGAGAACAACTTGTGGAGCAGTTAAGATAAATATGACCTACATGAGCTCTGTTTTCAAAACAGCTTATCGCTGTATCAGAGCCTAGATTTCAAATAGCGTTTAAAAAATGTTCTTTAGAAGTAACTTTCTGTCCATAACAGGGCTTTAAGCACCCCGAGGGCCTGCTGGCTTGCTTAAGTTAGAGGCCAAAAATGTACATAATTGTCAATCTTTAGCAAGACAGGGAGTTCTTTTCTAACCAGAGCCAGAAATACTCCCTCTGGAGAAACCTCACAAACAATGTGGAAAAAGCTTTTGAACTTCTCATGGTACAAATTTTAAAATGAAGACAAGACTGGAATAAGTCAGTCTTGAGCCTTTCCTAAGCTCTGCTGCACTGCCGTAGCTTTACAGAAATAGATGTCTCGTAGCAGCATCTCCAGAAGAAAAAAAAAGAGAGAAAAGAACATTGTCTTATACTGTAACTCACTACTGTAACTCTCTTTTATTTAAATATGAATACAATTATTAAAGCAGTCAACCATCTTAATCTGCATAAATCTCTCTTGATCAACCCCAACTGTATTTTTGGTGTAATAAACAGGCTACATTCCCAGAGAAGCAAATGCATATCATTTCAGACAGATTCAGGGACAGCAAAAACAATTTCGGCTGAAGAGCCTGGAGGAATCCCGCAGCATTAAACACTGAGCTATTCAAGTTTACACAAAGTAATTGAGAATACTTCTCCTTATAATTTAGCCCAACCCTTATAATCTCAGATTATAATGAAAGGTGTTTTTTTTTCCTTTCAACATTACAACATTATGATATTCAGTGATAAACAACCAAATTATTTCATTAATTTCAGAAAAAAAAAAATAATTGAGGGAGACTCTGCGATGGTGTCAACAAGCAAAAGGCAGGGTGCAACGTGGCCCAGAGTACTGAGGATTAATCCCAGGGCTGTGAGCCCGACCTTGTGTTGTCCTAGAGGCCGTGTGCCACCTTACACGGTGCTGAGCAGCGTGTGTACGGTGCAGGACAGTGCAGGAGTACCTGGTACTCCGCGTGTAGGGGACAGTACCTGCAAGAGCAGAGCATCGAGCCCTCGGTGTATCAGAGCCTGGGTTGGCCACAGAGCGCCTTGACGTGTCCCAGCTGTCACAGAAGGAAACCAGGTGTGCTCTTCTGCAGGGGTCAGAGCCAGGCAGCAGCCTGTGTGCTCCGCATCAGCACGACTGGATGAACCCTTCCCGGCTCTGCAGAAACGGGGGCAATGTTTGAGAGGTGAATAAACCACGCTAACCCTTTGAGTGCCTCGGAAAAAGAGCGTGCGTTCAGCAGAGGAGCACCTGCATGGCCTCGTGGATGTTCTTTGTACAGCGTGTCCTGATTAGAAAGGAAGCGAGCTTAGCGGAGAATCCAACTGAGACAAACAGTTCTCTGGTTTTATTTGGAAAAGCTGCAAACCTGTTACAGTTCACTTGCTAGTATGAAAGCTAGCCTGAAAAATGCCACTGCCGAGATCAATGAATAATGGCTTACGTGGAATAAGGGCAGCCAGGCTGAAGAACACAGTGGAGTGGTCTGGGGGGGGGGAAAGAGCAAATGCTATAGGTCCACCAGTCCTAAATACGAACTGTGACACCGTCACAGCAAAACTATCTGAAAATGGGATGTATTTTACTTTATTTCTAAGCTGCTTTTGTTCTGTGAATCCAACGCCTGTAATCTTGCTGTTTTGCATTCCCCCCTTCCCCTGGGCTTCAAAGATTCTTTTTGGTTGCTTGTACAACCTTACCACTGCAGTACTCCAACTATATAAAACACATGTAAGGATAGATAAATGCACCTATTATTACTACTTAACGAAAACAGGAAAGTTATTCATTGACCAGCCTATTTTTTTTAGGCATTTCTAATAAACACATCAGATCTGTATCTAAGTGGTGATAAAAAAAAATAATAAAAAAAAACAACTCTGACCTTGCAATAAGTTTATCCCACATCCTCCTCCTCATGACTGGTACAACTTTAGAGACTTTTTATCTGCATTCTCTGTGAATCGATCATGTCTCATCACTGCCCGGTAACCCTTCAAGCTCATTTCCAGCACCCACTGGCACACACAAGAAATTAGCTCTCTTGGAAACGCCAAGCTAGGGAGCCAGTGGAGAGCAACTCACAGGAAAGAGAGGAGGCAGTACCCTCCCCCTCCGTTTTGGCAACCATCGTGTTGGTCATTTTGCTTTGTATACTGTATGTTCCTTTCTGTCATGCTCTGCCCTTATGCTGTCTTTTAAGGAACAAGCTCTCTGGCAATGAATAGAGTCTTTATATGCTTGGAAAACATTTCTAGCACGTTGTAGACACAATTGTGATATAAATAGTCATTGTTTTCAGAATTTCCCTACCACCGCTCTTTTCTTCAGTTTTGTCACTGGAGCACAACCTCTATGGAATTGTTTTGTGCCCCTGGTGAAGTGCTATAACCATAAAATACGGCAAATGTTTTGTGTATTTGAAAATGGATTTTGTTGATCTTGTTTTGTTTTTTTCTGTTGACCACGCTGGGAACACAGTAGTACATCAAGACAGCCTGAAGTAGTTCAGCACATTAGTAACCGTAAAAATTAAGACCAAGACCTTTAATTGCATCCCAAAAGACATGTGGGAAAGAGGGAAAGAACAAAGGAGTTTTTAAGTCAAATTTGCCCACGAATTAATAACTATCATTTGGTTTTAGCCAGACACCATATTCGTACCTTGGTCCTTTTCTTATTTGTTTCATGGTTGGACTACCGGGCTCTGAGCCTGTGACTTTCATCTCCATTATGTTTGCCAAAGGAGTACACAACAAACACAAATGGTTTTTAACTCTTCAGTTTCTCCCTGACATTGTTTGCATTTCTGAAGTTTTTGAAAATAACAGGCTTGACTCTTTCCTCATTTAGCCTGGTTTAACGATGCTCTACGTCCAAAGAATTCAGCTTTGAATTCAGTATTAATCTCAGCTTAAAGCACGCTAGAGGAATGCCTAGTATTTCTGACCTACCTCATATTGCTGTAGTCAGTGAACAACTGCCATTAAGCCTAGATTAAAAATCTGTCCCCTTTATGCTCTGGACTTAAAACATGGTTTTAAACTACTTCCTTCTGCCTCTACCATTATACTTTCCTCCCTTTAAGAGCCACGAACACAGAAATTACTAACCTGTGACTCTGTTTTCAGTTCCCAGCTTTTCCAGTTCCTTCAGCTTTTCTTTATTTTAACTTCAGCCTTGGCACTTGCTGATCACATTCAGGAGATTTCATGGCCATGACACGACCTTGTCCTCTCAGTCCTCCTTTTGCCTTCCTCATAATTCACCCTGTTTTTCCTTCCCTTTTTCTGTGTGTGTACCACAGGCATTTGCAGCCTTGGCACACTTTGCTTCTGCTTTGACATCCTTCACGTAGCACACGCAGTGTCCAACGCCCCTCTAAGGCCTACTGATACGTCAGCTCATTTTAAACCTGGTTCTCTATAGAGAGATGGTGAGAACGAGCCGTATCGATAGCGTGAATGTAGCCATCTTACGGGACTATATTACAGTCTTAGGCCTCACGACAGCCTGTGAGGAGGGAAAGTGTTGGTATTTCTGTTTGAGAGGTGAAGAAAGATGGATTTGTCCTAAGTCACATGAAAGCCTGTGGCAACGTAGAGGTAGAAAGCCCAAGCCACTCATCTTGGGTTACCAACCAGACGGCTAACCTCACCTTTCTCCCTCCGAATCTAGATATTGCTCATTTCTTTGACTCTTTTTGGATTTTAGGATGGATTTCTGACCAGAAAGGCGGTGTGCACCAGCTGGGGGCTGCTGCCTCTCCCCCAGGCAAACCCATGGAAGGAGCGCTTCTGGGCTGCTCACCGGCTGCCTCTGAGGGGCACCACGGCCACCCCAGCCGCCCGGGAGGCGTCGTGGCGGGCACCAGGCGGGGACACTTTGGGGCAGAGAGCTGCGACAACCCCCTCCCGTCCTAAATCCCCCCTCCTCAGAGCCGGGCTCCCCCGCCCTGCCCGGCTCCGCCCGCCCGGCCGCCGCGGCCCCGCCCGCCTGACGCGCCCGCGGCGCTGTGGGGCTGGAAGTGGCGTACGTGCGGAGCGGGCCGCGAGTGTGGCGCCTCCTCCTCGCCCCGACACAGCGCCGGGCGGCCGGAGGAGAAGGAGGAGGGAGGAGAAGGAGGAGGAGGAGGAGGAGGCGGCAGCCGGCGGGCAGCGAGCGGCGCCCCCCGCCCCGCACCGCGCCACCCGCCCGGCCGGCGATGAGGCGGCGCTAGCGGCGATCGCGCCGCACGGGAGGGAGGAGGAGGAGGAGGAGGCAGGCGCCGGGGGGGGCCCCCGCGGCAGCCCCGCGCCTCGGCCGCCCCGAAGGAGGCCGCGGGCCGGCGGGGGCCGCGGCGGCGCCGGGCGGCCATGATGCAGTGAGCGCTGCCTCCCCGCGCGGCCGGCCGGGGGCCCGCCTTAGCGCCGCGGCCGCCCGCCTCCTTACATAACCCCGAGCAGCGCAGCGCAGCGCCATGGCGAATGACAGCGGCGGCGGGGCCGGACAGGGCGGCGGCGGCGGCGGCGGCGGAGGTGGCGGCGGCGGCGAGAGCAGCAGCGGGAGCAGCAGCAGCAGCAGCAGCAGCGAGAGGGACCGGCAGTACTGCGAGCTGTGCGGGAAGATGGAGAACCTGCTGCGCTGCGGGCGCTGCCGCAGCTCCTTCTACTGCAGCAAGGAGCACCAGCGCCAGGACTGGAAGAAGCACAAGCTCATCTGCCGCGGCGGGGGCACGGCGGCGGCGGCGGCAGCAGCGGCAGCCGCAGCAGGGGGCGCTGCCGAGCCCCGCGCGGGGCTCCCCCCGCCGCAGCGGGCTCACGGCGCGGGGGGCGGCGGCCGCCCGGGGGGGGCAGCGGCGGCGGCGGCCCCCGGCAGCGAGGCTCCCGGCGAGGCCGCCCCGCTCAGCCACAACCACGTCGGCGGGGCCGCCGCTGCCGCGGGGGGGGAGGCGGAGGCGGCGTCGGCGGTGCCGGGCGGGGAGGCGGTGCTGCTGTACCGGGACAAGTCGAACCTGTACCCGGGCGGCGGGCAGGCGGGGCCCGGCGGGGCCGCGCTGCGCCCCAACGGGCAGACCAAGTCGCTGGTGCCGCAGCGGCTGGCGCTGGAGTACATCGTGCCCTGCATGAACAAGCACGGCATCTGCGTGGTGGACGACTTCCTGGGCAAGGAGCTGGGCGGGCGGGTGGCCCAGGAGGTGCGGGCGCTGCACCACACCGGCCGCTTCACCGACGGGCAGCTGGTGAGCCAGAAGAGCGACTCGTCCAAGGACATCCGCGGCGACAAGATCACCTGGGTGGAGGGCAAGGAGCCGGGCTGCCAGACCATCCGCCTGCTGATGAACAGCATGGACGATCTGATCCGCCACTGCAACGGCAAGCTGGGCAACTACCACATCAACGGCAGGACGAAAGTGAGTGGGGCGCGGGGGGCAGGGGGCCTCCCCCTGAACTGTGGGGTTGGAAAATAACACAAATAACAACACAAATAACACAAACCCGAAAGCAGCAAACCCGCAGAGTCCCGAAAACGCGGCCCAGGCGGTGCTGGAGCTGCTCTGGGTGTTCCCAAGATCTTCGCACGCTTTTCATGTTATTTCATTTTATTATTTTTTTTCCTGCCCAAATCATTTATTTTTTTTTTCTCTCTGCCGCCGTGTCTTGAGGCTTTCTCCGAAAGCCAGTCAAGCTCGCCCATTGTGCCGGGCTGATTTGCAATTCTCCCCGAGCCCTTGAAAATGAAATTCACACCCCGGGTAGAAAGGCCCGGCGATGAATATTCATCAGGAGCTTTTCACTTTTTTAAAAAAGGGGACGGGGAAAGGGAAGGGGGGGGAGAGAGAAGCCCTGCACGCTTTGCTGCTGCCCCCGGTGCAGCAGAAGGGAGGCAGTGAGCTGCCCAGCGCCGGGGCCAGCCACAGGCAGGCTGTTGTTGCTGCAGCTGCAGGACCTCAGCTGCTGGGGAGAGCCTGGCAGGGAGGAGAGAAGGAACAGCCCCGGGTTTGTGCTGGGTGCGCTAAATCCCAGCTCCTCCGATACAGAAAGTGGGTGGGAATTTCCTTTTTCTTGTGCTTTTTTTTTTTTTTTTTTTCTTCCTTTTTGAAACGAGGTCTTTGTGTACCTCTGGTTGAACCGGTACTGTGCTAAAGCTCTCAGCAGGGACGTGGTCTGGATTTTCCCCCCCACACCCGCGTTAGCTTGGATTTTTTTAAGCCAATTTATCTTGCAGACGGCTCTAAATCTCTTTAAGGCCCCAGCGCTTGAAACTTGCGCTCTAAAAATATCTGTGGCTTTACTGGGTTTCAGTTTTGTGCAGGAAAGAGGAATACAGCTTCTGTTTCCATCTGCAGCGGTATGCTTCTGTAAATGATACGTGCCAGGGCTTTACAAAAGGGCTTTTGGCATTGTAATGCCGGATCACGCGTGTGATTCCTGAGCTGCTGCATCTTGCCTTTCTCAGTGGTGACTGATGCTTTTGCTAATTGTCAAAGAATGTCTGTGGATGGGGATGAATCCCTCCGTACAGACAGCTCAGTGTTTTTCTGGGGTGACGGTAAAGTGATGAAGGTTGTTTAGCACTGCTTGGCTTTCGGACACTGCTGAAATCCCCGTGTATTTCAGGGATCAGAACAGGTGCAGTCCTTTGCTCAGCGGTACAGAAATGCTTCACTTTGTCTTCTCGTGTTCCCTTGATCTTCTCCCAGCAAAGCCAGAGCTTGTAGCATGCTGCTGGGTTTGTCAGCATCGGTTCATCAAGTCCGCAAGGACAGCAGCAGTGTGGTGGCCTTCACCTTCTCTCCTTCTGCTGTGCCTTTCCCCTGCCCTTGCTGTCACTGCACGTTTAGGCCAAGGGCTGTGGCAGGGGGCAGCAGTCTGTCAGCCCAAACTTCTTCCACGTGTCCCTTCAGAGCTCCTGGCCCTCTGTAGGGGGCTGGAGGAAGAGGAGTAAAAGTGGAGACACCTGTGGGTTACCTGAAGTCATTTTTTGTCTTTGCTTCTCACCTCACCCCTGCTTTTTCTGGATCTGGGTTTGATTGCGTTCCTGCAGGAGCTGCAGTGTACGTGGGTGTTATTCTTAGCAGTACGGAGGAGTATGCCGTGGAGATGCTGTAATAGCCACAACAGGTTACTCTGGACCTTTTCTGTTGGTGCACTTTGCGTGGTGAGCTGCTCGGTTCATTTAGCCAAATACAGCCCATTTCTAAATTTTTATGAATATGTGGGATTTTGCCACTCACAGCAACATTTTTTTTTTTAAATGAATGGTCCACGTGTAATCTTTATTCTTACTGGTGTTACTTCAAGCGATAGGACCAAAATGGACAGAAACATAGCACGCACTGACTAAGCTCTACCTAATAATTTACTGCTCCTGCACGTAAATATTGCAATAACCCTGTGGTTCACTGAGCTGGTGCGTGGAGAACTTAGCGTACTGTTTCACTGAGGGCACTAAATAAGCCAGCTGGCAGTGTCACTGGTGAGACTGGTAATTCACAAGCACCCGAACCAGCAGAAATCCAGCCCCTGGGGCCCCCCTGCTGTCTCTGAAGGCAGGGGTTAGGGCAGTAGGGGTTTGGGGGCAGCATGGTGCAAGCCCTCTGCGGTTGGGTGCCTCGTGCAATTGGGGACAGGCATTTTTTTAAGTGTAACTTTTTTTTTGTTATTATTTTATTAGAATTCTGTATGTAAAACAAACAAAACCAAAGCAAAACACGCTTGCAGCCTGCTTTTTAAAATACTTTTGTTGTGTTCACTGCAGTGTCTTGGAAAACTAGCTTTGTTTTCAGGCGTTGTGCAAAGGTTGGCATTATGACCTAGGAGTCACAAGAGTGAATCTTCAGCCTTTACCAGATCTAGTTCGAGCTCTGTAAACAAGCATACCCTATCAGAGGGAATGAATCAGAAATGCATCCACGCCACAGTGCGCTGAAATTCCTATCCTCTTTCTGGACTGAGCATTCAAAAGCATTTCTGTTAACTAAATAAACCTGTGAAGAGTTCTGTTCTCCAAGCTTCAGCTGGCAGCTGGGCACTTTCACAGGAATGGATGGATTGTTGGCCAAAGGTTTTAATGACGCTGTTGATCATGGGTTGTTTTTGACTGTGGGGGAAAAACAGCTGTGGATAAAATGCAAGAGATGATACGTAGGTTATAATTGCACCTTTAGCTAAGGCTCGACTTCTGTACCTGTGAGCATTAGGGCCTTGAACTTGCCATTGCTTATACTGATTCTAGGTATGATGTATATGAAAGGGGAAAAGAAGCAGCTCTTAGTCTACACCCTCCACTCTCAGCCTGTAAAAGTGTCTGTGGGGGGAAAAGCTACTTGTTTCAATGACATTTATTTTAGTTTAAACTGATGCACGTTTTCCAGTGCTAGTCTTGAAGGTAGAGGACACCAAGAAAGGTTAAATGTGAGAAATCTGAAATTATACATTTGCAAACATCTTGTTAGGGATTTTCTCTGGACTAACTGGGCTACCCGAAATTGGTCTGCTTCAAGGGATGTGGCTCAGCCTAGACCAGACCATCAGCAGATTACTCTCCATACCTATTGCTATGCAGATACCTTTCAGCCTGAACTACTTTTGGCATGAGTATACAGTGCAGTCGCAGGTATAACACAATGGCTAACTATTTGCTCATCTCAGAAGGCCTGATTTACTACATTCCTTGCTTTTGTTCTGCTATTCTCTTTCTTTCCAGATTGTGCAGCTTTTTTTTCCCCTAGCAGCACATGGCACGGAGCAGCATACATGAGCTGCACTGTCTTTCCCCCACTTCCTGTTATTACTGGTTTTACTTCTTCCATCTTCTCCCAAAATGTTAACTCTCTCTTTCCTTTCTCTTATCAGTTATCGCACTCGTACGTGCGCATAGTTCTGTTTCCTGCCTGTCCTGTCCTAGATAGCCACTGGAGATAGAAACCTGCTCACCAGAGTCAGGGAGTGAACTACTCCTGAATCTCTCCCAGGTGAGAAGGTTTTTCCTCCATCCCAAGCAGAGGCTGAGGAGGGAGGAAGCTTCATTATTTTATTTTTTGTTTTGTTTTGTTTTGTTACGTGTCTGTCTCCTCTCGTGTGAACTCTGCTGATTATCTAAAACTTCAAGCCTTTTATAAATCAGAAGCTTGCTTCCTTTGCTGGTGTTGCAGCAATATAGGGAGATCGTACCCACAGACAGGGACCCAGTGATCACTGTATAAGCAGGCATCTGATCCATCAACTGTCCGTGCTTCAGCTCCTCCCAACACCACGTCTCCTAACCCTACCCCATGCCTTTTACTGAGAAGAGAGCATGCAGATGGTTTGACAGTCTCTGTTACATTCCTGGAGGCTTTGTGTCATTCCCACCCCTTTGTAACTCAGCAGAAGAGCTGCAACTCAGAGGGCTCGATTTTAATGCCCTCCTGTCTCTACCTGTAGGCCACTGGCACCCACTGCTTCTCAGCCACCAGTGGCTTAAAAATTTGCTCTATAGGCTGCATGTGGTGCAAACCTGCACTCGTGCTTTTTCTTGAAATGGTTGAATTACCCAACTGCTTCTCTCCTATTCTCCCCTCTCCTCTGATCTCAAAATAAACTGACCTGATTGTAACTACCTGAACTGCTGCTTGTGATTTCCTGGGTACTAATAAATTTTCAATGTGATGCCGCATACTAGCGTGTCCTGGAGTTTTCTGAAGACCCAGAGTGCTGTGGATTTGGACTGATCTGACTGTGTCCTGTTAAATTAGCTTCTTTCAGAGTTAGTAATGCTCCTTTAGAAAATAATCCTCTAACAGTGTGCGGATTTCTCACATCCAGCAGTTAGCTTTTCTAGAAACCGTAGAGAAGAGGTTCTCTGCTCTGGACACTTGTGTAGCAGCTTTCCTACAGACACGCTGGCTTAATGTTGCCAAGGATGTAGAAATTTAACCAGGAAGAGGTAATCAGCTGGTACAGCTGAAGCTGCCAGCAGCTGGTGAAGCACTGAATAGGCACCAGGAGGCACAGCTCTGAGTTCTGCAGATGCTGTTTAAAACAGTGTACAGGAAACCCGAGCAGGACTTCTGGATGTTCTTTCCACTAGATCTTGTTCTGCAGAATATCCCAGTGAGTATCTGTGCAGTAGTAAGGCGACAGATGAAGAGGTGGAAATTGAGGGCTCTGCAACCATGCTGGTACCAAAAAGTGCTGACAGCGTGGGGTGAGGGCAGAGAGGGGCACGGGGCTTGGATGCTGCCTGCGTGAGCCCTGGGGAAGCCCAGAGCTGCAGCTGGGCTTCAGCCTGAGGAGCAGCTGTGGAGCAGAGGAGCTTCCCCTCCATTTGCCTATGGCATTTGTAGAGATCGCTCTGTACCCAGAAATAAATTCAATGCAGGAGCAATACAACTTGCTGATCTAACTGGTTCATCGGGCATGCTTGCCTGGGCTAGAGTTTGTCCCTGAGTTGCAGGAAAGAGCAGCTAGCTCTCAGTCTCATCTCTCAGTATTTGCTTGAATTGCTCGAACCAGATAGAGTTTTACAGATTAAGGATTAAGGATTTTTCCTGGCTTAAGGATTTTTCCTGACGGTGTTTTTGTTGGCAGTGGCATTTTCTTCTAGACGCTTGTGCTCTTCAGCAAAGGATTGTGTGGTGACTCACGGATACTCAGGGCGGCCCACAGATCTTACATTCCTGCTGGGGTAGAGCTCTGAGCTGAGTACAGTTTCGTTTTCCAGTCATGTACCAGTGTTTTGGGGCCCAACATGAGCAAATGATCAGCAGCAGCCTGTTATTTCTAAACACAAATGGTGTTCTGACTGAGGAGCAGAGTATCCAGAAAAGATGCTTGTTTATGGCTGGTGAAAATTAAAAGATGGGCATTTCTGAGGCTCTGGGAAGTTCCCACACTTCACTTTGGTGATTGTAACTGTGAAGCGTGGCACAAATACAATGTGTCTGAGGGGGAGGAGTGCTACCTGGGACTCCTCTCAGCGTTTCAGTATCGACATGACCTAGGCTGTAGCCCAGGGAATAATTCAGGCTGGTGCTGCCGGAGAAGTAGTCCCGCTTCTTTGCCAGTACAAGTATTTACATGGCCAGCCTGTGAACTGGTTTGGGGAACCGATCCATCTGAAAAAGTGAACTGGCAAAAGAAGTGCTCCTGGTTCAGTGCTCGGATGTTTGTGCTGGCACGGGGGACTGGCAGATGGTGAGACTTTCTTTCAGCGGCAATGCAAATTTATGCCAGCTTAAAGGATTTGCCAAACTACAGCCTTAGTTTAACACTTAGGGACTGATTATCCCAAAATTTGTTTGTGAAGATTTGAATAACAGTTAAGAAATCTTTGCTTGCTATGTATTTTTTTTTTCTTTCTTAAGCTTTCTTCTCTTTGTTCTCCCATGCTCAGCGTGAGGCTGTTTTTGCCAGCAGAGACGTGTTGTTCTGTCCTCCAGCATCTTCCTTGTGACAGTTTTATGCAGCAGCTTTGCTGGCCTACCCCATGGAACCTGCAGAAGGAAACGTATTTTCTCCACGTGATCCCCCCCCCATCTCTGCCACACACAAACACACACACACAAGGCTTCCAAGCCAGCCAACCTGCTAGCCATGCTCCTTGTGCTCAGCGTTTACCCCTCTCCTTTATCTTGGAGTTTTATTAGCACCAAGGAAGGTCCTGCTCCCTATTTCGGGACAGAGCTGGGCTGGCATCCCCTGTGCTGTGAGCACTCTGCTTCCATCAGCAGCTGCCTGGGGCCGTGCAGCTGCAGTTCGATTTTGAGTTGTTGCTGTTTCAGAGCACCTGTAGCCTTGAGGTTTGGGCACATCGGTGCTTTCCATGCACAGCATTTGTTCCTCTCAGCGGCATCGCTGTTTTCTCACAGTGCTGCTGCTTTGATGTGCCATGCTGCCCTTCCTAGCCACAAGGGGCTCGGTGCAGTTCCACCCCAAAATCAAGCAGGCTGCTCTCCATCTCAGCTCTGCAGCTCGAGAGGAAGAGCTGCCTTCCCTTGCCAGCGCCCTCTGGGGCTGGAATTCTTTGAAAGCTGTGTCCTGCCAAGCCGCGGGGCCGGCCGAGTGCAGCTCTCCTCAAACTTCTTGGTCAGTTGCGTCTGTGACCTTGACTGCGTGTCTGGGAGATGTTTTTCCATTTTCGAGCTCACGCTTAATTTCTGAATAGTTCGCCAGCTGTTTCCTGCAAATAAATCAACAGCATATTATTCTCTTTCATGGTGGTTACCTGCATTCGTGAGGCTTGTGATTAAACTGCGGTGTTTTGCAGTTAATCTCTGACAGCTTTTGGTTTAATCAGCCTAGTTGCTGCTGGAATTTGCTACTTGTTGCCCTCTACTGAGTGTCAGCATGTATATATGTACGTACTTGTATCTGCCAATGAAGCTACAGTTAACCTTACAGCTCAGAGGAAGGCTTTTCTGCTGCACTAGAAAGGAACTTGTTAGATAAAGCAAACAGGTAAGCTGTACAGAGCCATCGGCTTCTTGCTCACCCAGAAACTAGATCAAATTTTTTTTTTTCCTTAAGCTACATGGAGAGCTCTATTACAAATCAGGTTTTATTTTTTGTTTCAAAACTGGTTTTTGGATTGTCTGAGTGGGTTGGTTAGTAAGTTCTTCAGTGGGATGCTGGTGGGATCCCTTTCTCTTGTACCACTGCATTTTGTTCTTGTGTAGTAAGGGAGTGACTGCAGACGATCTAAGGACTGTGAAAATGATATTTTTTTTGGTGTGTTTTTTGTTTTTGTTTTTTGTTTGTTTGTTTTTTGAAATAAACTTATTTTGAATCTATTAATCTAAGTTTTTTAACCACTGGCATGCTTTTTCACACTGCATTAATGAGAGAACGAAAAATCAGAGAACGAAAGCAGTATTTTTAGTGAACAGAGCAGTGGGGTTTGACTTCCCAGCCACTACTAAATGCAGTAGGCATTATTTATGATATCTTTTTTGTCTTTCACACTCGTGACTTCTTCCTTCTGAATGGTGTAAGAAATACCAGCGCTGATCTTTGTGGCCTTTTTCAAAAGTCAGTTGGTGCTCTTTAAATCCTTGTAAACTGTTTCCAGAGATTATTGGTTAGCCATGGCTGATCAAGCACATTTTCAGTGCAGGCTTGTGCCAGAGCTGGTTGGTAAGCTGCAGTCATAAGCGTCAGGTTGAAAGCTAATTCACTCGCTGTTCCAGAACAGCGTCTGTCAAAAATAGAGCAATGCTTTCATGCACGTAACAGCTGCTTGCACTTGAAGACTTTCTTGTTCTTTGGTATTTAACTTGAAATTACTCAAGAGTATTTTTGTTCGTGTATAATGTTATAAATAGGAATTGGGTAGGAATGCGAGTGCCTGCCTGTCTGTATGGTCATTGTGTGTGAATGCAGGGCAGTGATGGATGTGCTGTGTGCACAGCACCCTAACACATACACAAACGCCATACCTGTCGGGTAATTAATGGGGTCTTACAAAAAAAAAAAAAGATTAATTTCTACCCAAGGATTAATTTTACACATTAATTTAGTGTTGGGCCAGCTTGGAGCACACAGTTTGACCATGAGGACCTTCTGAACTCTACAGATGACTTAGTATTTTGAGGAGACGGTGCCACGAGGCCCCAGTGCACTGTGTGAACCTGGAACTGCCTTGCCTTGTTGCAGCAAAACCAGGCGTCATGTTGAAAAGAATACAAAGGTGAATGCACTGAGAGGGTTCAGGAAGCTGGTCTCTGTTTTGGTTGTAATAGGGTGGAGGAATTGGTGATATGATTGTCAGACGACTGTATGAGGTTTTAAGATGCAATGGACCAGCTGAAGGTTTGATATTTTTCTTAATGTTGTTGTGGTTGTTCTTGTTGTTTGTTTGCTTTTCTTCTCATATGAATACATTTAAAATCTCTTTACAGGAAGAGTTTGTATGGTCAATTCACATCATTTTGTTGGTAGCCCTGAAGTCTTGGTGAAGTGTCAGGATGGAGGCTTCTCTGTTGGGCATACTCTTCCTGTAACTTGCTGACCTTGTGGTGTGCTACAGTCTGTTATCTTTGTGCTTACATCATCCAGAAAGCAGCAGATAGGTATCTAGAATCGTCCTGAAGTTACTGATCAAATTAAACCAAAAAATTATAATAATAGAATAACCTGAGTGGTACGGTAATGTGGACTTTAAATTGCTGTAGATCAAAAACTTGGTCCATACCCAGTTTGAGGCAGAAATCCTCATATATTAAAGTTCTCTGCAGCTGTGCACTGTGGAAAAGACAAAGTGATGTAGCACACGAAAGGATTTCAGAGCAGTTTTTAGTTGACTAATAAGGTACTTTTCCTGTCGCTGCTTTCTGTCCTGTTCAGACATCTGCTCAGCGAACTTTTGCCTGTGGGCTCCAGCCTGTGCGAATGGCTTCTGCCGTGTGTGAGGGGCGCTCAGTCGGCGCTCAGCTGAAGGCGTCAGGCCCTCCTGGTTGCTGCTGGTTGCTGCATTGTTGTTCGAGCAGCTGGCACGCAGCCTTGCCACTGTGAGAAAGGAAACTGCGGCCGGTTGATAAGGGCATCTCAAACTGGTTCAGTTTCAGCAGGCATGTGATATGATACGATGCCCCGCGAAACTGATGTTGGCTAATCGTGCCTCTTTGGGGCTTAAACTTGTTAGTGACTCCTTTAGTGAGCATCATCCAGTCAAAAGTACTTTTCTTTGTGATAGTGGGATCACTTTTTCAGGTCATACGGAGAGAGGCTGAGAGAGCTGGGGTGAAGAGAAGTCTCAGGGGGACCAAATCAGTGTGTATAGGTACCTGAGGTGGCCAATATAGAAGATGGAGCCCGGCTCTTCTCAGTTGCGCCCAGTGACAGGGCAAGAGGAAAAGGGCACACGCTGACATGCAAGAAATTACGGTTGTATACAAGAAACTTATTCAATGGGAGCGTGATCCAACAGAGAGATGGACTCCAGTGAGGTTGTGGAGTCTCCTTCCTTGGAGGCCTTCAAAACCCAGGACGACCTGCCCCAGTGACCTGCTCCAAGCAGGGGCTGAACCAGGCCACCTCTGCTGGAGTGAAGTGTCCAGGAGCCCGTCTTCCTGCTGTCATTTGCTTCTTAAAGAAACGTTGCTGGATGTCCAAGTAGAGTATCAGTCTGCAATATTCCTGACTTGGATCCTTTTAGTTATGGAGTTGACCACTTGTGCTGTAGCCTCTACTGCTGCTTCTTTGTGGTTTTCTCTGTGTTAACACTGCTTCATAGCCACCGTAAGCTACAGTCCTCCGCCCTTCCCCCTTGTAACTTCTAGCCAGTTTTTGGCCTCCTGTATTCCCCACGCATGCTGCTGCTGCCCGTGATCCCCTCGAGGCCCAGGGCAGCCAGGATGGAGCCCCTGCCTGGTGAACGGGTAGAGAAGGAGCAGGTGCCGAGAGCGGGGCTGCCCAGCGCGGGTGCAGAGGACGAGGCTGTGCTCAGTTCCTGGGCTCTGCTGGGTGTTCAGCAGTTGCAGACACCCTGCCAGCTGTCCTCCACAAGGACTGCATCGGGGAGATAAGGGCTGCGTGCCTCTCGTGAGGTGCCACTTGACCATCCGTGTCCTATCTCTATCCGTAAATTGAAGCCAGATGGAGTTGTGCTCATCTGAAGGAACTGTTTATATGCAGTCGATGCTAGACCGTCCCTGAGCTGTAGGTTGAAGCTATGAAATTTCCTGTGAAGTGGTTAAAAACAGCCGTTGTTAGCGTTCAGATGCTGGCAGTCCCTTCTGCTCAGATCTTACCCCCTCTCGCGGGCTGAGTAATCTCGTTTCAGGTTCTAGTGCCTTCTCGTGTTCTTCCTTATCAGATGTCTCCTTTCCACAC
Organism: Anas acuta; assembly: GCF_963932015.1. Lineage (NCBI taxonomy): Eukaryota > Metazoa > Chordata > Aves > Anseriformes > Anatidae > Anas > Anas acuta. The sequence continues at coordinate 42,145,452 of NC_088981.1, forward strand.
AAGTATGTGAGCTCATCGTACCATTATGCATTTATTGTAATTAATCAGTAATCAGCCTGTAGATAAAGCTTCAAAACACTGACAAAACGATGCTCCTATATATGTCCAGTTTCCAGCAATTCAGGAACTTTCTGAGCCAGAGGTTGCATCTGGACCACTGCTCTTAGTGCGCACAGATGGATGGACATACTTGCTCTGAATTTATGTAATCTTGTTTTAAGAGCCATTTGTACTTTTGGCCTCTGCGACATCCTGTAACAATGAGTCCCACCGTTTGATTAGATGGGGAAGGAACTTCCTTTTGTTTAAAGCCTACAGCCTGATGATTTCCATGTCCTAGAGATTCTTTATTGTGAGAACTCGTTTCCCAGTCGTTTTGTCTTTCATGGCTTTAAGAAGTCTGACACTTGCTTCCATACATTTTTCAGCTGACACTTTTTCCCTCCTAAACTGAAGAATTGTAGGATTCTTTTTAGGATTTCTTCACTTGGGTACTGCTTCGTGCAGTCTGAATGTTGCTATTGCTCTTTTATGCAGCTTTTCTGGTTCTGCTAATCCCCTCTTAAGGTAAGGCAACCAAGATTGCATTGTTAATGTACAAATAAAGCATGAATTTGCATAGTAGCATAATAATGTATTCTGTTTTGTGACACTAGTTGCCTCTGCCGCTGTGCTGAGGTTATATTCTGCCCATATTTACTACATTTTTTTCTAAAGTGATAGTATCCAGCTTACAAGATAACACTGTGTATAAGGCTTTTTTTTTTTTTTTTTTTCCCTTCTGGGGGCATTGACTTGCACTTACTCTTTACTGAATGTTACCTGCCATTTTGTCATCCTGGAGCTTGGTGTCATTCTGTTCTGTGCACCTTTCTGCAGTCGGTGGTAGAAAGGACTCTGCAATGTATTTTCTTTTCTGTATTGCATGTGAACACTGTCAGCCCGCCACTCGCCCCCCTCTTCCCAGGTCATGTGAACAGTACAGACCCCTTAGGGATCCTGGTGGCAGCTGTCATTTTTTTCACTTAATGGAGGTTAGTTTGCTGTGATGAAATTGCTACTGCAATTTACTGTTTTATTGCTATTTGCCTGTTCCAGTATTTTGGAACGCCTTGGGAGTAAGAGCCATACTTAAAGTGCTTTATAACTAAAATTTTCTAATTTTTGCATTAAAGCTAATGCCTTGAGTAAATCTCCATTATAGCTTGGGGAAAATGACAAGTAGTGACTCCCCGAGGCCTCCTAACGCTTGGCACCGGCTCAAGAACAACACAGGAGTTCCTAGACTGGAGTCCTGACTTTGTCATTTTCCTCGGAGAAAACAGAAAACAGGAGTGGTAATTTCTCATGAGCCAAAGGCTAGGCCCAAATTGCATTGTAAGTTATGTCGGTATTAACGAGTTAAGATGGTTTTATTGTTATTTTTTACCCATCTAGAGCTATAATTTTATAAGGGAGCCTTGCAAACCCGGGAAATAAATGCACTTCTGCAGGTCAAGAAGTGTAGATGAAGATACCATCAACTGGCTTTATTTTCAGCTTAATCTTATCCCATCTCCACAGGAATGTTGCAGATGTGCTGTTTCTGGGTTTTACTTTTTGCTGTGTCTTTTTCTCTTTCTGAACACACATCCTGCTACTTGGAAGATACACCCACGGCAAGACAATGCTAGAAACACACGGCCCTTCCTCGGCATTAAGGCTTCAGCTCCTCCAGTTCAATTAGTAATAGCTGCATGGTAAAAACGCCAGAGGAAAAAATAGCCTTTGAGGGAGTGAAAAATCCGAAGCACATTTTTTTCTCAGTTTGGGTACAGCTTTCCAGAGGAAGTGATGGAATTCTTCAGGGACTCAGCGGGGAACAGAATTGGCCGGTGATAGGAAGATGCAGTCCCTGGGAGATTTTCCCCCTTGAAAAAATCCGATACTTCCTTCCCCACCCTCCAGTCTCCTCGATTTCCAGGAAAGGGTTATCTTGGCGTTGGAACCCTAAATTGAGGTTGTCTTTACAGAGGAAGAAAATCCTTGTTTTCTGGAGCAACTTTTAGCAGTCTTTCTGGTAACTGCGTAGCACTGCTTGCTGGTTCTGGGAACAAAATACAATGCTGCCCTTCCCCGCTGCCATGGCTGCTGCTGGCTCCTGGTCAGCACCCTGGGCTGTGTCATTTTCACATGGCATCCCAAGCTCTGTTTTCCTACTTGAGAATTTAGTTTTAGCCATGCTAACTGGTTTCTAAAAACCATTTTATGTGTTACTGCCTATAGGCCTGAATCCAATTTTGCTTATTTTGCCCTACAAAAGCGACGGCTTCCCTGAAGAATTTGTAATTCAGTGTTAGTTCAGTCTTTACATACAGCAGTTCTGTGTGTACCCAGCCTCCAGCAAGAGCTAATTAATTATTTAGAACATGAAGCAAGTCAGCTTCAGCTACAACTAATGGAAGAGGTTTGTTAGGAACACTGCAGTTATCTGCTGTTACAGCACCTGCCACTTGAATTGATTTTTCTTGTTTCTAGTTAGCTTTCTGCAAGGCCACTCTGTGCGAACATTTTATCTGGGAGACAGGTTATGTGAACAGCCTTCTGCATGCAGGGGGTGGGTATGAGCATGACAGCGACTTGCTGTGTGTGTGGTGCCTTTTTTTCTTTTTCCTTTTTTCATTCGCATTTCTGTATGTTAATAGTAACCTCCAGCATCCAAGATGAGTTGTAGTGCCATTGATTAAGGGGCTGGGGGACACAGCGAAGCAATGACAGCTGAGGCTTTCTGGGGTATCTCAGTGGTTAGTGGCAACTCGATTTCATGGGGTTAGTAGCAGGGCAGTCACAATTAAACCCCGTGCTTTGGAAGTTGCTCCCCTTCGTTATCTCAGCGCATGTTTGGCAAGCGCCACCGCGTTCCACGAGTTCTTGCCCCGCTCCTCCTTCTCCTCCTCGTCTTTCCCTTCCGTCATGCTCTAGTTTCAAAATTGCTTTTGCTCTTCTTTGGTTGTATACCCTGGATCAAACAAAGACCTGTAGAGGATGCAAAGTGACGTTCTGGGAGCTGTATTACCGTTGTTATAAAAATATGGGGCCATCGCTACATGTTACCAAAGTTAGTAAATGACCTGGCTGTCTGCAGGAGATTTCCTGAAGTGTTTTCTCCTACTCAGAAACTACTAATCACCAGTGGTGCAAAATAATAGGTGCACGTTTTTAAAGAGCTGTTGCTCGTTTTCAGTAATGATGGAGAAATTTCCTTGTCAAATATGCTCTGTGGCTGAAAGGTTCACTTCTTCCAACCCCGAAATCTGTGTTGGTTGCCTGCTGACTTGGACAGGAAATTTGTTTCTTGTATAGAAATCTGGAGTCCAGTATTCTGCAGAACTGATTGTTGTTTCACTTGTTCCTTAGCTCCTGTGGTACTCAGCATTATTTTCACCCTTCTGGTAATGCTTGTGGCAGTGCTGCTGTTACTTCTGGTAGCTCTTTCTTCATCTTTTTGCTTCATTGTGCACCTTTACAGCAGTAATTTCCACTGCTGTTGCTTAAGATGATGGGGGGTTTGGGATTTATTTCAAGATGTTTCCAGATTTATATTCTTAAATACAGCTTTAGTTTCTTTTCTTGGTTACAACTTAAAGTTGGGAAGAGGCTTTGAAAAATAAAACTTGTGTTTTGCAGATCTAGCGTTTAGGTTGCATAAATACATCTTACAGATCAGTTCTGGTGGGCTGACGTGATACCTCTATCTAGGCTATTACTGCTAGTCCCTGTAATCTTTCCCCAGCAAGTACAGGATATTGTAAAACCATAATTCTCACTTGGTTAACCAAAAAGTTTATTATCACTCGTAGGATTTTTGGAGACATACACGAAAACTTTTCTGCAGAAGCACACATATTGAAAGGATAGAGGTGTGTGTTCTGTCTTGAATCTATAATTTCTGGGTGCAACCTGGAACAATGTTTTTCCCCTTTTTTAGTAAATACAGCGCTTTTAAGGAGCATAAAGTAAGCATTGGCTATGTGCTAACTCAGCCAGGTGTTAGCTTTTCTAACATTTTGTATGGTAATGTGGGGCAGAAAGGGAGAGGGGTTCTGGTTCTGGATTCTTCTGAATGCCTTGAAAAAGGGGAAAAAAATCTGAGGGATAACTTGTTTTAGGGAGGCTTTTTGTTGTTCCTGTCAGGTTTGGGTTTTGTGCACCATAGCTTTACTTCTTACATTGCCATTCATGTAGAGTTTCAGTTCGGCTGCCTTCTGAGCATGAGAGTGGAAAATGCAGTCTGAGTTTGAGGTTAGCACCCTGCTTCTGCCCACGGTGCTTGTGGAGATCCAGTCAGAGCAATGGTGATTGACAGGAACCTTGACAGAATCAGCAGGGGTTTTTTTAGCTGTTGTTTACAGACAGATCTGTGGAGGAGTCTTCTTGCCTTTCAGGGAGGACAAATAACTCTGATGATGATATAAAATATTATTTTCATTATCATTATAGCGGGAAGGAGGAAAGTTGTCTTTTTTTTTTTTTAATGGATTTTTTTTTTCCTAGCAGTTTCACAGTGCTATCTATAAATGGACAAAGAACAAGCCAGATGGGTTCCTTCTAATCAATGGATAGTGGGCAATACAACACGTTTTGTTTCTCCCAAGGCACGAGGGTGATGTGTTTTTCCACCACGCTGCTTGTTTGCTCTCTTGGGGCAGAAGTGGTTGTGGCGGCTGGGGAGGTGACTTTCAGGGGGACTGGGAAATCCTGTCCAAGCAGCACCAGTTCCTAAAGTAGAGATGTTATTGTTGCTGTGAACTTAAATTTACTGTAGAGTCAGCTGAATTGGCGTTTAAGGAAATGGTGGGGCTTTTGTATCACCCAGGCCAGGGCAGGCAATTCTCTCAAGTTTTTCTGGCTGCCTGGAGTCGGTGCTTGGTACATTCAGATCTTTCTCGTGCACACGGACACGTACTCGTAAAGCAAATAAATCACATTCCTGAGACAGTCTTGTCCGGGAGTTGCATTGTGCCTGCCTAACTTTCTCGTCGCAGCACACGCTTGCGTGGACTTGGTGGTAGGGCAGCAAGCAAACGCCATGAATGAACATGAGGCCTGGGGTGGCTTCACGGCATTTGGCTCCATGTCCGAAACTGGCACTGAAAAACAAGTTGCGTGTCTTGGTGTCTGTGGCCGGTGTGTTTCTACCTTTTGTTTTGATTTCTCATGGGGAAATCATCTCTCAGGTAGTCAGGGCTGGGTTTACTACCGCAGAGTGCTTCTTGAAGCTGAAATAATGACTTGTGTGTCAACATCAGAAGTCCTGCTCGTGGCGTTTGTATCAGCCTTTAATTCTGTTTGGCCATGCCTATTTCTCAAGACTCTCCACTGGCACTAGTAGGAGTTGAGCACAAATGGGTCTGTGTGATGCCTGCTTGTGTTTGAGCTGCATACGCTGGGTCATCTGGTTAAAACCAAAAAAACCCTAAGTGTTGTTTATACCAGTTGTGAGAGAGGCCCTCTTACACTGTGGTGCTGGGACTGTAAAGAAGAGCTTGGGTAAAGACAGTTTGTGTGTGAAAGCCCATAAAAACCAGTATGGACAGAGTCAGCATTTCTTGGGTTTCAATTGTAGGTGGTTTGAGAGCATGCTACGGGCTGTTTGTTGTTATTTGGCTGTAAACCTCAGTAAGGCTTCTACTGAAGGTTAATACGAATTAAAGCAGCACTTTGTCTATTAGCATTTCACTGCATAGCTATTTTGTTTGTTTGTTTGCTTTTAATAAATAATTTATAAGAATAAGTCAGAACTCTTCAAGGTAGAAGTGAATGCTTTAGGGTACTTTGTCAAGTTGGGATGCTGTGGGTGTTGCTGAATACTGTATGGCTCCTTGCAAGTGTCACTGAAAAAAATTTTTTAAATCATTTTTCATCAACATATATAAAGAAATCTTTCATACAAGCCGAGTTCCTGTTCCATGGTTATTTTTCTCCTTAAAGTGGAAACAAATTGATAGTTTCAAGTAAGACATGAAGTCATCAGTGTGTCTGCTGGTGTCATGTGGTTAGATCTGAAAATCTGGTCTGCACAAAACTCTGCAAGAATATATTTTAAGTGATGTAGCTGAATGAGACAACCTCTTTCTATTTTAGTGCACTATCATAATTGGTTTTAGTGTTGTGTTATTTTTAGTTCATAAAGATGCTGCTTTCCTGCACTTTTTCTGAATGGTTAGTGATGAATTAAGTTGACTGGAGTCATGCAAGAGCAGAACGTTCTGCCTCTTCTTGGAAAAAAAAGTGGTTTCAAAAGTTTCTTTCTCTTTTTTTTTGGATGGTATTATTCTTTTCAAAGCAATTATGATGTTAAATTAAAAGCAGACTCTTAACATTTGTGTTGATTGACTTACTTCTCTGTCAAATTTTTACATAGCGCCAAAACACTGACTCACTAGTCTGCTTCTCTTGGAGAGAATGGGGAGTTATCCATGGAGGCCAGCCAACTGAAGAAACACATTTTACATTTTTCACCAGCTGTTTGAATCTGAACTCTGTTGGTCAACTTATTTAACCATATTGTAAAGAGATTCAGGCTACTACCATTCAGAGTATGCTTTAAACACCTTTCTCAGCTGCAAAGTAGAGTGTTGTGTTTGAGCCTAGGATGTTAAAGAGAACATTCTGCCCTTGGTGACAGCAATTTTCGTCTACCTTCTTTGGGAAGCTTCAATTAGTTTTTCTTTGTCTGTTCTAGGTTGTTGAATTTTAAGTTTGTAGTAGACCAGTATTAAAACTCAAAATGTGTATGGTGAACATCAAGGAAACTACTAGTGTTTTGAAGCACATCAGTAAATAACAACTCAGATGTATTATTTTATTTAAGGGGATATGGGCATTTTAAGCTTGAAGACATTGTTTATGTTCAGAGTTGCATTAGATAAACATTTTTATTTTATTTTTTTAAAATCCTGTTTAAGTCAATGCACAATTATTAGTAGACTTTCTTAATTAGATTTGAACCCAGTTTTATTTTTCCAATAAGGAGTTAGATTAAGCTAATGGAAGCCAGATCTTAATCAAATTGAAGGACTGCAGGGGTATTTGCATTCATTTCACTGATTTGGTTTTAAAGCAACGCCTTTTGGTTAAACTGGCATAACTTGGAGAAAAGGCAACTCTTACCTAACTTGGCTAGCAGCCTGGAAAATGCCAGCGTGTTAACTATTAAGGAAGATACCATCTGTATTTTTTCCCCTGAAGCTTGTAAGCTGGCTTGGTGATCTCTTCTCTTTGCATTTGGAGATCTGAGACTAGTAACTTTACGAGCTCAGGTGTGCGAGAGCAGAGAGAACCTTGTTAATGTTTAAATGCTGTTATCTCAGTGAAGGAGTGGACTAGTTGGCGGCTGTAAAACATTACAATTCTTGTCTGGGAGGTAGGAAGCGTATTTTAGGTCTTCCTGTTATTTCTGTCTATAACGTGGGTTTCAGTCGCTTATCGGTTCGCCTTTGGAGATATGTTTCTCTGATTGCCCTGCTTTCCTCAGGGCTCCATCCAAGTGCTCTCTGTCCAAGCTTCCAAGCACCTTCAAGATCTCCCCCAGGTTAATGTCCCCTGCTTGATTCTTTTAAGGGAGCTTCTCTTTTCTAGGTATGCTTTTTTATTATTATTCATTTTAGATTTATTTGTTAAAATGGGAGCTCATCCCATGTTCACAGTCGGCTCCTGAATATCAGACTTCAGCAGCATCGGTTCTTCCTGTGCCGTTTGGAAAAAATGCTGAGTTATACAAATTTGTATGGAAATTTATTCATCAGTTTAAGAGCCAATGAAAGTTTCTTAGAGCCTGTATACAGGCATGAATGAAAGGGATGATGTTTGGAAATCAGCTTTGTGTGATTTGAATTGAATGGTGAAGAGGGGGTACCACTGACCTTCATGAAGCTACCCCAAAGGATGCCTGAGCCTGTTTGCTGAGCAGCATCTTGGTTACATTGAAGGCGTTTGGTGTAAATTCAGAGTAGATGGGGGGTTGAACATGGCCAGTTAAGCAGCATGAACATTTCTAGGATGGGTGAAGTGGATGTTTTTGAGTTAACTTGAGGAGAAACTGAGGAGTCTGCGGCTGAAGAGACACACTGCTAACCGGACAAAGCTTTCTCTGAGCTGAGAAATCATATGATTCCTCATGTGTCTTTGTAATATGACTAGAAAGCGAGAAAGAAGTGAAGTGGTAAAATCACTTAGCTGCTGTGCCAAAGTTACTTACAAGCTTGCTTCTGTCAGAGCGCTTAGAAAGCTTGCAGTGGGCGTTGCACCGAAAGAGGCCTGGGGAAGGGTGAGACAGGTCGGCTTGCCATTACTTTCTGGACTGCCTGGAAGTTCATGGAAAATATAAACCTCCCACATAGCTGTGTGCTCGACTCTATTTATAGAGCAAGAAGCTATTTCAGCTCTTGTTTTCCCTCTCTCCCCACCTATCTGAGTTTGTTTTTCAACTTTGTTCTCCGTTCGGTTTGCCTTCGGTGTGCCAGCTGGAGGGCTGGCAGCTTTTCCGAGCCTGCTTTCCTGATAAAACTGCTGCCGCCGCCGCCTTCTGCAGCCACCCGAGAGCCATCCCTGTGGCCTGGGGTGACCCCTGCTTCTCATCCTTACCCTCAGCTGGTTTTTCCTAGAAGAGCAGCTTGCTCTGCGCTTGCCAGAGTAGCATCCAGATAGCTGGTGGTTTAGGCAGTGAGGGCTTCAGAGCTGCTGCAGTGGGCGAGTCTCCTGTTTTTGTTAGTTTCTAACTCAAACTTAGAGATTCCCATTCTCACTTGTGGATATATGAACCACCATTATTTATTTTTTAAGCCCGTAACAAGTAAGGTTGCTTTCTTCTTTCAGGTTCTTCGGCTGACAGTGATTGAAAGGTGTAGATCTTTACTGAGGGAATCATTGCCAATGTTGATATTTCTCTCCGGCTTTTCTAGTTTCACAGTTCTGACTTCTGTAAATGCCTGGTGCCCCGGCCTTGCTTGCCAGGAGTACATGCTATACATGGAGTATATCAGCATAAAGTCTTATTCGGATGAAAGTCAGTATTGAAATACTTGGATTAGCTGTGACCCAAAGAGTTTACTTTACCACTTTTGACTTCCTCTGTTTTGGGTAGAACTGGTAGGAGTTTCTCTCCAGTTGATAATTGTCTTTTTTGAAAGCTTCCGTGTCTGATTGTGAAGAACCTGCAGTAGAAGACACATGAATTCAAGCCAATTTGTACCACACTAGCATGCTAAAACAGTAATCTTGACTGTGCTAACACCAGGTAGTACCAATGCAGTCTTTTTTCTTTCAGTCAGTTGTTATTTTGAACACCTTGTGAAAAATCTCAGACTGACCAGTGCTCAAACTGAAATGTCTTTCTTTGGGACTGCTGTTTGTCCAGGATGAACATGTACTTGAACTAGAGATGCATTAGATCGACCGCAAAGAGACAAGTCAGATGTTTTATTCTTTACTTTGGTTCTTCATTCCAGTGGTGTTTTGGTTTTTTTCTTCGAATAATCTGTCAAATTACCCACGCCAAGGATTTCCAGCGAAGTCTTTGTGAGAGCGTCTGATAAATTTTGCTAGGAAGTCATCGGTCTTGCATTTAGACATCTTGTTTTGCTCACTGGGATTTGCAGTTCCTCCAGCAAACAGCAAAAGTGACATCTCCTTGACTGATGCAGCTTTCTTTAATCTGAGCTAAACAATAAAGTTATTTTATATTAATAAATTAATGTGACATAACAGACATCCTCTCTCCATTTTATTGTGGGTTATTTTGTTGTTGTTGTTATTTGTTTGTTTGTTTTCCTGGAAGAGGTTTATGTCGTCATGTAAATGGTATTTTCCTCCTTTTCCTAAGAATTTGATACTGTTCCTTAATAGAAGGAAGGAATAGCAAGTATCTAAACTTGTCAGTGTCCAGCTGTGAGAGGAATGGGAGAGGAGAGAGAAAAAGCTTCATTTTGTTTACCTGCAGCTCTTCCTTCTTTATTTTATGGGTTAGGCTCTCATTCTTCTCTGTGAAGGTGGTTGAGACTGCTTCCCCTTGAACTCAGCCTCATATTTCTTTCATTTTTTCATCACAGCTCTGCTGAATTGATGTGCTGTGCCTGCCAGCTCGAGTGTCTTAGCTGATTGATGCCTCTTCATGTAGTGAACAAAAACTGTATGGACTGTGGGGTTATTCCCTCTGTTACCTTCATTTAATCCCTAATTACAATAAGGGTTGACACAGTAAGGATGAAGATGCTTTGCAAAAAAAAATAATCTGTGGTTTCAATTAATTCTGCTAGTAACAGCAACTTCGTGTTGCTTGTTTGGGGTAAAAACCTAAAGTTAATTTTCCAGAGCTGAACAGTTGGAAGCAGAACGTGTGTGAATGAGCGATCAGCAGCTGCTTAAGTGTGTGATTAATTTCGTTTGACAGACCCAAGTTGTGCTGATTGCAGAGCAGCTAGGGCGCTTTCATACTTTTTCAATTACTCATGAATTCCAGAGGGTATCTTAGGACAGCGCTCATGTGCTAGGCATGAGTGCTCGGGCAGAGGGAGTGCTGCTGCTGGATTAAAGAAGGTTAACACTGGAAGTGTTTTGCAGAGGGTGAACAAATCCAGTGTGTGACTTAAACACATTCTGCGCTGAAGTTAGGATTGCTGAACGATTAAAAGCTGCAATGCCTGAGAAGCACAAAAGGGGAGACCTTGTCAATTATAAAAATGGAAGTAATGTCTTAAGTTAAATTTGCTAATTATTTTTATGGGAGAACGGATGAGACAGGTAGCTTTGTTTCGGAGAGCTAACAACTCTATTGTTCGTAGTCTGAAATGTTAAGGAATTTTGGACATTCTGGTCTCAGATGCCTGTTTCTTTTGGCTGCCATTAATAAAGTCTTTTTTAAAAAAGGCCACAAAACCAAAATTTTCTCCCTGCCTGACATACATATTTGCACGCTTATGTGTATTGTAAAATGGTTTTAAAAAAATATGTCATTATTTACATGGGTAACTTTTCTGTGCTTTCCCACAGAGCAGAAACGTGACTAATCTTGCAGTCCGTGACAGTTTGACACAAGCTCAGTTTGCATCATTCCCCAAAGCAGTGTGTTTCTCATGTCCTGCAAATTGTTAAGCTTGTAGCTTCTGTTATCACAGTTCAACTGGGGAAAGGCAGTTGCCACGCTAGCTGGAGAACGCCGTGTATATTGTGCTGCGCTGCCTGATGTGCAAATGTGTTTTGCTTTCCAGTTTCTGGCTAAAGGCTGAGTCATTGTTACTGTTATAACAAACACATATAGTTAACTTATCGCGGCAACACTGCTTCTCCGCTCTTGCAGTTCACGATAGCAGAAGTTTCAGGCTCCAAAGTCAAAAACAAATGGTCTTTTTTTTTTTTTTCTTTTTTTTTTTTTCCTTCCAGTGACTGTATTTTAGACTCAAATGGCACGAAACGTTTCTAACACCGACCTTTGTGGCTGATCTTGATGTTAAGCTGACAGCAGCTGACGTAGCCCCAAACTTTCTGACACGAGCTGCTTCTCCTCTCCCTTCAGCAGGTTTGAGGTTAAAGGATCCTCTTTTGCTTTCCCGGGCAGAGCTCAGCGTTGGGGGTGCAGGTGGGGACTTCCCTTAAGTGAAGAAAACAGTGCCTTGCTTGGAAAGGAGATGAGAAAAACAGGATGCAAATTTATGCTCAACTAGCTGCAAAATTAACTTTCTTGAGAAACAGAAGGCAGGCAATCGTGCCCTTTGGAAAAAATACGGTGTCGAGTAGGGTGACCTGGGAACAGTGCTTCCTAAACTTGTAACTGTAGGGTCTTTTAACGCGCGGACAGATATTGAGGTCGCTTACATGCCTGGAGATGTTTTCATATCTGAGTCTAACTCGTGATGTCAGTGAAAGCTGAAGTTGCTGTGGCTGCTTGGCCTCAATCTTTCCCTTGTTCTGAAGGAGAGTTAGCAGCAGCTTCATGTGGGTGCTGAGGAGCAGTGAATGTCAGGGTTTCGTTTTCATGATACTTCACAGCAGAACTTCTAAATTTAAGTTTTCACGTTACTGGGAATGCTGGTACAGGCTTGGATCCAGCAAAGCTCAGGATCTGTGTTCTGCACTGCATACGTGCCATGGGAGCCCGGCACGGGCTCTGCGGTACATGGGCCTTTCTTCAAGAGGTTTGGCTTACAGTGGAAACCAAATATCTTCCTCTTCCACGCCAGCTTCGCTTTTGTTTTCTTCCCTTTTTCTCCCTAAGAAAGGAAATTACAGAACCCTTATTACATTATTTGGTATCTTTAATTCGCTGTTTTGATTTTTGTGGGTTTATCTTCCTGCGAAACTGATAAGTAGTAGATTTGCCAAATATTAGGTCACATTATTTGATCTATGTAATATGTTTACATAATGGGAGACCTGTAATGATGACTGCACTATGATTACAGTAAAGGGGCTTGGAAGCTGAAATGCCTAATCTCAAAATTACAAGTATATTTCGATTTTATACTTTTGAGTAATTTTTGTGCAAGGCCCAATCAGGGTAGTTATTTCCATTTCATGTGAATAGTTTGGCTTTTTTTTTTTTTTACTGTTATTTATAGCCACTATGCTGTTCTTTAGAAAAAAACATGTTCTCATAGATCCTAGAAGGATTTAGTAAAAAATTGCTTCTTGCCTTACTAGAGTATATCTGGAAATAAAGATTATAGAGGTTTACTGCTATAGCAAAATACATTCTACTTCCATATCATATACAGATATTTTCCTGATTGAAACACAAGTACTTTAAACTATTTCTCAGCTTGCTCAAAGAAGTTTCTTGCAAGTATGAGAAACACTGGAAAGCTTCACTTATTATAATTTTTTAAAAGGGGAAAAAAAAAAGTAAAATTATCGGTATAAAGAAGCAAAAAATGCACTGAAACATTTTATTTGAGATGATTTTAATCTGGTGTGTTACATTTTCACAGTTAACATTCTAACGGGAAAATTATTTTTGATATTTTATGTAAGAGTGGTGTGGCTGAATTTGAACATCTGGGGGTCTGACTTCAAATTCTAAGTTAACCAGGCCAAATTTGTACTGTAATGATTGTGCTAAAACTTACTTTTGGCAACAGACATTCATTGAGGTTTGTAGTATATTGGATTGTTGGTAGAAACCCACTTTTTTTGTTTGTTTTTTTTTGCGTTTCTCTGAAATTCATGTTACGACTTTTTGCAGAACTTGCATTGTCTCTGTAGACATTTGGGTATTGTGGCAGTGAAATAACATGAAGAATAATACATGAAATAACTTGGCTTGGAAAATTTTGTTCTGATCTCTTTCAAAAGCCTGAAATGATTACTTTTTCCAGGAAATGTATAAAGATGTGCAGATGTGCTGTTCACAACTGGCCATGCTCGTGAAGTGGCAGCTAATCACGCTAATCAGACCATGAGTGAGCAAGATGGCCAGATCTTTACACATGCACATCTGCGTGTCTGAGTCCTAACGAACTAAACCGGGGTCTTTTAATTGGCTTGGATAAGTGCAGCATAGGAAGTTAAATGTACTACTGTACTGAAAACGGTTTGATGTTCTAAGGTTATTGGATATTACTGTTCAGTGTCTATTTTCAGTTTCTCACTTGACTGTAAAATATGTTTTTGTTGTACATGTAGACTTGTTCCAACAAAGGTTCAAAGACCTCCTATGTACAGAAGGCAAGCCAAAGAACGCACTTGGAGTGATTGAGTATGAAGGGCTAATTGTGTTGTCTAACAAGTCACCTACAATAAAATTTGACACTACTTTTTGAAGAGGAACTCTTTATATTGGAAACAGGGAAGAAAAAGAAAAGAAAAACATGAAAAGGATAGCTGTGAACTTGAGTCTGGAGAACTAGTACCTCTACCACAAGAAGCGTGTGCTACTAAATTATAAACAAGATGTTTTTCTTCTCCTATATCTCAGTCAAGGGAGGGAAGTCTGAGCAACATGGAGGCAGCCTCACCTTCAATACCTTAACAGTGTTCCTCACAGTGTGTTTCACGCCTTTGTTGTAGACATCTGCTCGTGTTCAAAAGCTATTCTTAACTACAAAGAAAACTTCATTAGAAATAGCGGTAAAATATTTTTAATCTAAATTTTGTGTTGCTTATGTATGGATTATGTAGGTGCCAATGCAGATAAATTATAGACTTTTCCACCAACACAGGAAAAGTAATTATCACTTTTGCTTCCTTGACTCTAGGCTATGGTGGCTTGTTATCCAGGCAATGGAACAGGATATGTGCGCCATGTTGATAACCCAAATGGAGATGGAAGATGTGTTACATGTATATATTATCTTAATAAAGACTGGGATGCCAAGGTATGCAACTTCTTCCTATACTTTTTTACATCTACTTGCTAGTGCATCTTTGCTGTAGGTTATTGTTCATGTCCTTCCCAACATCTGTGCTTAGTTCTGTTCGTACATTATGATATTTGTGGATGTCCTTTGCCTTGTTGATTGAGCAGTTAGTGAGGCACTCTATAGATGAGGCATTTATTTTCAAGGTATCAGTATAATCCAAATCAGCATAAGTCTTAATATTATTATGGGTGCGAGGTGTAGAATAGATGAGCATTTATAACAGTTAAGAGTGGCCTAAGAATCTACTGCCATCGGTTTAAAACTCCCCATAGATGTGATGACTAACTTTTTAATAAGGATTATCCTTGCAATCCAGTGGTTTAGATAGATTTGAAGAAGGGATATAATTAACTGGGTGTGTTGATAGCATGAGAGCGTAATGCACAGACAGCTTTGTTTATTCTGTGACTCCCATGCAGTCAGCTGTACAGAAGTTTATTCTCATTGTATATGGAGAAAAAAAGATAAAACAAGTGATATTTCTGTCATGATACTTAAGAAACAGAAAGTGGAAGAGCACTTGAGCAGTCAGTTTTTGTGTAAATCAGGGGCGCCAAATATAGGTAAGTCGCAGCTAGGAGGTTTTCTTTTTTTCCTTATGGGTACAGTCGATTTCTTACAAGAGTTGGATGAGACAACGAGACCACATCCATGCTCACGCAAAACTTGCCGATCAGAAAGCTGAGTGAGAAATGGGTGCACTTGAATCTTTCTGACTGCTCTTTGAAATGTTAAATTCATCCTTCAATTAGGAAATAAATTATTAACCTTCCTTGCTACGACAGCATCTTGACGTGTACTTCCCCTGTACACTTCACAAGTGTACTGGCTGGACAGAACAGCTTAACATGCATGGATTACAATTTCTCTCCTGGAACAATTGGATGCATTTCAAACTCTAGAATTAAAACAGATTGCATTTTCCCAATAACTTTAAAAATTTACTAGCTGGTTATTTAATTTATGAACAAAGGTATGTGATTTCCTGCAAAACCTCTTTTTCATTTAACGATATCAGTACTGTCAGTAGGAAGAAGTTAATGTGACTTAAAAACAACCTGATCTCATGATACTTTCTAGGTGTGTATAGGTAGCTCCAACAGTTCTTCAAAGCCTGTAAGGGATCTAAATTGGAGCAATACAGGTTTTAGCTTTAAATTGTAGTTCCCTAGTCTTTCCTCGTCTTATTTAAAGAAATATGACATCAAACTATTGCTTCTGCTGTTAAATGAATCGATCCCATTAATGGGAACAGGTGATACTCGGATGTGAAATACATTTCTGTACTGTATGGGCATATTTTTAGCCACCAGTTTTGTTCATTTATTTTTTGCAGGTAGGTGATACAACTAAAATCCAACCAATCTAAAACCACGCCTTTTATTTAAACATGAATGGAGGTTTAATATTTGCAAGCATTTTGAAATTACTTGTTGAAAAATATGTAAAACTTGCTACATGAAGTGTGTTTACAGAAGAGCCACAGAATCATTATTTCTGTAGCATGTATAAAGATAAAGGCTTTTAGTTCAGCTCAATGCATCAATGTATTTTTAAATATGATATTCAGTACTTTGAAAATACTATTTCATTATATTTAATGCACTGTTTTTAAATACTTAACTTGTAGGTAAGTGGAGGCATCCTCCGGATATTTCCAGAAGGTAAAGCCCAATTTGCAGATATTGAACCCAAATTTGATAGACTGCTATTCTTCTGGTCTGATCGCCGCAACCCTCATGAAGTACAGCCAGCATTTGCTACAAGGTAGGACTCATGGACTCAGATACATTGCATGATGCTTCTTTTATCAAAAGGTGAGGGATTCCTAACAAGAAATGAATTAAACTGTGAATTATGAACCTGATCCTAGGTCTTTCCATCCCAAATTCCAGTTACACTATGGCAAAGGGTTTGGTTTGGTTTTGTTTTCCTGATGGTTGGATAGGCTTCAGCTGTGCTGCTGAGTTGGTACCAATGTCTGACTGCTTATTTTGGAGAGAATATTCTCTCAGCCAGGATGGGTAGGGTGAGGTACGTGAATCCTCAGAAATTCCTGAGAGTGTACTTCACAGAGCTGGAAGGCACCACTCACAGCCTTAAGCAGGCCCCAACCACAGCCAAAAGGTATTGATTACATTGTTGCTGTGTAATGGCTTTATACTGTGGTCCCTTCCCATTGTCATTAGCACAGTTTTGTGTTTTGTAAAGATTGACCAGGTGCTTCAGTTTTATGCTTGCTTTCATTGGGAGGAAGGGAGTTGTTAGCCAATAGTTACGTTCACTCTCCCTTTTCTTTGCTCTACAGGTGACTTAGTTTGGGAACTGGGAGAGGGCTGTGGGGTGGTAATGACCATTGATAAACAAAACTCTTCTTTTTCTTTGGGGTATTGCAAGAGCTCGTTCCAGTCTGAGTCACAGATGGAACCTGAAACCTCTTTTGTCCCTGTTTTGGGGAGAGGATGATGCTAAATGTGAATGCATTCACTGCCTGACATTTTAAGTAATGCTACCAGATAGTGTTAATGGGTAAATCATTGGAGTCGTTAATCCAAACTTCCTGTTGCACATGTTGCAACACGTTTTGATGCTCAGAGCATTGAACATTAACTGGGGCTGTGAGATAACACAAGTACCTTTGCAAGAAGTAATTTGAAACTGCAGTCAGCACTCAGAGCCTTTTCCCAAGGCTGCCCCACTCTCCCTTCCCCCTTGCATGCTCTGGGCAGAGTCAGAGGGTGAAATGCCATTTACTAAAGCTCCTTAAAGTCTTTTCTCAATAGCTGGCATTTCATATTTAAATCCTCTGTGGACCATGGAAAACCAGAGGAGCTGTGTAAGACGGGGGTAGTTAATTTTCCCTTATGGCAAATGTCCAAAAAAGCTTTGTGTGACTCACTGATGGACTTGACAAAGTAACGTAAAAGCTGAGGTAAAGCAAAAGTTGCGTAAAATCAAAGGTCATAAGGCAGAGACTGTATTACAGTTCCTGAGCAAGAACCATAATGACAACTCACTGGGGAAAAAAAAAAAAAAAACAAAAAACAAAAAACACTGTATACTTAAAGCATCAGTGTCACCTTTTCAGTGACTGGTCAGACAATGCCTATGAGTAGGAAAAAAAAAATTGCTTGCTTTATGAAAGCTTTCATCTGTTGTATCTGTTGAACTGCAGAAATCTTGTCTCATTTAGTCTGAATTGTATGTCAAGTGCTTCACAGTAGTATGTTTGCTTTCCTTCCTAGTTCAGGAGTTCTTTTTTCATCCCCTTCCCTAGGTACGCAATAACAGTGTGGTATTTTGATGCAGATGAAAGAGCACGAGCTAAAGTAAAATATCTAACAGGTAATCTCTCGTTAATATCTCCTTTTTTTTTTATTTTTTATTTTTTTTCCTGGAATAATAGCACTCCAACCTCATCTCCCTTATGCAAAAAAAAGCAGGAGGAAAAAGCAAGACTTAACTCATATAGGCTTTACAGGGAAGGTGATCCATTGGTTAAGCTGCTAGCCCGTGACTTGGGAAATCCAGGTCAACTCCTTGTTCTGCACACACTTCCTGTGGGACCTGAGGCTTCTCAGGCTTTTCTTATGGGGGATACAGCTTCTCCTTACTCGTGTCTCTCTAGTAGGTGTGGAACACAACAAATACACCAGAGATTGTGAGGCACTGCAGAACTGAGAGCCATGTAAATACTTGTGGTAGGATACAGTGATCTGACAAGTGAATGCAGCCGAACTTGACTAGAATCTCTGCACTGGAAAAACAAAAGCCTAAAATTAAAGTCTGGAATCAAAGAATGGAGTGACTTCCTCTATTTCCAATTCCACATATCTAGCATCTGTTTTCCTTTTCTGGCTTCTCCCTCAAGAGGAAGTTGATCTAATTTTCCTGTTCAAATTAGCATTATAAGTAGAAATGGTCTGGGACTTCTGTCATACTTGTAAATGCATCATGATTTTGCATTTGCTGCGATAGTTTAAAATAAACCACAATCAGGTGTACTGCAGGTGCACATGCACACACGGCCAGTTTCTCGACAGTTTCATCAAATGTTCTGAAAATGATGATTTGGGACACATTAGGCAGGTCGCTTCCAAATCGGATTCCTGTTCGTGGCTTTTTGGTGCCTAAAGTGCTTTGTTAGCGAGCCCCTGGCCCCGAGGCCTGCGTGCGTTTGGGGTGGCAGTGGCACTTTGCAGGCCATGGGGAATGCCGGGTGACGCCTACCTGGCCCCACGGGAAGTGTGTCGGCGTTTCTAAGTGAGGCTTCGTGTCACCCGCGTGTGACCCTGCAGCTTTTTGAGCCAGCTGGAGCACCACGGCCGGAGCTGTTTTGGTCATCTCCACGTAGCTTCAGCTGCTACTGTTGAGAAATACAGAGAAATGGCTCGGGGGAGCTGGTATCTGCTGCTCCCCTCCCTCTCCAGTGTTCCCTGCACTGCAGGCACTTCAGGAAGGAGGAAGAAATATAAGTTTTTGTACTGTTTGCTCTGTAACTGATACCTATTATCAATATTTTTGTGATTCCAGTATCATTGGCAATTAAAATTACGTTCTTTACTCTGTGTCCGTAGCAAGAATCTTTTTATTTTCTACTGATAGGGAAGGATAAAGTCATAAAATAAAAAATTGAAAGCTATTAATTTTCTGGCTTAGTGTCAGTCTTGCCAAGGCCATGCATAGCACATCTGAATTTTTCATGGATATGGAATATTGTCTGTTAATGTTTTGATAGCTGAACTTTTTTGTGTGTACCTGAAGTTATTAAGGTTAATTGTTAGGAAAAAATGGACAGAAGAGGTGTATTTTTTCTTTAGCAGCAAGTCAAATGCTACTTTGCAATTTAAAAATCCCTCAGAGTTTCTTTAAAAGGATAAATACCCAGAAACTCTGGATGTGGTGATCCAGAATAATCGACCAAATCCTCAGATTCTCACATGGCTGTTCTTAAAGTTCACCTTTGTAATGGTTGAGATAGTGAATTCTGAACTGCACATAAGATGTGACGTATCCAGCTTTCTATTTGGGCATCCAAATAAATGCCTATTTTCAGAGGTGATGAGTAATCACAGGCCATTGAGCATACAGAGCATATGTACAAAAACATGTATCTGGATAGATCATGTGTGCTAGATCAACCTTGAAGATAATTTTGTAGAACTAATCTGGAAAGTGGTGTAGCAATTCTGTAGACTGTACTTTGATAAATGCTGAAAAATAATGCTGATTTCCTTTTCATGTTTCTGCAGGTGAAAAAGGTGTGAGGGTTGAACTTAATAAACCTTCTGACTCGGTTGGGAAAGACGTTTTATAAGCCTTTGATTTAGCAACTCCCCTTGCTATTCTCCCTGATAAATCTTGATGCTATCTATTAACTTTTGAATGTGAATAACAAGACAAAGGAAAATCAACAACAAACCAACATTTTAATAAAGAAGCAAACAGTGTTTCAATGTTGCATCAAATAGAAGATTTTTTGACTGCTGAAGCATTGTACTATGTGATTGTGACTCCAGGCCTGTGACTGCTTATGTGAAGAAGATAAGCAATCAGTATGAAACAGCATATGCATCTGGACATAAACAAGTGCCCTACATAGAATTTGTTCATCCTTATATTTTGCCAGACCTGTCATCCAGCTGAATCCAATTCATCTCTCCCTTTTTTTATATGGTAAAAGTTTGAATTTTGGGTAATTTTTGTATGACCAGGTACAGTTTATCAAAATTGAGTCTTAAAGAAAAAAAAAAAGAAAAAAAAGAAAAATGGGGAAAAAAAAGAAAAAAAAAATTACAGTATTCTCCAAAATAACATGAATCTATTTTTGTAAAACTGTTCATACTGTTCTCCTCTGCCATGAAAGACCTAATTTAATATAAGGGTTGCCAGTAACTGATAATCACTTTAATTTTCTTTACACCTTAAGTCAGAAAAGGAGCACTTTAATTACCAGCTAAAAACCTGATTGTTTTATATCATATCTCACACTAATCTTAACTTTTAAAAATTGCTGCTGTATTGTTTTTTGACTTATGTCCTCTTGAACCTTATTAACAGAAGCAAATCAGTATCTTGCTATTAGTAACATTCAGTTTGTGGTTTTGTATGTTGAATCCACAGAGGGGAAGTTTCAGTCTCTGTTTTTTTGGTTTTGTTTTGTTGTTGTTGGGTTGGGGTTTTTGGGTTTTATTTTTAAGTGACTGGCACTAAGTGAACTTGACACTATCGGTTGCTGTCATTGGCTTTGGGGACCTGGTAAATACCATCAAGTTACAAGAACATACAAGGGCTTTCCTAGGCTATTAGAGGTACCCAGAACCTCCTTATGTACTTGACAGAAAACTTTGAGCTTTCTCCCTTTTCTAAAGAATGCTTGCCATCCCCTTTTCCTTTGTATATAAGTTAATAGAATATCTAAAGTTTGCTTTTTAAAAAATTTCCTTTCCAAATGTTGGTGTCCCGTGCAGTCTTTGACACCTTGATCTATTATATAGTATCAAGGAAATGGTTGGCACACTGAAGCTGAAGTGCATCACTGTAGGCTCCTTGTGCAATACACCTTTAGATTTTCACTGTGCTGAAGGATTTCCCCTAAAAGGCACTGGCCTTTGATCAATACTGAGATATATATTTAGTAAGAAAACCTTTACTTTCTTTTACATTGTTTTCATTCTTTTGAAGGAGAAGGGGACATCACAGAATAAAAATGACGTGAGAAACTTTGATACTTTTAATTTTAAGAAATAGATATTTTGGACACTGTTTTTTTTCTTCTTTTCCTGAGCTTTAAAAGCTTCAGAAAACAAAAGCAAACCTATAAAAGACAGCATTCATATTTACAGGAGTTTGGGGGTTCATCAACTTACCCACTGCAGTTTTCTATCTGTCCCTTATTTCCTTACTTAGCCAAAACAATGTGAGTGTACAGAAATATTTCTGTATATATTACAACTTGTGACAATTTTAGCATCTGTATAGTTTGTATTCAATTAGAGACCTTTTCTATGGAAAGCTCAGTAATTTTTTATTAAAAAGATTACTATTGTTCATGTAAAACATGAAAAAGCTAATTGTTTAATAACAAACTGACAGAAAGGGGAAAAATTCAGTATTGGTATATCATTTAGGAGAACCAACAGAAATCCCAGTTTTGTTTTGATTTTGCTTTTCCTTTTCTTTAATAAGTTCTTGCCCTTTACAGTACTCTTCCTCTTTCCTCATTTCTTCCCAGAGAGAGAGAAAAAAAAAAAAAAGAAAAAAAAAAAAGACAGGATTCCTTTACTGTAAGTGCCTCTGCCAACCTGGCCAAGGAGTGCAAATCTTCGTTACTGTCTTGTCTGCCGTGCATTTAGGCTATCAATGAGACAAGCAAAAAAGTCACCTCTTCTACTTCATCTTCTTTAATACTACTTCAATGGAGGTTTGGTTGGTTTTGATTTAGAAATGTACAGCATAAGCCTTTAAACTCTTTTCAGTCCCTCTGTAATTCAAACTTTTGCAGTTACACAACGTATCAAATTCTAATCACACTGTAGGTTTGTGCTTGCCAGACAGGTTTAAAAAGTGCTTAACTTTTCACTCCATGTAAGTCATTGCAATAGGGTCAACGAATCAGGTCAGCCATTTCTTCAATGTCCTTTAGGAACTGTTCATTTCATGTCGGTTGAATATTCAGTCTTGAGCATCACCAAGCAGGTCCTTGTTTTAAAAATATTTTTTAAACTGTCTTATGATCTGTATGTGTCTAGTCCTGGTTAAAGATAAAGCTTCATAATGCTATTTTTATTCATGATGTTAGCCAGCTGTAAAATATGAGACCTTTATCTATAGCAGGCAAAGAAATTCAGGATTCATTTACAGGTTGCCTATAAAGTTGTGTAATTTGAAAAGCAGTGTTCATTATGAAAGAGCTCTCAAGTTGCTTGTAAAGCTAATCTAATTAAAAAAAAAGATGATGTATAAAGGTTCTTGAAAACAATGTGGTTATTTGTGATCTATGTGACTTTTAAAAACTGCTCCATAGTAACTAATTTATAACTGCCCCTGAGAAAGGGGGCAGGTGGATTTTTGTGCTTTACATCAGAGCTGGTTTTACTCTAGAGGAGGGTCTGTTTCTTTTTGAACTGTCCTAATTATGTGGGTGTGGTGATCATTTTTCATGTGATGGACTTTCTCCATCAAAAACAGTATCAGGTTTTGACTGGCTGGAGTAATGACCTACACAGAGGCAGTTCTTGGTTTTCATCACTTTCTGATGTGTGCAAGAGGTACGAAATGAAAGTCCCCTTCAGATAGGCTTTAGTAAGGTTTAATCAGGTTTACGTGGCTCCTAGTGAATAGTGAGCCCTCTGAGGATGGCTGGAGAGCAGTAGTGTGCAGAAGGCAGCCCATACAGGATGCCACACCATTTCCCTACAGTTTTCTATTGAGTCTCAAAGGGCTGTCAGATAATCAAGGAAGCATCTGAGTGGAGTGCCATTGCTCCAGCTCCTGTAAAGCACTCCTACGTGCCCTTGTTTGTCTTTGCAGGCCCAGGAAGAGCTGCCTGGATCTCTGGGTGAGTCTGCCAGCCGTAGTGCACCTTTTGGGACGCCAATCGATACCTGCTGGGCTCGGCTCTGCTCTAAGGTGGTGGTTTTTGTCAGAGTGCTAGGCTCATGCCTGAGTGCAGTAGCACTCAGTTGGTCCAGCGTGGATTGAGGCTTTTCCATGCTTCAGTGACATAGCTTAGGTTCTCTTGAAATACTCTCTTCCCCGTCTTTCTCTTATGTTGAACAAGTTACAAGTCTAATAGCACTCACAACCATCCCGTGTAGGCGCGATTTTTAATTACCACATTGTTGTGCACAGCGTGCAGGGGGATCAGTTTGCATCGCAAAGTCCAACGCCGCACCAGGGAACGATGAAGTCAGTCTTTTGGCTGTTGCTCTAAAGAAAGCCACTTGCAAATCTGACAGGAAGCTAGCTGACAGCCCAAGCACGGGAGGCAAGTATCGTATGTAAAACATCTGGCTGTGCTGGCCACTCTTAAGGTCAGGAGTGGAAAGACCACATCTCTAAGTCATGCTGATAAGTATAATCAGCCTGGAAAGTACCGCTTTTGTGCCGGCTGAATCCTTTGAAGAAGAGGGGAGATTGCTAAATGACAAAAGCAAACTCAAAATCTGAAAAATCCGGAAGTCTAGCACATGTACTTTGCCTGTAGGCATGCAGATAGCTGCATGGACTTGCAAACGCGTAGTGGGAATTTATGAGTACTCAGCAGCAAAGACTTTGAAGACATTCATGGGACTTGCTTGGATTTGGATCTCATCTGCATTTTTGGGAGGTGGGTACGCATCTGCAGAAACTTTGGGGCTCTGACAATCGGCTTTCATATGAAATAACAATTTAGCCTTTTTTTTCATGAATGTGAAGTAAAACTTCAATGCGAATGATTGCTGCAAATGCACTGAAGCCTGTTTGTGCTATTACACTGCTGCAGGAGCTCTGTGAGGTGCCTGCTCAATCAGACCTGTCAGATGGGAGCGGACAGCAGCTGAGAGAATGGGGTTCAAGGTCCTCTGCCCTACCAGACAAAACCAGTTCCAGAGAATTTGCTCTGCTGACTTTTGCAACCACTTACTCCGTTCCATCGAGCTTTTCCCCGTAGCTTTGAAGATGACTGAATGTAAGCACATTTATCCATTTCCTAAAAAAAGACAAGAAAGGAAAAAAAAAAAAAAAAGCCCATAGCTCCCCTCCCCCCCCCCCCCCCCCCCCATGGAAGTGGAAGTAAAAAAAAGTGGAAGGAGCACATGAGATGCAAATCACCAACCCACTGGGGATAAACTGAAGTCCTTACTTAGCATGACAGGGAGGAAGGAAGAGTTTAATAGAAATAGTAAAGTAGGACAGGAAGAGACTGATGCCTGAGCCCAAAATAAGAGGCACGTGGAGTGGGTGAGAGGAATATGGAACACAACCAAGCACAAATGTTATATTTGGACTGGTAACAGTTTGTGCATTTTTCAGGAAGGATTAATATAACTATCTTGTGAACAACATGGCAATAAATGCTGGAAAAGGTGACCAGGTAGTTTAGTTTATAAGCCAGCATCTTTGTGTGGCTGAAGATTTGAAGGGCACAGCTCTCACCTGGGTGCTGAGGGTTGTAAAATACACAGGTGGGCTGCTCTGGGGCAGAGCCCAAACTGGAAACCCATTTTTGTCTTCAAATTTGGTTGGACATGGGAAACAAAATTTCATCTCAGAATGTGAGATGAAATGAGGTGAGAAAAAATTAAAGAAAAAAAAAAAAACTCAAAACTAGCATAAATCCTGTGTGTTATAAATATATCTTGTTTGCATTAGTATATGTAAGCAAGCTTTAAAAATAATGAAGTTTTAAAAGTAATAAGGATTACATTGTAGTAGATGTAGATGACATGGTGAAACATAAGGCTAAAAATGTAAGAAAACTAGAATTTTGGACCCTGATTAATTGCTGCTGCAATCTAGAGAAGGTTTTTCATTTAAAAAAATGAACAAACAAAAAACACTAGTTTTAGAACAAACTAAACACAACCAGCCCCAAACCTGACAAATACAATCTCAACTGTTGGTGACTGCAGTGCCTTGAGTTCCTGGAGCTGAAAGATGTTTCAGAACTGTTTTTGTTTGAGCACTTGGCAGCATCTTCGGACATCAAGGAGTAACCATTTCTCCAAGGAAAATGTGGTTCTGGAAACCACTAACATTTGGTAAAGAGACACAGGGCCACGTGTAATAACTGGATCTGTTTTCTGAGATGAGAACCCAGCTGACACTGCTCCTTTCAGCGAAGATGGTGTGCCAACAACAAAACACAAAAAGTTTCAGCTGCCAGCATGGGCATATTTACTTTCCCTTTACTTCCCCTTCCCCAGCCGCAATATAATAATGGGCACACATTCTGCACAGTCACATTTTAAAGCACAAGCAAGAAGTGTAGTAGTAGCTTAACTCTCTTTGGACCTGAAGTTTTGTTCTATGTAGAACTCTAAAGGGACGTAGGTAACAATTTCTAAACTTCTTACGTTAATTTTTTTTCCTCATGCACTGTGAGAATATATATATTTTTTCTTTTTAAAGCTTTATTTTAAATAGCACGAGTAGGAAGCAACTTTACGTAGCTAAGAGCCACAATTTTGTATGAAATAATCTGCAAGGGAGTGTATTTACAGTAAAAATTAGGCTTCTACAAAACCAAGAGAGCACATAGTGCTCATTTTTTTTTCTGTTTGGCTCTTTTTTTTTTCTTTTTTTTCTTTTTTTTTTTTTTTTTTTTGCGTGATAATTTTCACTTATGACTCAGCAAACCTGCCCGCATTAGCTGCTATCTGTAGGGCACGTAGCAGGAATGCAGGAACACGTCGGGAACCTCAGAGCGAGCCGGAGCGAAGCAACAGCGAGCAGCGGGGTCCCCCTAGTGCTGCCACCGGCACGAGTTTGGGCTGGGAGGCTTTTGTTGTTGCAAGCTCTTCTTTAGGTCCTTGTGAGGCTGCTTCACCTTGATGTCACCTGCAGCCTTACATCCACTGCGGCTGGGGATGAAGGAGCAGGGAGCAGAGGAGGCAGTGGTTGCACCTCCAGCACTACCAGGAGGCATGAAAGTTTGTTCCAGCATCCTTGGGCAAGAGTGCATGGAAAAGCAGCTCTGCCCAGTGTGCCCGGTGCCATTTCTGCCTGTGCACCTGCCTGGGGGGCTCTGCACACTTTTGGATCCTTGTCTTTGTCCAAGGAGAGCCCTGGTTTCCAGGCGGCGTTGAGTCCCGAAGCTTTGTCCCAAGCACTGTCAGCTGACCTGCAGGCGTTTCCACTCTACCCTCATGTGGGCAGTGGATTGAATCATAAAATACTTGGCTGAGGGAAATATTTGAGGTTGCTGGGTGATTCCAGGAGGTCAAGTGGTAGCTAAGCCCTTGAACGAGGAGAACACAAAATGCCTAGAGAAGAGCCCGTGACAAGTCCCAGCCAGGAGCGTTGCCTCCTGCTGCCGCTGCTCCCCACGTCCCTGCTGTTGGACACCCAGGAGCCATTTGACATGAAGCTTGGGTAGAGACCGACTCCAGGAGACTGGAAACTGGTGCAGGATCCACAAGCAGAGCATCTAGCTGCAAATCTGAAAATGACAACACTTCAACACAGAAACAAGTGCCTGTGCCCACATGTCCCAGCGTGGGCTGGAATCGACACATCATACAACAACCCAGTGCTGGGGATGCTTGCCCAACAGCAGAGACTTCGGCTCCCTCTGCCCTTTCTGAAGAAGTTAATGCCCATTTCTCTCGGTTTCTGCTCCAGGGTGGGCACAGACTGACCGTGACCCTACAAATGGTTCAGTGCCTGCACTGCTAGCAGTGCAAAGCCTTACTTTTAGTGGGGGAGAGCTCAGCTACAGCAGAGTCCTGAGGGACTTCTGTTGATTCCCTGAGGAAATTCAACATTTCTAGAGCATGTAAAGGAATGAGGAGGAAGTCTGGATTAAGGCCATTGTAGGCATCTTCCTCCAACCTCAGGTGTCCTCGTTGTTTCTGGAGAATGCTGGCATCCAAAATGCCTTGCAAAAAGCTCCAATGCCATTACTTACTACTTGGGACATGTGTCTGCTTTGACAAAACTGCATTTCAAGAAGCAAGTGCCTGCACAAACGTTAGCAGTAAAACCTCTTGGGTGGTGTCCTCTTAACTCTGCGAAATTGCCGGGGAAATGCTGCCAGATAGCTTGAATAGTCTTTTGGGGATTTGCAGTGCCTGAAGGCCCTCCCACTTCCTGCCATCAGATGCTTTTCCTGCCTCCTAAATCTCCTCTAGGTACATTCCAAGTTGGTTACATCTAAGCTTTAATTCACGTCATCTGAAGCACCGATAATCCTGGCTCCCCCTCCACGGCTCACTGAAGAAGCAACAATTAAAAATTTGCCTTTCCAGCCAGGCAGTAAGGAGCAGTGACGCAGCTGCCCCACTCCTTTGCCAGGCTTGGCAGGGCACAGCTTCCTTTCACCTTTTTTTTCCTGCGTGACATGCCACGTGCCTGGCTCCTCCTGAGGTCTCTGATGCTCAGGCTGGAGTTTTGTCCCTCCTGGATGTGGCCAGGGTGGGGGCGGTGAGGAGAGCTGCCTGTGCTGAACCTTGCAGTCAGAGGAAAAAAGCAGCAAAACAAAAGCAGCAGCTGGAAAAAAGCCGATGGCTGGAGATGGTGTGAGCACTGCTAGGCTGTTCCACTGTGAGGGCAAGATGGATCTCAACTGCATTCAGCTGTGATTTCCGTCCATCCTGAAGTGCTCATGGGGTTGTAAGGCAGAATATCAGGACTGTGAAGGTGGGAAGTGGCTCCTGGAGAAGGTCTGGTACAGATCCCTACTCCTGAGCAGTCACCCTGACCCAGCTGCTCAGTCAGGGTTTGTCTTCAAGGAGGGAGACTCCAACACCTCTGGGCAAACTCAGAATCAGAATCATTAAGGTTGGAAAAGCCCTACAAGATCACAAGGTCCAACCATCCTCCTACAGGGACGATCACCTCCCTGGTCCTGCTGGCTACACCATTCCTGACACAAGGAATGTTCCTCTGCAGGTGTGTTCTCTACACCCCCCACACAGCAGCCCTCACTTGCCCCACTGCCTCCCATGTGGCTGCTGCCCCAAGCCCCTTGGTACCAAAAGGACGGACGCAGGTTCTGTAGGGATGATCTTTATTGAGCTGGGAGAAGTGGTCTGCTACCAACAGAAATTTTCCGGAGTCTCCCAGCCAGCTCTGCTGCACACGCGTGCTCCTGCTGTCCTCTGTGGAGCAACAAAGCAGAGCCACGTCCTCTGGGATGCCAGCGGTCCCAGCGGCACCTCAGGGAGGATGGAAAAGGAGACTCCTCCTCAGAGGTCCTCATGAGATGAATGGCGAGTCCCCGCTGGCTGTTGTTCTGGCTGGGCGTGGGCAGCCCACCAGGGGACAGCTGGCATTGTCGGTGGGGCCCATGCAGGGAGGAGGTGTTCAGGGCGATGTTGGCATCCAGTTGTCAGGGGAGATGCCTTCAGCGCAGCGAGAGCCTTCGGAGGGCTGAGGTGTGTCCTGCCTCACCGGCTCGCTGTCAATCTGAAGAGAATTGACTGTCAGGTGGCTGAAAATGCTGTGCCACAATTACTAGCCAGGCGCTTCCTTCCACCTGCCCCTTTTCCCAGCGCGATGCCTACCCTTTCATGGGCCTGAAGGTCCTAAGCCCAAGGGCTACCCCAACAGGTCGTGGGCATTCCCTGGCCACTGCCATCTTACAGGGCCGTGGGTGGTGGCCGGGCCACGCGCCCCTTTCCCTGGGTCATGGGCTCCTCCTATGGGGCAACCCCCAGCCACGGGTTCCGAGCTCCTCTCCCCCCTTCTCCTGGAGCATCAGCCTCCCCAAACCCATGGCCAGCAGCACTCACTCGCCGCGCTCCCTTTCCTGTCACCGGTGCACGGGATGCACGCTCTAGATGAATTTGCGGAGGGGGCACACGAGGGCTGTTCTTTTCCCGTGCTTGTTTTGTGCCTTCTTCCTCCGACATGGCAGCCCAAGCTGTTGCAGGCGGAGCTGGTAGAGGTGCTTCAGGCACCTCACCATGATGGCAGCGTTGGCCTCCGTCCGTCCGAGCAAGGCGCCATCATCCAGAGCGTCCTTTCCCCGGCGGTCTGTCCAAAAGGAAGCTGAGGCCCGCCGGCCCGTGCCCTGGAAGCAACAAGAGAAGCGGCACAGTGAAGGGCAGGGACGAGGGCTCACGAGGTGGCGAATTGTCCTGCTGGGCTCGGCTTCCTCCAGAGCTTCCAGCCTCGTAGGACTGCTCCGGGCAGCCGTGGGGGCTCACAACAGCTGGCCCTTTCCTGCACGCGGCGTCTCCAGCACTCACCTGTCTGAGGCGTCTCTTTACTCTTCTCCAGAGGCTGTGGGCAAGCAGCCCCACGCCAAGGGAGCAGATGGTGTCCCAGTGAGTGCACAGCAGCCAGACTCTCCCGCCCAGGGCAAGGTATTCCCCGAAGTGGAGTAGCGGGTAG
This sequence comes from Anas acuta, assembly GCF_963932015.1. Taxonomy (NCBI): domain Eukaryota; kingdom Metazoa; phylum Chordata; class Aves; order Anseriformes; family Anatidae; genus Anas; species Anas acuta. The sequence continues at coordinate 42,174,887 of NC_088981.1, forward strand.
GGCAGGTCGGAGGGCTGGCGCTCGGTGCCGACGGGACGTAGCTTTGGGCCCTCTGAAGGGTCCACGGAGTTCAGCCTGAGCCGGATTCGGCTGGGGCAGCTGGAAAGCCCGAGGCTGCAGGGCCAGTTGGAGACCTGGTGCTTGGCGCCTAGGCTCCGGCTGACCCTGACCCTTTCCCAGCAGTGGTGGCCGCAGAGGCCAAGGCCACATGCCTGGAACACAGCCACGGCCAGAGCCGTGACCAGGAGGAGAGCCAGGATGAACTTCATCCTGCTCTCTCCTGGTGAACACAAATCGACGCTGGGATGGCTGTCACGCTGAGCAGAGCTCCAGCAGTGACCACCAGCGCTAGCGGCAGTGACCAACAGCACTAGAGGCAGTGACTACCAGCACTAGAGGCAGTGACCAACAGTACTAGAGGCAGTCACCAGCAGCACTAGCGGCAGTGACCAGCAGCACTAGCGGCGGTGCCCAGCCGCAGCCTGCTTTTATACCCAGGTCTGAGGTCACAGGGCCTGTTGCCAGGAGATGGGCAGGCAACAAAGGCGAGGCTGGGGAGGACGCGGGCAGCTGGGCTTCGAAGCCTGCTGCTGCCACTGCAGTCTGCAGAGGGGGTCTGTCTGACCAGCGGGGCGGTGGGCCTGAGGCCCCCGTGTTTGGGACTGTGCCCTGGATTTCTCAGTGAGAGGGAGCCGTGGCCAGAGCCACATCCAAGCGGGGCAGCCGTGGCACGGTTCTCCTCAAAACCCTCCTGGGGGCAGAGCAGAAGCCCCTATCAAGAGGAAAGACCCAAAATGGCTGTTGGTTGAATAAAATTGTAGAATCATTAAAGTTGGAAAATGTCTCCAAGATCACCTGCTCCAACGACCCCCTACTACCACTGTCACCCACTAAATCATGTCCTTAAGCACCACATCCAATTTTTCCTTAAAACCCCCCAGAGGGTTCGTGACACCACCACCTCTGTGGGCAACCTGTCCCAGTGCCTGACTGCTCTTTCTGAGCAGAAATGTCTCCTCACTTCCAACCTGAACCTCCCCTGGCACAGCTTGAGGCCATTCCCTCTAGTCCTGTCACTAGTTATCTGTGAGAAGAGGCCGGTCCCCAGCTCCTCACACCTTCCTTTCAGGCAGTTGCAGAGAGCAATGAGGTCTTCCCTGAGCCTCCTCTTCTCCAGACTAAACAACCCCAGTTCCCTCAGCTGCTCTTCACAGGACTTGTGTTCCAGGCCCTTCACCAGCTTCGTAGCCCTTCTCTGGACACGCTCCAGGGCCTCAATGCCCTTCTTGTAGTGAGGGGCCCAAAGCTGAACAGAGCACTCGAGGTGCGGCCTCACCAGAGCAGAGCACAGGGGGACGATCACCTCCCTGCTCCTGCTGGCTACACCGTTCCTGATACAAGCCAGGCATGCTGGATGTCTTTCTGGCTACCTGGGCTCACTGCCGGCTCATGTTCAGATGAGTATCTACCAACGCCCCTGGAGCCTTGTCCTCTGCTCAGCTTTCGAGTCACTCTGTCCCAAGCCTGTAGCACTGCATGGGGTTGTTGTGGCCAAAGCAGAGGTCCTGGCCCTCAGCCATGTTGAACCTCACGCCCTTGGCCTCTGCCATTGATCCAAACTGACCAGGTCCCTATGCAGAGCCTCCAAATGTAAAGTGTTGTGAAGTAGGAGTGGAGTTAGTATGGAACTAGTCCCCAGGGCCATGACTCTTGGGGTCCTGGGCACTCACTAGCCACTGGCACCTCCCAGGGCCATGGGCACCCCCAGGAAACCTCAGTGGGACACGGGCACCCTGCCAGGATGTGGTCTCTCCTTCTGGGGCATGGGCGCCTGGGCGGCACCTCGCAGCTCTTCTCTCCCGGCCCAGCTCCCTTGTTCCTCTGCAGGTGTGTTCTCTACACCCCCCACACAGCAGCCCTCACTTGCCCCACTGCCTCCCACGTGACTGCTGCCCCAAGCCCCTTGGTACCAAAAGGACGGACGCAGGTTCTGTAGGGATGATCTTTATTGAGCTGGGAGAAGTGGTCTGCTACCAACAGAAGTTTTCCGGAGTCTCCCAGCCAGCTCTGCTGCACACGCGTGCTCCTGCTGTCCTCTGTGGAGCAACAAAGCAGAGCCACGTCCTTTGGGATGCCAGCGGTCCCAGCGGCACCTCAGGGAGGATGGAAAAGGAGACTTCTCCTCAGAGGTCCTCATGAGATGAATGGCGAGTCCCTGCTGGCTGTTGTTCTGGCTGGGCGTGGGCAGCCCACCAGGGGACAGCTGGCATTGTCGGTGGGGCCCACGCAGGGAGGAGGTGTTCAGGGCGATGTTGGCATCCAGTTGTCAGGGGAGATGCCTTCAGCGCAGCGAGAGCCTTCGGAGGGCTGAGGTGTGTCCTGCCTCACCGGCTCGCTGTCAATCTGAAGAGAATTGACTGTCAAGTGGCTGAAAATGCTGTGCCACAATTACTAGCCAGGCGCTTCCTTCCACCTGCCCCTTTTCCCAGTGCGATGCCTACCCTCTCAGGGGCCTGAAGGTCCTAAGCCCAAGGGCTACCCCAACAGGTCGTGGGCATTCCCTGGCCACTGCCATCTTACAGGGCCGTGGGTGGTGGCCGGGCCACGTGCCCCTTTCCCTGGGTCATGGGCTCCTCCTATGGGGCAACCCCCAGCCACGGGTTCCGAGCTCCTCTCCCCCCTTCTCCTGGAGCATCAGCCTCCCCAAACCCATGGCCAGCAGCACTCACTCGCCGCGCTCCCTTTCCTGTCACCGGTGCACGGGATGCACGCTCTAGATGAATTTGCGGAGGGGGCACACGAGGGCTGTTCTTTTCCCGTGCTTGTTTTGTGCCTTCTTCCTCCGACATGGCAGCCCAAGCTGTTGCAGGCGGAGCTGGTAGAGGTGCTTCAGGCACCTCACCATGATGGCAGCGTTGGCCTCCGTCCGTCCGAAAAAGGCGCCATCATCCAGAGCGTCCTTTCCCCGGCGGTCTGTCCAAAAGGAAGCTGAGGCCCGCCGGCCCGTGCCCTGGAAGCAACAAGAGAAGCAGCACAGTGAAGGGCAGGGACGAGGGCTCACGAGGTGGCGAATTGTCCTGCTGGGCTCGGCTTCCTCCAGAGCTTCCAGCCTCGTAGGACTGCTCCGGGCAGCCGTGGGGGCTCACAACAGCTGGCCCTTTCCTGCACGCGGCGTCTCCAGCACTCACCTGTCTGAGGCGTCTCTTTACTCTTCTCCAGAGGCTGTGGGCAAGCAGCCCCACGCCAAGGGAGCAGATGGTGTCCCAGTGAGTGCACAGCAGCCAGACTCTCCCGCCCAGGGCAAGGTATTCCCCGAAGTGGAGCAGGGGGTAGGGCAGGTCGGAGGGCTGGCGCTCGATGCCGACGGGACGTAGCTTTGGGCCCTCTGAAGGGTCCACGGAGTTCAGCCTGAGCCGGATTCGGCTGGGGCAGCTGGAAAGCCCGAGGCTGCAGGGCCAGTTGGAGACCTGGTGCTTGGCGCCTAGGCTCCGGCTGACCCTGACCCTTTCCCAGCAGTGGTGGCCGCAGAGGCCAAGGCCACATGCCTGGAACACAGCCACGGCCAGAGCCGTGACCAGGAGGAGAGCAAGGATGAACTTCATCCTGCTCTCTCCTGGTGAACACAAATCGACGCTGGGGTGGCTGTCACGCTGAGCAGAGCTCCAGCAGTGACCACCAGCGCTAGCGGCAGTGACCAACAGCACTAGCGGCAGTGACTACCAGCACTAGCGGCAGTGACCAACAGCACTAGCAGCGGTGCCCAGCCGCAGCCTGCTTTTATACCCAGGTCTGAGGTCACAGGGCCTGTTGCCAGGAGATGGGCAGGCAACAAAGGCGAGGCTGGGGAGGACGCGGGCAGCTGGGCTTCGAAGCCTGCTGCTGCCACTGCAGTCTGCAGAGGGGGTCTGTCTGACCAGCGGGGCGGTGGGCCTGAGCCCCCCGTGTTTGGGACTGTGCCCTGGATTTCGCAGTGAGAGGGAGCCGTGGCCAGAGCCACATCCAAGCAGGGCAGCCGTGGCATGGTTCTCCTCAAAACCCTCCTGGGGGCAGAGCAGAAGCCCCTATCAAGAGGAAAGACCCAAAATGGCTGTTGGTTGAATAAAATTGTGGAATCATTAAAGTCGGAAAATGTCTCCAAGATGATTTGCTCCAACGACCCCCTACTACCACTGTCACCCACTAAATCATGTCCTTAAGCACCACATCCAATTTTTCCTTAAAACCCCCCAGAGGGTTCGTGACACCACCACCTCTGTGGGCAACCTGTCCCAGTGCCTGACTGCTCTTTCTGAGCAGAAATGTCTCCTCACTTCCAACCTGAACCTCCCCTGGCACAGCTTGAGGCCATTCCCTCTAGTCCTGTCACTAGTTATCTGTGAGAAGAGGCCGGTCCCCAGCTCCTCACACCTTCCTTTCAGGCAGTTGCAGAGAGCAATGAGGTCTTCCCTGAGCCTCCTCTTCTCCAGACTAAACAACCCCAGTTCCCTCAGCTGCTCCTCACAGGCCTTGTGCTCCAGGCCCTTCACCAGCTTCGTAGCCCTTCTCTGGACATGCTCCAGGGCCTCAATGCCCTTCTTGTAGTGAGGGGCCCAAAGCTGAACAGAGCACTCGAGGTGCGGCCTCATCAGAGCAGAGCACAGGGGGACGATCACCTCCCTGCTCCTGCTGGCTACACCGTTCCTGATACAAGCCAGGATGCCATCTGCCTTCCTGGCCACCTGGGCACACAGCTGTCTTATGTTCAGGTGAGCTTTGACCAGCAGCTCAAGATCCTTTTCTTCTGCACATCTTTCCAGCACAAACACTCATTGCCTCGCAGTTTTTGAAATGACAGGTCTGAGACAAAAAAGAACGTGGATGAAATGATGCAAGCAATAGGGAATAGCTGGGACAGAGACAAGGCGAGATATTCAGGCCAAGCTGCTGCACCTTCTTAGAAACTTAATCTAGTCTTAAACGGGCTGGCAGAATCTAAAAGGGAAGTGAGGGATTAAGGGCATGACCTTCTTCCTTTTTTTTTTTTTTTTTTTTTAAAAGCTTTTACACACCTACAACACACTACCCTGTCCTGAGCCTGTCACACCCGTTTGGCTCCCAAGCTTAGCCAAGGAGCAGGAGGTAAGCTTTTTCATTTTGTGACCCTCTCTGGCTCCTTACAGCTCAGTCCCGCCTCTCTTGTAGAGCTGGATTGATACCAAATTCTGACAAAAAAAAAAAAAAAAAATCACAGCAAGAGGCATGGTGTACATGCTGCACAGAAGGATGCCTTTTGCATTATTCACTGAGCTGCTGAAAAGGAGCTCCTCTTTCATCTTCCAAGTCCCTCTCACAGAGAAGTTGAACGCTCAGAGGAAAGCCACATAGCTGTACACTTTGCTTCTCAGCTCCCAGCTGGCTGCAGACCTCCCTTCCCTTCCTCACCCTGCCTTTCCTTCTCCTCTACCTCAGCTGTGGTGCAGCCTGGGGCCCTGAGCCACCTTCAGCCTGGAGTGCCGGTATAGGTGGAACAAGAAGGTGCTAATTCCATACTTCCTGCTCTTCCTCTGTACAGGCTGGGAAGGAGAAATAGAGTCCGTAAGTGTAAGGAGTGCCATCTAATGGCCCACCGGAGAATCCCAAGGAGTCCTACACAGCCTGGCTTCTTGGTGTTTTTTAGTATATCAGAGTACACAACATACTGAAGTGCAAGACACTTCCACGGCTGTCTACCTGTAATTTACATTTTAACAGCAATTTAATGCAGAGTCTTCGAGTTCATATACAAACAAATTGTTTAATCAATCTTCAGACTTCAAAGCAGCTGTAATAGTTGAGACACAAGTCAGAACTTGAATATTTGAGAGCAAAAAATTAATAAGTGCTGGCTTGCATCCTCTGTGTGGATGGAAAAGTGCAACAGAACCAAGGTGCTTCAGAACACACAAGGAAAAAAATCCATGTAAGAATTTTACTCCAGAGTACATCTTGCTGCTGCGAGAAGAGAAGCTTGAAGTTTGAAAAGCCACTTTGCATTTCTGGGATTATTCACGAATTGCCCAGTTACAACTAAGCCCTCCCTGCCTCTTGTTTTTTTTAGATCACATCATCACACGGTACAGCAGCAGGTGGCACACGATAGCATAAGCCCTGCTGAAGGTTGTTCTACACAACCACTGAGCTCTCTTGAAAGGATTCCTAGAAGGAGGCTCAGGTACTTAATTCCTATGCAGGGCAAGCAGCAGTACCTCCCCTGAGAATCATAGTTCCACCTAAACATGAATAGCCTGCTCATCAGCTTACTCAGAGGAATTAGGGTTGAACTTGCTGTAAGATTATACTTCCTATAGCACCTAGATATCCCAAGTGAATACACACAGTGGCTGTACTATGGGATATAGTACAGAATGGCACATTATCACTTTTTAAACATGTTATAAAGCAGACTATTCCTGTTACACATCTGGCAAAACGCTCATCTATTAATCTGGAGAAAAATTCTACTTAGGTGGAAATAGGAGCTCCAACTTCCTAGATAATGTTTCCATTAAGATTAAAAAAAATATATATTTGAAAATACTTGACCTTCAGGATTTCTTGCTCAATAACCTATTTCAAGGCAACTTTAGAGCACAACGTGTTCAATATTCATTACTCTACCAGCCTGTTTTTATAGGCAGTTTCCAAACTCCTTCAGGACAAAGACAACTGATACACAAAGCAAAATTTCTTCCCTTTGACCCAAATTTACTAGCATATTCTAAAAAGCATGTGTGGTGCTCATTATGATAATGGTGGAATGGAAACTATTCAAGAACTACATCTTATTGAAATAGCATTCACAGTAACATACCCCAAAATGAGGCTATGAACTGTTAGCAACGGCTGAAAAAGCTGGGTGGATATGAAGACTGTTTTCTGACTCAAAATTGATTTATTTTTTTTTTTTTAAAGATATTTTAGGGCACCTTTAAGACATTTTGTATTTGAAATGGGACTTTACAATGGGTTAATACTATTTTTCCCCTTTATGGGCTATATTATTCACTGAGTACTACAGATCAATTCCCGCATTTGTTTTCTACTTGCTGTTTTTAAAAAAAAAAAAAAAAAAAAAACACAATAGTAATCCAAATACTTCTGAGTAATACTGTCCTTGTGAGTGTCAAGTTTCACTGGAAATATGAATAGACACTCTGGTTTTAAGAAGGATGTATGGAAAATGAACGTGCCAAATCAAGTTTTAGAAGCAGTTTGTGTAAAAATCAGCATTTTCCAATGAAATGCAACACAAGTTAAACTGGACTAAACATACAGGGGAGATGGCAGAGGTCAATCCAAATTAAAAATGGGTATTGGTGAATATACAGGGAAGTATAAAAAGGGAAAGTGTTGATATAGAAAGGATGTATTAAACCAGATAGCTACTGGATAGGCAATTGAGAGCACTGATGGGTAATGTAAGATGGCCAGGATTGTCATGTGAAGACCAGGATTAATGAAAATGTAAAATTAACAATTTATTCAGGATATGCAAGAACAAACTGATTCATATTAAACATCCATAGCATCAAAATTTTAAAATACACCACTATTTCAAAAGAGTAAAGATAATTTACCAAATTCTATTGCACATCAGTTTGTTTATTAGTCTATGAACTACAAGTATTGTATATAAAATCTGTATCTAAGGCTAATATAGCCATTTAAAGTTGTAGCAGCAATATCATATGAAACAGCATTTTTTTTTCTAACAAACATAATTATAACCAGTTTTACAAGTAAGGAATCGAGCTGTTAGTTATTTAACCAGTTAAGTACTTTCAGCAGCAAGAACGGTAAACATTTCAGCACGTTTATACAGAATACACATCTGCTCAGCATTCAGAACTTCACAGCACAATGGCTTTAGCATTCAACTGCCTGGCCTGATGAATACTAAACACCAAACTGGCTGACTTACTGAATCAGCAAAACAAAGACTGTCAGGTTATGTCGATTCAATGCCATTTTGGTCTGTAAAGCACTGAAAGCTTAACTGAAAAATGAGAAACTGTGAAGCCTGTTATGGCATGGCCAGAAACTGTCTTTACCAGTATTGCTACCAATATTCCTCACTTTCACTTACCAGAGCCAGCCCACGTGGGGCAGTTACTCATGTACATAATACCTGTGTGCTGAGAAGTAGTAAGGTTTCAAAAAGTTTGTGCAAAACATCAGAAAAAAAGTGGATGGAGAACCTAGCTGATCCTTGACCAAAAGATACACGGAAGATTGAAGTTCATTAGCTTGCATTTGACCACTGCAACTTCTAACAGAATAGCCAGCTTTCAAATCCTCTTGGAAACAAAGCCGCGTTATTTATTTAACTGAGCCCTTATAGCCTAGAGCCTCCTCCTAATCTACCAAGTATTCTGTGTTTGATTTCTTAGCATCTTTATTGCCCCTCTGGATTTCCTGTGAGTTTCTCATTCACATCTATCTTCTCTAAAAGGTCACAGGTGAGAAGGAGGTGAGAAAGACCACCTGAGAGTTTAGCAGTGGTTTAAGCAAAATACTTGCTGTTCTAAAACTATCTGGTGTTTAACTACGTTACAGTAAACATTATTATAAGTGGTTAACTTTAAGAACAGCCAAAAAGACATAAAAAAATGGTCCTAGGAACAAAGAAACTAGCAGGATTTAAAATGTCTTCATTTTAAAAACTGCCTTGAAAACTTGCAGTTCAGCAAGTATCCACCTCCTCTTGCAATACCCAGGCTGTGCAATACGAACGTTAGCACAAGCATCCACCTACTAAAATATGAGCATTAGTTTTTGGAGCACAGCTAGCAGCTAGTTTTCTAGTCACTGTTGATGTGCAGCTCCACAGAACTTACTCTTCAGCATGCTGACGGTAGTTCAAATTGCAGTTCAGGACAGGCACACAGAGAAACAACTACAGCTAAGCAAACCCTGAGTAAACTACTTTTCAAGCAGTGTTTTCAGCCTTGGTTTATTTTTTTCAAAGCAGCTGTCCGAGCAGCTTTATGCAAGACAAGAATCAAGGTGTTCATTTATTTTAGGCTCTAAAACCTCAGCCTGGCAAACTGGACAACTGACTGTTTTTTCCCTCCGTTCAGTAGCACTGGAACTTGCAGAGGAGGACACTGTAGATTCAGCTTTGGTTTTCATGGGTGTATTTATGCTTAAAGTAGTACCAGTACTCTCTTTTTTTATGAAATAGTTTTCAAAGGCAGTTTTGTCTTCCTTTTTTGGCCACTGCTGCACTCTGTTTTCCAAACCCTTCTTCTCAGATGCTACCTGACCCATTGTTGTCTGCTCAAAACAAGTTTGTTTTGGTGGCCTGTTATTATAGCATGGCAAAGCCCTCTTGCCTTTTGCAGAGCCTTGCTTTGATTGCTCTTCCACAACACGAGAAATTTTAACAGGTGACCCGCCAACATTCTTGTACGCTTTTGTATCAGCAACAGAGAGTTTAGGGAAATCACGCTTCGAAGCCAAGTTCACCTTCTTACTGGTATCATCAGTACAGAAAGGAAAAGAGATACCGTTACGGGGTGATTTTTCAAATTTTATCTCATTTTTAGGGATTGGTATTGTGCTTCCTGCTGGTCGATGCTGCCAATCGGATTTTTCACTGTTTTTAATACTGCTGATGAAATTTATGGTTTTTTCTGAGAGTCCACCTTCTCTTCCTCCAAGCCGATAGCCATTTCCACTAAAAGGAACCAGATCTTTCTTAGCATCCACGCGTTTCTTGTCTGCAAAAAAGAAAAGCTAGTAACTTTTTCATATACAAACCACGAGCTTAGAATTTTGTGCTTCACGTGAAACGTTCGCTGCTTGAAAACAGTGCAGCAAAATAAATCTTCTGCAAACACTTGAGAAAGAGCCTAGAAATACACATATAAAATAGGCTCTGTTCTTTGCTATGTAATAGTAACATAAAGCTCACTTAAGGGTGGACCTGTATGTATTCAAGGAACTTAGGACAGAAACAGTTTGGAAAAGAAAAGAGTATTTCAAATACCTTTGTTAGTTGACTTGGAATTTGGAGGTTCTGCTGGCTCGTTTTTTTCCTTGGATTTCTTAGAGAAGTTCTCTGGCTCCTTCACTTTTATGAATGTACCTCCACACTTCTCTTGATGCTCTGCCCACCAGAAGTCTCGCGCAGAGGGTGCTCTATTCATTGAACGTTTCACATACCCAAAATAAGGTTTTCTGTTTTGACAGGGGCCATTGCATCGCCACCAGTGCTGGCGGTATAAATCTACCTCATCATGAAAATTGTGATAGATCTAGGTTTAGAAAAACAAAAAGGAGCACCAGTCACACAAAAGTTTCTAATTTTATCAGTCATTATCTCTACAAACCTCACATATACACACACAAGCATTCCATTATTTCATAATACAGATCAAGGATAAAGTACTTCTGCACGTCAGTAATGTGTCCAGAAGGAAAAAGAGTTTATCTGCTAATGGAATAGACACAGTAGGAAGTCCTTCTCCAAGTGCCTTCTTTGCAAAATAAACATGATTTATTCTCCTAGGGGACCTGAACACTGACAAGTTCTCTGTGATTTGAAAAGCCCTTGCATTGTATCACTGAAGTTTACTGCCCCACTCTGAAAAAAAATTATTCTACCCACTACTGTGAGAAACAACTTTTCCCTGCTCCCCACATCTTGGTTTTACATTTTAATCCCCAAGATATATTACTGCCATGATTTTCACATTGCTGGTTAAAACAGCAGAACCTGGCTGGATCTTTAGATAATAAACAGTTTTAAAAACGACAAGACATGTAGAAATATGTCCTGGCTATCGAGCTTGAACTGCAATAAAACCACTTTAAAAGCATGTCTAGTATTACAACCTAAACAACATATTGTTTAGAATGGATTGTAAACAATACTAGCTTTGCATTCTCGCTCCAGCTATTATCTGAATTGATCTTACCAGGGACACAAATGTTAAGTATCATCCACTCATCAGCCTCTACTGATATAAATCCCAACTAAAACAGACTGCTTTTCCACAGATACTGTCCTGAACGTGGAGCTACTCTGTCTCTGAACTTCTAAGTTGTTTCAAGGTTAAAACAAACTTTAAAGGGAAATTTGTACAAAGGGCACGTATGGTAATTACATGACTCAAAACTCACTGCATCTTCCTCAACTTGTTCTCTCCATCACGCAACAACAAACAACAAAATAACCATGAAATTTTCAGACTTGAATGCAAATTTGTCATGGTGTCAACCGCAGAGTGTGAAGGAAAAACAACTAGATTACTCAAACCACATCCGGAATATCGAAAAATTTGTTACCAAATTCAGAAAAAAAAACTGTATTATATCAAGTGGGTTAGGCTTACTGTGACATTGGCTCCAGTCAAGCGATTAATGCGACGCATGTGTTTGCAGAACTCCGGCCCATGAGATTCACGGTCTCTGTCATTATTAGTTACAAAAAGCAGGGCGTGGATCATTTCATGTAACAGCGTCTGAAACGATGAAAATTATTAGTTGTTAACTGAAAAGCATTACATATAGCTTCAGAATTAAGCTGAAGTATTTTACTCTTTTATGTTTATATCAGTACTGATCTAATTTTCACGCATTTGTGTGTTAAGTTTGGGTCATAAAAACACAGTACGTAATATGATGGGCAGAAGAACTCAATTTCCATACAATACTTAATAAAAGACATTCCAAAAAGGAGAAGTAATCCTCAAGACCCAGTTAGATCATTGAAGGGGTCATCCCCTCCACAACCAAAGAAAGAGATGCTTGTAAAAAGGTTGAAATTCTATTTAATTTGGCAAATCTAAACGTCAAGCCAACTCAAATGAGCAGTCTGACAGATGCATAACAAGCAGCACAGAATTATACTTACAGTCATATTCTATATCTTTGCTTTCTGCTACTGGCCTAAAAGATGAAGCTACAGCCATTTTCCTCCTTGCACTTTCAGACTATTCTGCTTTCAATATTAGAGAATAATTTAGAAGCAAAGAAGTGTTTTTTTTTTTTCCCCATCAGTTTAAAAAAAGTGACTTTAGACTCCTACTCGGAGCTGCTGATTTAGGAGCATGCAACTAAAGTGATGTTGCCCACACAAGCAACACAATCACAGCAATAGTGACCACTGTTCTATGATCTGTAAGTCTTTGTATATAAAAATTACATTACAAAATGTAAAATGTGGGGCATGACGCGCACTACATTCTATGTGCATATTCATTAGCAATTTTCAAATACCTCAACAAGATCCTTCCTTGGTCTTAGCTTAAGGAGTGGCTCACTTAAACGAATAGAACACATTCCACCTTTTCCTTCATATCTGCACACTCCAGCACATCTGAAAAAGACACAGAAACAAGATATTGAAAGCCACGTGCTTTTCTACGATTTCTTTATTAATAAGGATTTTCTATGTGAAGCAAGTTGAGAACTGGGAGTTAAAATGATGGTCCTTTCCAACACATGCTAAGTAACTTTTAATATGAAACACACTTGTGGTAGTTACTCAAAGAACTTGACGTCATTAATCAAGGAATAAGGGCTCACAAGTTGTTCTTAATAAACTGTGATGGAACTACCAAGACAAAGTATAATTTATTAGATCTCTTGCAAACCCTTAATTAAAAGCTGGCAATCCTGAAAAAAATATACATATACACAAAGAATACTCCAAGCTAACATGTTGAGGAAGTAAAGCACTGCTTTCATTAAAACTCCAGATGGAGAGAAACATCTGAAGCAGGGGTTGTGGATTCGAACTCGGGGCTGCCGCGATTTCACCCTCCCTCTCCTTTTGACTCTCCCTGAACCTTTGCGTGGTGGATTGATCGCTCAGAAACCATTTCAAATTTTGGCGTCGGCACCGATTTATGCTCCTAGCAGCCCAACGCCCCAATTTAATGCGCAGAGGGGGCAGCACTCCGGCACCCTGCGCCGCACACCTGCTGCCCGCACCCGGGACCCCCCAAACCCTGCGGCAGGGACCGAGGGGTGCCCGGCACGGCCCCTGCCAGCAGGACACGGGTCTGCCCGCGGCTCCCACCCCACCCCCTCCCCGGCCGTACAGCGTCATGCGGGGGCTCCACGCCACCTCCACGGCGGCCAGGCGCCCCCAGAAGAGCGCCTCGTTCAGCTGCACGAACAGGCCGCGCACGTCGGGGCTGGGGTCCAGCAGCTCCCACGCCTCATCCACCACCGACAGCGGCCGCAGCGGCTCGGGGACGGCCGGGGGCTGAGCGGAGGCCACCCTCTCCCCGTCCTCAGCCTCCCACAGCTCCTGCAGCTGCAGCGCCAGCGCCAGGTCCCCGTCCTCCCCCTCCGCCACAGCCGCCGCCATCTTGGCGGCTCCCCCGCCCGCTGCGGCGCAGGCGGCGTGCGTGCGCAAAGAGCGTGCGCAAACAGCGTCCGCAGCGCTGCGCGCGTAGGCGGGGCTACGTAGGGGCTAGGGGCGGCCGCGGCGCTGCGCTGCGCAGGTGGCGTACGCGGCGCTGGTTGCGCAGGCGCAGCGGCGGAGGGGAGCGGAGGGGAGCGGGGCCATGGCGCTGGGGGAAGGCGGCGGCGGGGGGGGGGGCAGCCGGCTGAGGCGGCAGCTGGAGTCGGGCGGCTTCGTGGCGGGCGAGTACGTGAAGCAGCTGTCGCAGCAGTCGGACGGCGACCGGGACCTGCAGGAGCACCGGCAGCGCATCCAGGCGCTGAGCGAGGAGACGGCGCAGAGCCTGAAGCGCAACGTCTACCAGAACTACCGGCAGTTCATCGAGACGGCGCGGGAGATCAGCTACCTGGAGAGCGAGATGTACCAGCTCAGCCACATCCTCACCGAGCAGAAGGGCATCATGGAGGCCGTCACGCAGGCCCTGCTCCTCCAGGCAGACCGCGACGACCCCGCCCTGGCGCCCTCCGACCCGTTCCTGCCGCTGTCGGGCAAGGAGGCGGCGGGGGGCGGCGAGGAGGGGCGGCAGCGGACGCTCACCACCCTCCTGGAGAAGGTGGAGGGCTGCCGCGACCTGCTGCCCGAGAGCCCCGGCAAGTTCCTGGTGTACAACGGCGAGCTGCTGGAGTACGACGCCGACCACATGGCGCAGATCCAGCGGGTGCACGCCTTCCTGATGAACGACTGCTTGCTGGTGGCCACCGCCCTGCCCAACCGCCGCGGCGCCTACCGCTACGATGCCCTCTACCCGCTGGACGGGCTGGCGGTGGTCAACGTCAAGGACAACCCGCCCATGAAGGACATGTTCAAGCTGCTCATGTTCCCCGAGAGCCGCATCTTCCAGGCCGAGAACGCCAAGATCAAGAAGGAGTGGCTGGAGGTGCTGGAGGAGACCAAGCGCAACCGGGCCCTCAGCGAGAAGCGGCGGCTGGAGCAGGAGGCCATGCCCCGGCCCGCCCCGACGCCCCCCGAATCCACCAACCCCTTCGAGGAGGAGGATGAGGAAGAGGAGGAAGAGCCCTCTGCCGAGGAAGAGGCAGTCGACCTCTCGCTCGAGTGGATCCAGGAGCTGCCGGAGGACCTGGACGTCTGCATCGCTCAGCGGGACTTCGAGGGGGCGGTGGACCTGCTAGATAAACTCAACGAGTACCTGGCGGACAAGCCCGTGAGCCAGCCCGTGAAGGAGCTGCGGGCCAAGGTGGACGAGCGTGTCCGGCAGCTGACGGACGTGCTGGTGTTCGAGCTGTCCCCAGACCGCTCGCTGCGAGGAGGGCCGCGGGCCACCCGCCGAGCCGTGTCCCAGCTCATCCGCTTGGGCCAGTCCACCAAGGCGTGCGAGCTCTTCCTGAAGAACCGGGCGGCTGCGGTGCACACAGCCATCCGGCAGCTGCGCATCGAGGGCGCCACGCTGCTCTACATCCACAAACTCTGCCACGTCTTCTTCACCAGCCTTCTGGAGACGGCGAGGGAGTTCGAGACGGACTTCGCCGGCAACAACGGCTGCTACTCTGCCTTCGTTGTGTGGGCCCGCTCCTCCATGAGGATGTTCGTGGATGCCTTCAGTAAGCAGGTGTTTGACAGCAAAGAGAGCTTGTCGACTGCAGCAGAGTGCGTGAAGGTAGGTGTGACCACCGAGGGTGGTGTGACGAGCTGGCCTGAACGCAAGCTATAAGGTTTGCAAGCCTTCGTTTCTAACCCTAGAAATTGTTGACAGAGCGTTGCTGGAGAGTTTTCCTGCATTGAATAATCCGTAGGCATGTGGGGTTGGTTTGTGCCTTTTTCAGTTTATCAGAAGAAAATGTTACAATGAGAATGCACAGCAAGAAAACCCCTGCCCTTATCAGAAACACAGAACATGTTCTTTCTTAATTTGCCTTTGACCAGTAGGAGATCCTAAAATTTGTAAAAACACATCTGAATGATGAGTATTTTGAAGACTTTTTGTTTGTTTTCCTAAGCCTGCTCTGGACTATGCTTCCTTACTCTTACTGTGGGACCAGCTCTCTCAGGTTATGGCATCTTTACTTATAGTAGCTACTGATGGGGGAGGGAAGGAGTTGTAAAGTAATTGTCCAGAGTATTTTTGACATGCATGGCTTGTCTTTCATTTATCAATTTCTTTATTAATAAGGATGTTCGTAAGGCACAATAAGTAAATTAAAGATGACAAATGCTTCCCTGTTTTCTGAGAACAATAAAAAAGAAGTAAATGTTTAAAGTGTAAAGGGGGCATGCAAACTACTAATGCTTTGCTTTTCATTAATACCCAAGGTTGCCAAAGAGCACTGCAAGCAGCTCAGCGAGATTGGACTGGATCTCACCTTCATCATTCACGCCCTCCTGGTAAAGGATATCAAAGGTGCTTTACAGAGCTACAAGGATATCATCATCGAGGCCACGAAGCACCGCAACTCTGAGGAGATGTGGAGAAGGATGAACCTCATGACCCCGGAGGCTCTGGGGAAGCTCAGAGAGGAGATGAGGAGCTGCGGGGTGGGGAATTTCGACCAGTACACTGGTGATGACTGCTGGGTCAACCTTAGCTATACTGTGGTGGCTTTCACTAAGCAGACTATGGCCTTCTTGGAGGAAGCGTTAAAGCTTTACTTTCCAGAGCTACACATGGTTCTTTTGGAGAGTCTTGTGGAAATCATCCTCGTGGCTGTGCAGCACGTTGATTACAGTTTACGGTGTGAACAGGACCCTGAGAAGAAAGCATTCATTAGGCAGAATGCGTCCTTCCTTTATGAAACTGTCCTTCCTGTTGTGGAAAAAAGATTTGAGGAAGGAGTTGGAAAGCCAGCCAAGCAGCTCCAGGATCTGAGAAATGCTTCAAGGTTGATGCGTGTGAACCCAGAAAGTACCACCTCTGTGGTGTGAAGCGAACTAACTCTTCTTATTAACAGGGTGTGAAGGCACTTACTGAAAATGTTGTACAGTGAATAGATGAACTAAATGGTTTTTTGAGTCCCTGAGAAATGAAGAAGGCTAGCTGCAACTTCACAGAGGCGGCAAAATTACAGTCAAAGCCTTCAAGGGCTCAACACTTCTTTTGGGAGGGTGTGTGGGAGTGAGAGGTAGCACTGGGGTTGCTTGGACTGCATATCCTGTAAGAATGGTTGGTGTAGTGTTTGTGACTTGGGAAATACTATGGTGTACAATTTTTGGCCAAATGTTTGTGAAAGTCTTAAACGTATGTAAACTGTGCAGCAGGAAAAGATCACTTCTCGTCACATTGTCTGAGTTCTTTTTTTAATGCAGTGTTCTGGTGGAAGGGGAAGTGTTGAAACACTCCCAGGGTGTGGTATTTGGTAAGGCACATCCACCATCTAGATGTGACTCAGCACTACAGATAACGTGGATTTGCACATTGTGATTCCTTTGGTAGCAATGCAGACTCCAGTTCTCCCACATGCAAAACCTCTTCATTCATTCCAGAGACAGATCTAAATTAAAAATCTCATTTGGATAGATTTTTGTGTTTGGGTGAAGGGGTTTTTTCCTCTAATAAGCTTGCCTGTCAACTTAAATTACAGCTCTTTGAAAACAAACCCACTGTTGTCAGAAACATATGACCCATGCAGAGAACAAATGAGGATAGTTGTTTTCATTTCCCCTTTGTGTTCCCCTTGTTTTTCTTGTTTTTTTTCCATGGACCTCCTTGGTCCTCCCAGCTCCATGTGTTGAGGTAGGCACTCTTGCTCAAGGTGCTGTCATAAATGAATTTATGGGCCATTACCTGCTGATAGAAACCACAGCAAAGAGGCATAAATGCTCTTGATACGCTCAAAGCAAGGAGAGGATCATAAGGTACTGCTCTGTTTGGACGAAACAGGATTCTAGTTTTGCTGTACAGAAGCAGCAGAGGATAAAAAAAAAAAAAGGGGGTAAAAAAAACTGGGTTTAGGACTTTCTGTAAACCACATCGTCTTCAAAACACACACCCTAACTCTCCTGAAAATATTCCTGTTTCCTGTAATACAGCAATAACCAAGAACAATCCTTTTTACAGAAAACACAAGGACTATATCTGGCTGAGAGCTCAAGTGTAGGTGGAGGAAGTTTATGCGAATGCTTTCTTGTTGGGATTGAGTGGTGATGCCTGTCTTGTTCAGTATGTTGCAAATTATGAAATAAAATAAGCCAAGTCTTACGTAAAGCCTGCCTTTAGGAAGCTGTCAGCATCACCTTCTAAACTGCATAAACTTCTTCCCTTTTAATGCAGACCTTAACTGCAAGAAAATCACAGCAGTTTAACGTTGTATTAGACTCAATAAGCGATCTTAACTTGAATAATTGAGTACCCTATTCCTCTTGTTTTCAAATGAACACTTTTGCAATTTGTATCATGATAATGAATGCCTCATGACTGTGTGAGCAAACAAAAGAAACCACTAGTAAAACATTCTGCCTCCGTTATTGCTTATACTGGAGGTGTGTCATTTCGCCATGTCTTCACACTTCTGCTTTAATGCAGCATTTGCTTTGGTGACTAGTTTTAATTCTCTTGATCTTTGGATGCCTTTTGAGCTGTCAGATTTTGCGAAGTGTCTGCTTGCTTGCTCTACAGAGTTTTGAGTATTTTGATAGAAAATCAGAAAACAGTGTTTTTTAAAGTGTATCTCACTGCTCTGAGCTAAAACTGTTTGAAAACCACTGTAATAACTATAGTTTTGATTTAAAGTACAGGGCTGGGGAGAGCTAGCACTCGTGTGAATGTGAGCTTCAAGAGAGCACCAAACAGGTGTTTTTTTCTACTAGTGGACTCTGATACCAGAACCTAGTGAATTGTATTAAAGTAATACATTTTCCATCAACTGCTTCAAATAGGCAAAGGTAGCAATCTGGATTCACTTAATTTGAGAAATATTTTCAAGTGGATTTTGAGTGAGAGCTCTGCATGATGATGGGCATTTTGGAAGACAGGGAGAAGGGAGGGCATTAATCTATTTAAGGCATGCAGGTCTTCCTGATCTTGTATCTGCTGTTATCCATGGGGCAGTAGGCTTATGTGGATGTTGGCTTTAATGGATCAGGGGATCTGACCTTTCACTTTAGTGATCAAATGTCATTTTCACGTGCCTGTTAGAAATCCACACGTTTGAATTGTGTAAGCTGCTGTAAGGAGCACTGATAATTTTTAACTTGCAAATCTATTCAAGTCATGTGGAAAGAAAAACAATGGCTTAAGGAAAATGGTGTGTAAATTACATTAGCCCCACTCTGTGTGTTAATTCAGTTAACAGATAAAGCCAACACATGCTGAAAGTCATTGTTTAATAAATGCATTTCAGATTTGCAGACAATAATTTGGAATGGCACTTTTATTTTCCTGAGCTGCTCGCTTGTGGAGGTAGTGTGGCTCAAATTGGGATTTGCAGTAACTACTGAACAATACAATAGCAGTTCTGTTGATTTGGGGAAGAGCTAGCTGTAATTTTGCTAGTTACTGCTTCTTTTGAGAGAATTGCATATAAAATCTGGTTTCCTTTAGCTGCTGTGACAAAATTGTGATGTGTAATATGATTTATTTCTTTTTTAATTCAGATGAATTTATGTATTAGAATTTAATGCAATAACTTTTCTGAACAGTGAGGACCATATATTAAAACCTTTTGGACATACAACACCGGTGGTGTATTTCCGTTATTACTACATCATCATCAGAAGGAGAATGTTGATGGCCTTTTTCAAAGTCCAAGTCCATTAATAAATCTCCAGTGATGTTGAAGAGCTTCAGGTCAGTTAATATTTGTGAGGTGGATACATGAGGCAGCAAGGTGCTAAAAAGCCAAGAGGTGCTAGTTACACTGTCAGTTATGTTCTTACAAAGCCAGCACATAGCATAATAAAGTGAAATTTAAAAATAATGTTTCTCAAAATAGTATCTGATTAAAATTTGAGAAGGGGCTGCAGTCTACTATGATCTGGGCTCAATATATGAGGCCTTACCAACAACAGGACAGCGTAATGTCATAAAGTTTATTACCTTCCAGAGCTGACTTTGCCCTTAGATACATTCATACTTAACTGAATGTTCAATGTGCAGTGTGCCCCATCCTCTCGCTAGGTGGAGTTTTGTCAGTTGAATCCTCAGCAAGCCGGGGCAGGTATGGGCGTTAAATCTGTACTGCCTTGCAGCTTGCTTGGGGACGTTTTTGTAGTACCATTGGGAATGAAGGTGCTGCAACAAATGATTTGAATTTTAGCGTCAACATGTCACAACTCCTTGCTTGGTACTGCTTTTCTTATGTGCTTTCTGATCTTTGTACCATCAGTCTCATAATTCTTCATGTTTTCTTTTCCTGCAGTGTTTCTCCACCATCAGTAGGCATCCTGCGGAGGATCTTGGTTTCTCATCTGTCTACTTTTTTTAGAAGTGTGTACCAGGATGTGACTACTGCTCTGCCTCAGACTTTCTGCTAGACTGCAACCCCCTGCAGGGGTGTGGAAAGTTGCTTGTGCTAGCTTCAGCTATCTCATGGTTGATAATTCTTTACAGCTAAGTGAATGGTGTTCATTTTAGTGACTTCTCATCACCAAGCCTGCACGGCCTTTTGTCATTTTACTATAATATTGGACTGAAATTCCTAATGAGAGCTTAACCAGTCTCGTTCATAATGCAGCTTTGTACTCTTAACACAGTCATGCAGGACCCTAACACCAATCTTCATAACGTACACACTCCTTAAACTTCTCTTGCACAACTCGTATTTTAACTGGACTACCTTTTACTTAAAAATATTAGTAGTTCTGCAAGCTCATTCTATGAAGAAAGTCAAATCCAGCATGTAGCCTATCTGTCAAAAAGTTTTGTGAGCATAGCCTGCAGAAAAATCCTTTTCCTCGGAGATTCAAGTGTGGTGGTGTATGTTCAGTGCTTATAAACTCCGAAAGCCATTGGAGAGAAACACCACAAACTGTGGAAAGATTGTTTCCCAATCACGTGTAGTATACTGTTTTTATGAAAATAGATGTATGCCCTTTATTACTACAATGGACACTAACTAGTGTAATAGATCAGTTTTTGCTTGAGCCACCACAGGCACAGACAGAGTAATTACTTCCTGAGTATTTAGGAAACTTTGCTAAAGCAACTTTAATGACCTCAGTGTGCCCCATAATACAGACCTGGACTTCAGGGTTACAGGCTCTTCTCTGCTGCAGATGTCCTTGGTCTGACACAGCACAGACCAAGTACTAGCAACTCCCGTTCCCAGAGGTTTACATGACTGACAGGACAGCTTTAGGGCAATTTTAGATCACCCTTCTGTGACCCCGTGTTGTTTATGCTCTCTCCCTCCCCATGCTGTAGCTGGATCATGGTTGCATTTCTTTCGATGGGCTGAGCATCCCACTTCTCACCCAAGCAGATTATATGGGAGGATGGAGAGAGCCTGCTTCCCGAATTACTTGAAGGAGCTGTGATAGCACGCAGTTACCAGTGGGTGTCCCACAAGAGCTCTGCACTGGCGAGCTCTACCTCTGAAGGGAAAACAGACACCTCACCATAAATGCAAGCAGGTAGGATTGCGTTCAGCTTGCTCTCACAGGCCAGGACAAGAGCTAAAAGCGCATATGAAAGCTGAGATATGAATCCCTTTATGTAATGGCAGGAGCTGGATTCTGAGATTAGATTACCCAAAAGATAATTTGGCCCTGCATCTCTTTGGAACCTTGTTCCAAGGTGCTGATATGTTGCATGTGATTATTGGACCTACTGTGCTAGGAAACTGGACCAGGGAGGCAAGAGGGCAAATTAATTTCACTGGTGTTAGGGAAGTCCTTGAAGGTGCTTCAATTAATGATGATTTCCAATCATTAAAAAATTAAATAAATCACACAGCTGTTCCCCAGATGAGTCAAAATCAAAGTTCTCCTGAAGGTGAAAGCAAGTTAGCCAAATCCTTTGTTATATATAAGGTGTGCAGATCTAAACACCTGCACACTTGTGCAAAAGTGAGATCTGAACTTCAGGTGGCCCCCGGTCTGACTGTGGGCTGAGAGAAAACCTCGCCTCAGACTCTTCCAAACTTCGGTTCTCTGGTCTCGGAGTCATTCCTCCCCTTTCTAAAATGACAGTTCATACACAGCGCTCTGTGCCAGTCAGATTTGTTAAGCCCAAGTCTGTTTAATTACAGCTTCAAAGTCCTGCTGCAGTCCGGGGACCCCTGTTACGTCCACTTGCAGCTCTCCAGGCCCAGTTTTCACAAGAGGAAGGGGCCCAGCACCCTACCACAGCTCCTGCAGGACAGGGCTGTCAGATGGGTACTTGAAGCTCTGCAGGGCATCCTTCCTTCCTTCCTCAGGATTCAGGGAATTTTCCTCTCAAAATGTGGGTCTCTGATAAGCAGGTCCCATTCTCCTCTTTATTCTTTTTTCCACTAACAATTGGCAGGATTGTTTGTTTTCCCTCCCTACCACCTAACCTCTGTAGAGGCGAGAGATTGGTTTCGTGGAGGAGGCAGGCCTAATGGCATGTTAAATTGTGATCTGTGCATTAGCCTTCCATAATTCAGGCCATACACCTCCCTGCCTGCACTTACTGATGTCAATGTATGTGGGGAGGAGAAGGGCTAGGGGCTTACAAAGATCTGTCTGTAGTCTTTGTCCCCTCAGCAAGGTGCTTAAGCACATGCTTAAAGACCCATATTATGTTCCCCTGAGTCTGACAGGCCCACTCCTACACTCAGAGTTAATTAGATGATAAAATGCTTTTCTTGCCTGGAATATCAGCATATTTCTGTTGAATTTCACAAAACCAACTGGCGAAGAAGTGATAATGGGGCAATACTGGGGCAACAGCACCACACACTAGCAAACAAAGTGTGCGTTTCTGTGACACCCCCCCTGCAGCGTGACAATTTGTGGTGCTAAACAAAGCCCTTCTCCAGCAGGACCAGTACTGCCCATAAATCACCAGCACTGTGGCTTCCCAGGAGGCAGCGAGAACAGGGCTCTGTGTGCTCAAATACCCTTGTTTTGCCCTTCGTTCTTCCCCTGCTGGCTTCCCCGCAGAGCAGCAGGCCTCCAAGCCCAACAGCTCGGATCCCAAGCGCTGTCCCCCCTTCCCAAAGCGGGTCTCTGCTCTCCCCACGGGGCCAGGCCCCATCTTGTTTGCGTGGACCCGCGCAGGGTGTGCAGCGGGCAGCAGGCCTCCCCGCCGCCTGCGTCCTCACACAAAATAGCCCCTCTCCCGCTGTGCCTGCAATCAGTGGCCATTTTTTGTTTTGCCCTGAAGTTTATTACCATTTAAATAGCCTCCCAGCCTCCTGGGGGGTTTCTGCCTCTTCTGCTTCACAGCCCGGGAAATTAATTCCAGTAGGATCTTGGCCCTGCAGGAAAACTGTTCTGGTTTAACCAAACCGGCTTAGGAAATGCTTTAGTTAAACACACGCAAAACCTTTTGTTGGCCTTTAGTTTTGACTTTTTGCAGACTTGGCTTGGGGTATAATATGCTTAGACAGGGAAGTGTTTATTCACAATCAAAATTACAGCACCAAACTCTGCTGTCTGGGGCAATGTTTTCTGACTACTGTGGGCAAATTCCAGATTTACCTCAGCGTGTGATTTTAGGCCTTGAAGATGCAAGGGCCAGACTGCAAACGCCTTTAATCAGGAAGCAATTAATTGCACAAATTTCCTCCTTGCAGCCTGTGTAGCACTCATCCAGGTAATACTCCCTGGGAGGCAATGGCTCATGCCTGCACACTACTTTTATTACTGTATATCTCTGCTAATTAGTTCCTGTCGGATGGGAGGCCAGATTGCTACAGGGGGTTCAGATAAAAGGTACAACCAGTTAAGAGAATCTAAAGATAGCTTTAAGAAGAAGAAGAAGGAGGAAAAAAAAAAAAGGCAAAAAAAAGCTTTGTTTTCCTACTTAACTCTTTTTTATAGTATTATATCTGACAAAAGCTCCTAGCACAGCTCATACTTTTGCTGGAAGTCAGGACAGGGTTTGTGAAGGTTGTTCCTGTGTGTCAATGTCGATCATGCTCAACTTCTTTTCCAGAGCACCCTGGTGCTTGCCCAAAACCGATCCCAAGTAGGAAACACCTTATTTGTCTCTTTTGCAATTGGTCTTCCATGCAAAGTGATCCCAGTCCTGGCTCTCCCTCAAAAAAAGATGCTCAGCTTCGATATGAGCATGGTGCATATGCACCAGTAAAGGGATGGCTGGAGGAGGTGGAGCTCCTCGCTGACAGTCCCTGGGACAGCACGTATGCCATGTCCCACCAAACGTGATGGAGGGGATTTGGTTGCCCTTCTGCCCTGCACTCGGGTCAGGGACACTTCCAGCCCTGCTAGCACTGACGCCAACCTTGCTCACTGTTTCAAACGCAAGCCCCACATCCTTCCTGTCCTGCATGCTAGCTATAAACAGCAAACTCACTCGTTATGCTATTATTATAATTTACTAGCAGAAACCTTCCTCTCTGTACACCAAACACACAGCTCTTCATGCCTGACTATTATAATTGTATTTCCAATGTTATAAATAACACATTAGCCTGGTTTATGTGTTCATGCAAGTCAAGCTATAAACTGGCAGATGAGGGAAATTAACTGTCTCCAGAATTCACATTCCTGTCACTTATTCAATTATTTGATCAACATAATTGCTCAGAGCAAGAGCTAATTGGAAAATGACATGCATTTACCCTCTGTAGAGGAGGAGAGGCTTATCGGGTATTTTACTGCGGGCAGTTTCATTACTTCCAATATTCTGGAAGAAACAAGGTTTATAATAGAGCCAGGCCCAAGCACACAAAGCTTGTTTGCTAGCCAGACACTTTCTCATCCTTAAAATAGGCCCAGTATTTTGTGGTGCAAGGGTTTGAACACGTCTATACTTCAAGTACCTTGGCACATAGGTGTGGGAGCTATAAGCCAAGTTTGCCTCCAGGATCCTACAGCACTAGATGTGTCCCTGCTTCTGTACTTCTGTATTCATGCTGGTGCTGCAACTATACGTGCCTGGTTCTGTCCAAGGCCAGATCCCATTCCTGAGAGCTGATACGGATGGGAGAGTATTGGTCAGCTGAAGTAAAAGAGTCTGCCAATTGTAGGAATGGCATACAGTGATTATTTGTTGTTGTTACTGTAGTGGAAAAGACTGTAATTCCCCACCTTGCCAGCTCAAATCCTGCATCAACACCACAGATTGAAACAGTAGTACCTTTGGAATGATGTTTTTATTCCTCACTACACATGCACAGACACTTTACTATTAAATGAAATGCAATCTAAGAAGCTGGTGCCAGAGCAGAGGGTGGGGATGGAAAGGACCAGGAGTCAGGAGACTCAAACCCTAAATCAGTCCCTGTTTCCATTATTAGCTCTAGCATTGTTTGGGGTTGGAACATTTGATTTGTTTAAGCAACAGACGAGCAAGCACTTTTCCAGGCTGAGCAGAGGGGGAGGAAGCCCATCTATCAATGCCAACAGTTTGCAACCTATTGTCTGCAGGCCCTGAGGGGACCTCCGGGTTATCTGTAGGGGAAAGGGAGCTAAGAAAATCAACCCTGTTGTCAGTTGCCTTAAATTCATGACAGATGGTCTGCATGTCCAGTGGAAAATATCAGGCAAATTAAAACTGGATAAAAACTAAAGATCTGTGGAACAATATATATATATTTCTCAATTTGATGCCTGAACAGTCTGCCAGCGCAGGCAGGACTGCAGGGGCAGCTTCCCCACCTCTGCCCTGCCCTGGGATGGGCACTGCCATGCTTTCCTCCTGCTCTTTGCTAGCAGTTCAAGCACCAGTTTTTGGGTACATGAAGAGCCCTCAGAAGTGGTTCACAGAGTGACATGAAGGCTTTGAGACACGCTGTCCTGGATCTCGTCCCCTGAGCATCAGCTGTGCTGCTAGCACAGCCTAAGTGGCACAGAACAGTCCTGGGAAACAAACTGTACTGCATGCAGTGTCCTAGAGCGTGGTGCTGCCTATATTTGATGAAAACTAATTAACTACGTGAGTAATTTTTTAGTTCATCTGAGAGGAGATAAAGAAATGCATGCAGCACAGCCTGTTTGTACTTACACCAGGACATTTCTGATAATAGTGGAAGAGCGGTGTTCCTTATTATTATTACTATTATATTGAAAGAGAATGCAAAAGTAGAAAATAACAGCCTAAAAAAGTAGCCCCACCATGGGTAGCTAGGGTATGTGCAGTGCCTGTGCAGGTGTCCCACCGGTCCCTGGGGAAAGGAAAGCTGGAGCCATTGAACTACCTGGAAGCACAGGTTTGTTGTGCTGCTCTACGCGGATGCTCTGAGGTTTTGAAAATTCCTGCTCACAGCCCAGGTTCACACACAGCCACGGTGAGCTAAAAATGAGGCTGATGCCAGGGTTTTGTATCCTGCGAGTGACTCTGGCTAGCGGACAAATAGCCCCTGAATGTGCTACTGTGACCTCCAAGCTGTGACTAATGGGATAAATCAGTAACCTGATGGCACCGCAGGACATCTTGCATGGAAAATGCAGGGCCCTTTGCCGCCAACACCAGGCACAAAGGGAAAAAATAAAGAAAGAAAAACCGCAACGATCCTTCAGGATCTTGTAAAATCGGGGGTGGGCACCCTGCTACGGCTAGAGCAGGTAGAAGGGGGGGAGTCCCCACAGATGCGGGACCCCGGCCCCGAAGCACCGCGGCGGCACCGACAGCAGGGGGCGGCCGCCGCCGCCGCAACCCGCATCCTGCAGCCCCGCAGCCCCACATCCCGACATCCCGGCATCGCGACATCCCTGCATCCTGCATCCCGACATCCCGGCATCGCGACATCCCTGCATCCTGCATCCCGACATCCCGGCATCGCGATATCCCTGCATCCTGCACCCTGCAGCCCCCCAGCCCTGCAGCAGCCTGGAAGAATTGTGTGCATCCCTACGGCTCAGCATCCCTATGGCTCAGCATCCCAGCAGCTTGCAGCCCAAATTTATCCACGTCCCAGCACAGGGCATGGGGCAGGCGCTGCTGGCACAGTGCTGCTGCTGCTCAGGGGTCCGGGTTTTGTTGTGGTGTCTGCCCTGACAGGCAAGGACAACTCTGGGACCACCGAGGTGGTTGGAGTTATACTGGGGCTTCTTGCCTGAGGCCCTGTTATAAAACATACTGGCAGAGGTGTTATTTCCTTGCTGGGAGCTGGAAAAATCTTTCTAGTGTGGGCTTGGTGCAGCCTGAGGAGACAGCTCTACAAATGTGCATGATGCAGCAGGAGTTACTGGTGTGCTCCCGGTCCCATCACTGCACAGGGCTGAGACAGGGAGGGTCAACAGCAGCTGCCTCTGCACCTTTTTGGTGCTGCAGCCTGGCACTTCACTGTGAGCTTTGTCCCTGTCAGGAACTGTCCCTCCCTATGCATGGTAACAGATTTTTCTGCAGGATTTTAGCACTAGAAATGACCACGGGAAAGCCGGTGCTTTTGTTACAGCGGGACATTCTTCTTGCCGACTGTGAATTGACTTGATTGCATTTCCGCAACCGGAAAATTCAATAAACACAGGCAGAAAAAAATGTTTGTCCCTCCAGTTTTTGGCCTGTTGCTATCCACTTTCTTGTCCTGCTGAGCCTCGTGCTGGCAACTGCTTGCAGGAGGCCGGTGGGGTGCTTGGTCTGACAGATCCCCTCCTGCCTGGCTCACAGCAGAGCCCTGCTGCACACCTGAAGCCATGGCACAGGTGTGCTGCTCCACTGCAAATATATTCCCAGTGCTCCTGTGGACTGCCTTAGCTGGAACTTCATCCATTTTTCTACTCAGGCACAACTCTCTGCTTATTATTTGCTGTGGACAGTAGGTACTTGAAATGGAAAAAAAAAAAAAAAAAAAAAGTCACAAAACGGAACAGAAAATCAAACCATGGAAAATATTTGCAGGCAAATAACAAAAATGCAGTTTGAGTCAATTGAAACATTTCATTTCAATAATTTCAAGCTTTTGTTGTTGTTGTTGTTCACTTGAAAGTAAAATTATTTAAATGATAGAAGGCATTCGAATAAAGCAAACACTATTATAAATGCCAACAACATAAAAACATGATGCTTTGACATTCATAATTTTTTCTTCATTGCTTTGAGAAATTCAGCAGGCATGTTTTCTTCTGCAACTCTCACAAGAAAAACAATAGTTTTAAGGAATCAGTAATCCTCAATTAAAAAAATATTTTGCTGAGAATGCTTATCCAGAAAAAGCTGGAAGCACTTAGCATTTAAAGTCTATCAGGAAGCTTTTAGTTCCAGATCGTGTTATACTTCCACTGGCATGACAGAGGTGCTTACAAATTAAGTTCAAAGATGCAGCAGTGGTGGAACTAAATGCATATTTCCTGATGCCTGTGCCTATCAGCACAGGGGTGTTTAGACTGATATTTCCAAATACAAGCTTAATTCTTTCTCATACCAAAGGGAGCAATCAAAACCCCAGTGATTCCCAAAGAGAAATCAGAGCCAGTATACTGGAGGCTTTTTCCCATCTCACTTCTGCCTGTGTTGTGTGCGGAAGAAAGATGCTTGTTGTGGATACAGCCCAGTCCCTGCCCTCCTTCAGTGAGTCAGAGTCAGCTTCTTAGGTTTTACAGATCTTAAGTCAGAATGGAAGGATGGTCTTGTGGCTTAGTATGAGGACTGTGAGTCAGAAGAGTTTATTTATAGGGAAAAAAAATTGCTCCTTCTATTTATTAGTAGATCTCTCTTACCGTCCTAAACAAGTTGCCACTAGAAAATTTAAGTTGTCAGCATTTTAAAGCTGGAGAGGGCAAGAAAAACAACCAAACAAAAAGAAGTCCAACTGACATTTGATCATTTCTGCAGCAACATTACATTCATAACCAGTTGTATGATATAAAAAAATAAAACACCAAGGTAAATACCAGCAAAATCCTGATTTGGGTTTCAGGCCAACCCAACTCCTGCTGATTTAACAGGGAATGTTGATTAAAGACCTCAAGCTGTGACCCACAACAATTCAGCCAGGTTACTCCCGCCACTTAGGAAGGCTTGAGTTAAATTGGAAAGTGGGATACAGCCCCAGTGAGTTTATCAGCTCTGAGCAGTATGTTTGTAGGCAGATAACCTGCAAGTACCTCCCTGCTTAGCCTCAGACTCATACAGGGGATTCAATAGGTCATGTGTGTGCTGGTGGGAGATATTAAAGTCATTCAGCAAAAAATGAAAAAAAAACACAACCCAGCGTTGGAACAATTATTTGGAAATCAGTCATTCATTACATGCAGTTAATGATCAGTTCGAGGGTTAACAGCCAAACATGAAGTTAAGGATGATTAAAGCTTAAAACAAATTAACTGTTGGGTGACTGCAGCCGAGACAATATTCTGTTAATTTTTGATGGTTTTTCTGGATAGCCTCCCATGGAGGCTGAAGAGGGATATTTTAACTTGTCAAGGCAATAGCACCATAGCAACAAATCCTCAAGAAGCCTGTCAATTTGGTGCACAAAATCTGTTTTGCATAACACAGCTTTGATCTTTAAGTGTATTTAGCACTGCCTTTTTTTTTTTTTTTTTTTTTTTTTTTTTAATGAGTGTAGTGAAGAGGTGAAATAGGTTCCTTGTACAAGTAGGAAAACTCATTACTGTCCTTTAATTTTTGAAGGACAAGCTAGGAAGAAGCATACCTCTTTTAATGTGGAGGTCCGGTCAGGGGAAATAGGCCTTGAGCATGAGGTCATTTACCCTTGGGTTAACAGTGAAGCAAGCCGCATGAGGGTTTGCAGAATCCAGCCCTTATTTTATTAAAACAAAACAAAACATATTTTTATTTGTTTATTTTCAATTCCTGTTTCCCCAGGTGGGTTCCCAGGAGGACACCTCGTCCTCTTGTTTTCAAGCTGTGCTTCAGGGGCACGCTGGTGATTTTCATGGGGAGAAGTAGTCAGGGAAGTGGCTGGAGAAAATGCAGGTCACGCAGGCACACCTACTTCCATGCAAACAAATACCACAGTGAGGGAGCAGGAGTACTGAAATGTGTTGTAGGCACATCCAGTTTCCTTTCTGGTGTCTGCGAAAATTGCCATGGTGCCATTGCACTTGATGGGCCTTGGATTGTTTTCCGAAAGTGTAGTTGGAAGAGAAACTGTCAGGAAACACCAGCACATCCACACTGCCTAGAAATACAAGCAGCTGTACCTAACCATCCCTGACAGCCCCATGCCTCTCACCTTGGTGGAGATGCCATGGCCCCAGTAGGCAACTGCAAAGTGCAGCTGTCCTTCCCACTAGGCAGTTTCTCCTGACATCTGTATTGAGCCTCCCTTGCTGCAATTTAAGCTCGTTATTTCTTGCCTTATTTGCCTCCATATGCTGTGGAAAATGGATTATCTTCCTTCTCTTCAGCTTGGCAAAGCCAAATTGTATTCAGCCCCCTGTTGCTCACACAGCCCCCGGGAGGGGCAACCCATCCTTCCTTCCTTCCCCGTGCTGCCTGAAAGTGAGTCACTGACAGCCAGTCTGCCCCGAGCAGCACAGAACAGCACCCTCCACATCTGTCCTTCCCTGCTGCATATCTTTTATTCAGTACTGTCTTTCCGTCCTTAACCACTTGCTGGAGTTGTTTCTAGCTTTGAGTCCTTCTCAAGCTCTCAGCCCTATCCCTTAGACGTATCTCACGGGATCAGCCAAAGCACATTCCTCTTTGCACTGCACCCACTTTGCTCTTTTGCTTCCCTTCAGACTGCTGGGGGTGCAGGCTTCACAAAAGCCAGCTCCCAGAGCTGCAAACCTCCACCATGCACATGTAAACATTCTCCGGCTCCACATTAACTGGGAAATAAGATAACCCAAAGCACGAAAGGAGAAAGAGCTCTGTGAATAGTCAGTACCTGGAGCTAAACAGAGGGATTTTATCCTTCATGTTTTTGTGGGGATTTGTTTTGTAGAGTTGTTTTCTTTTTTCTTTCTTTCTTCTTCTTTTCTTTTTTGTTAATTGTTGCTCTGGACATTTTTGTTTTATCAGATGGAGAATGACACTTAAGACCTAACTAATTTGTCCCTCTTGTCAATGGCTCTTTGTTTTCTTTTAGTTTTCTTTTCCTTATTTTTTTCCCCAAACCTATAATCATTTCTTTGTTCCCTCTGGCAAGCTGGCTACTAGGATCATTATATTCTTGCAAGGCAGCCTGCCTTAGACCTGGTCACCCCATTATTTGTGGCAGCAGCAGCAGCCAGGCTGGCAGCAAGGCACGCAGCCTGGGCTATCCGCATGAGGCCCTGCACAGAAAACAGCCATGCTCTGCAAATTCAACCCCCCAAAAGCAGCAGGAAGATGCCAAGGACAGGCTGGGCAGGCTGGGGGGAGCAAGGAGATGACCCTGGTCAGGAAAAGGAGGTGGCAGCCAGAGCTCAGCAGCTCTGCGTGGAACAATTTCACAGGGGGAGGCAAGGGAGGCCTGCGTGGCTGCGAGGCCTCGGTGGCAGAGATGTGCTAATTAACAACGCAGAGCAGCCCTGCCTGTGCTGCTAAATGTCTGGCATGGTCCCTGGGGGAGTTTGTCCCAGAGCAAAGCAGTGCTCATGCAGCCAGCACCCGGGCACGTTTTGGGAGCTGGGGTGGCACAGGATGGTTCACGGTGGTTTGGGTGCAGCTCCTGCTCTGTGGGGACGAGAGCTCGTCCCTGTGGTGGTGGCAGGTCACAGGGAGGGGTTCGGGGGCAGAAAACCTTCCCTGGGCTGTCTGGCGTGATGATCAGTCTTTTAGCTGCTGGTTCATCGTCCGCCTCTGCTCTTGTATCATGCTCATCACCATGGGGTCAGGGACAGTGAGTACGGAACATCTGCGTTCATACATTGAGGCTTGAGCCAAGAGTTTCATGTGAAAATGCACCCTTTTATCTACAACCCTATTTTGAGATTTTCATAAGCAATACCATTATTTTGTTAATTGAAAAGTCACAATGGGACCTTTTTCCAGAGCTCCTTAGCATTGCCCAGGGCAAGCTCCTAGGCACGTTTGGAAGAGCCCCCTGCGCACCTCGGGTGTGGGTTTGCCGCTGCCTTGCCCCAAGCAGCGCAGCTGCAGAGAGCTGGTGGCTGGATTAGGGCTGAGCCCACCCTGGGCTATAACCCAGGGGTAAGGGCTGGGCCATATGGATGCAGGCTGTAAGCCTTCAGCTGCGTTTACACCAGCCTTTTGTTCTCCCCGTCTCACCTCTGGCTGACACCTGCACGCCTCCTACGTGGAAGCAATATCCGCGCCTTGCAGCCAGGGCCCACTGCACACACAGGGTGGGGAGGCAAAATTGGATCCCACCGAGGAGGTGAAACCTGCTTGTGGCCTTTCCCTAATTGCTGTTATCCTTGCTGAGTCTTCTCCTTGCTCGGCACCGCCTCTGGTAGCAAAGATGTTTTTCAGCCATTATCAAAACAGTTTAAAAGCAGAAAGGAAACTTGGCAAAATGAAAATTACTGACAACAACAACAACAAAAAATCCTCCCAAGAAATCTGGGCCTCATCCACTCTTCTGTTAATTAGCCTTAATGAAAACAGTAAAGCCAGAAAGCAAAGCAAAAGTCAATGGAGGTAATTGGGACAGGCTGCTGGAAAAGCAGGAGCTCTGGGAAATGGGGAGATGGCTGCAGCATCACCTTGCAGACAGCCCCAGATTCCTGGGTTCTGCCTCTCCCCGAGTCCTATTTCACACCAGATCAGACCAGGTGGGGTAATTGTCGCAGCTGTGTTTTGTGCTGTTTAATAGGTTGCTCTTCCTCAGCTGCTTTTGGGACGTGGCAGTACTGGCAGGGAGTGTTCCTGCAGGCACGATGGGGTTAAACTCACCCAAGGAAGCAAACAGCCTTGTGGAAGAACTTGCTCAGTGCTTCTGCCTGTTCATTTTCATTGAAAAATTTCTGAGGACAACAGTAGCATTTTATAAATCACAAGTACAGATAAAAAGGCTTTGGGACTTCTTCCTCCTCCTCTCTACTAAATACTTTGCTGCCTCTTTTGCGTTGCCATTCCTATTGACGTAAGCTAAAGATAAGAAACATTTGCCCATGGTGCCTCGCTCAGCTTTCCGTGTGTGGCTTCTGTGCTGATTTGCCCTGTGTCTCTGCTGAGGTTTCAACCCACTTTCAACCAAAAGCATCGGGGTCCTTGCCTGGCTTATCATACCGACACAGCTGGCAACCTATTAATCTCCCACTCCCAGTGCCTTCACTGCAGTGGGAAAGCTCCGGTGCACGTTAGTGGTTTGCATTTATAGCTAACAGAATCGGGCACTCAACGCTCCCCTCCTTCACTCTTAGAGCAGGGGAGCTGCAGCCTTTCTGTCCCTCTTGCTCTGATACTCTCTTTCAAAAGCATGGAGAGCCTTAAAGCTGAAGGAGAAGTAGCCTTGCATTGTAGTGGCCTACTGGTCGCACCGTCCTGGCAACCCTTTTGAAGCCCAGCTGAATGCTGAGGCATGGGGAGGTCTGTTGGCTCTGCACAGAGTGAATCCTGCCTGGCCTTTACTTTCCTGTCTTAGTTTTGCCATGCAGCACAGAGGAGCCGTGGCTCTCTTCTCCTCTGCTTGGCTGTGGAAGCTGTCCCGCAGTGCACCTCTGGGCTGTAAGTAGGGCAGCAATCGGGGAAGCACAGTCTGCTCACTTTCAATAAAACTGACGCTTGTGCTGGATTGTTCCGAGTCTTTTAATCCCCACCAACAAGATCCTAGCAACTGCTTTCGGGAAAGATCATTAAAAGTGGAAAGGGAGAGGTTTTTCAGCAGTTGGCATGGGATTCGTCCAAGTCTGACACTGAGAGGAAGCAGCCAGCTCCAAAGGAGATAGCACAAGGAGCAACCATTGTTTTTCAGACTCAGTAAAGTCTGAAAAAGTAAAGTAGAAGGAACCAACTAAAAATGCCTGGGCCAAATCACCCGTACAGGCATGGCCACACGGCCCTGCTGGCTGGGGCAAGCTTCATGTGGGAGGGTGGGCGCAGAGGTGAGAGCAGGAGCATCCCTCAGAGCGCAGGGGTCTCTGTGCCCCCTCACCTCCCAGCACTGGTGGCAGAGGTCAAGCCAGCTAGGAAGCTGGTGTCACCCCCTGTGAGATGTGGGCACCCGCAAGGACGTGTATGGCCCACCCAAATTTGCCCTCAGAGGTACCCCATGGTGGTGAGCAGGGGAAGAGCTCTCCAGGGAGCACTGATCTCTGTTCACACTGGCTGGTGACTATTTCAGCCTCACCCGGGCATATTTTATAAGCACCCTAAGATGGCAGTCAGCTTTATATTATTATTATTAGGGGACAGGAGCATGGTGGGCTAGGAGCTGTTTTGGGAGTCCACATAGGGAACTAGTAAGGTTGTGGCAGCTAAAAAAAAAACACTAGTAAAGGGCTTCACATACAGGCCCATGGGCAGTGTGGCAAAAAGCATCTGTGCTGCAGATACAGTGCCTGCTTTCAGTGCTAGCTGCTCTGCCACAGCTCCTCAGGGATGTGTGTCCAACCCGGGTGTCATTTCCCCCTCAGCTCTCTCCTCTGCCACTCTCGCCATCCCCAGCGATGTGCAGCACACTGCCAAAGTATGCTTTCTTCTCTGCTTCTCTCTCATCTGAACTGTCTGGCTTGGTGCTGGGATTTACCTCCCTCTCTCCAGATTGTGTCTGCAACCTGGGGCTCCTGGGGCAGAAATAGCACGGCGTGTTATAAGTCCTCGTGAGTCGAAGCACAGCAAAATGTCACAGGGCAGTCAGAAGCAAGGCAGGCTCAGTTCCTGCATTCAGATGTGTGGCAAAAGTGAAATCTTACGTTATTTTCTTACCAGGACATTTCTCTGCCACTGCCAAGATCTTACCCAGCCTGTCCCCATCAGTGCCCAGATGCTCAGGGGCCACTGCTCTGTCCCTGCTCAGCCCATGGCCAGCGTGCCCAGAGGGGTGTGGGACAGCCCTGGGGTGACGAGGGGCTTCAGGACAAGCAA
The DNA here is from genome assembly GCF_963932015.1 of Anas acuta. Lineage (NCBI taxonomy): Eukaryota > Metazoa > Chordata > Aves > Anseriformes > Anatidae > Anas > Anas acuta. The sequence continues at coordinate 42,209,251 of NC_088981.1, forward strand.
ACTAAAGGGTGACCATCACACCACATACAGGACATGGAGCACCTTCTCTCAGCAGTGGTCTGAGATGGGCTGGAAAGGACGTCAAAAGTGAGATAAAGGGATCACCTCCCACGGCGATGCCCCTGCAGAGGCACTGCAGATAGGAGGCTAGGGTTAATTTGTTTTCTGAATTAATTAGGAATTTGGGAGGCTCGAAGCAATTGTGCTTTGTTTTGTTTTGTATTATTTTGTTTTCAGGTTTATCTCAACAAGCCTTTTTGCCTTTGAGCTTGCGTTAGCGTCTCCTCAGTCAGAGTTTAGCTTGAGGGGTGGGGAGAGATTATTGTGTTAATAATGTCTGCTGCTTACTGATCCCTTTCCCCAGGTAGTGAAAACTTGCCTGAGATCGATATCTTGGGTGATGAAAATGTTCTTTAAAAAAGCCCTGGCAAAAAAAAAAAATATATATGTATATATATATATATATATATTTACAGTTTTTAATTACAAATGAAATACATAATGAAAACAGTAACATCTTGTACTTCCCTAGCCCTGTTCACTCCTAGTTTTCAAAAGGCAGCCTCAAAAGCACTTCTCTGGAGTCAGAGCAGGTCAGACCCGTCCTTTATACAAGCTCCTTTTTCTTTCCCAGCTGGTTGCCCTCTCTTTGCTCCCTCGTGCTTCCCCTTTCTCTCCTTCCCATCTCCCCAGCCACCGGCCAGCTCAGCAACGTCACCACGATCCCACTCTTTGGAAAAAGAAGGGGTGCGTTGCAGATGGCTTTTTTCCAGGTTGCTCCTCTCACAAAGAACAGGATCTCGGTGACGGCCCCGCCGAGCAGGCTGTACCCTTCCCTTGCACAAGCAGCAGTGCATCACGTCATGCTTGGAGCGCGCCGCCTCACTCCCGCGCCTCTCTCCGTGTCAGGCTTTTCAAGTTTCTACAGAAAAAAAAAAAGAAAAAAAAAAAGCAAGCTTTCATTCTACAAGGCCAGCACCCAGTTTGTATTTTATGTATCGCAGGGAAAATGATAAGCCGGGATATAACAATGACCTACTTCACGTCTTGATAACATAATTTCCTCTGTCTGTCATTTTTCTCGAAGAATAATATTTGACTAACACGAGCACGGAAGATAGGGCAGGAGCTTTTCTGTGAACTGATAATGGACCAGATTCAGCCCCGAGACAGACAGCGGCCCCCCTGTTGACCTACGTGGAGCTAAGCCTGTTTATCCCGCGGCTCAGAGCTCGGAAAACAACCGCGTTAAAACCTGCGAGATGTGCGCGTGCGATAGGGCCGTGGCCGAAGGCTTCGGCGACAGCGGCTATCGGCGGCAGCATCCCTTCGGGACCAGCCCTCAGCCCACCGCCAGCACCGGGGGCTGCTCCGACCCGACCCGCTGCACCCCCCTGCCAAACAATGGGTTAGATCATCCTCTTGCACAAAAGCCTTCTGTGCTCCGGAGGGCACATTACGGTATGGCACAACCATGCAGCTCCGAGCCCGCTCCCGCCCCCCGGCCCCGAAACAAAGCGGACAGTTGTAGTCATCTCCCACCTACGGGAGTCCTCCTCGTCTTCGCGCATCTTTGCGCTGAACAAGGGCTCGTTGCAGGGCTGATACGGGGTGGGGACGTGCTGCTTGCTGCTGCAGGTAAGGGGTGGTAAGGTAGGGGAGGCTCAGCCAGCCTCGTGCCCGCAGCTGGGGTGTGTTTGATGCCGGTGTTGGGGGTGGCAGCGCGTCTGCTCACCATCGGCTGGCACATCGGGCAGGACGGACAGAAACCTGTCGTGGCTTCAGCGTGCCCGGACACACTGGTGGCTGAAGCTGGGATATTTGCTGTGTGCCAGCTTCCAGCACCAGTGCATTAGGAAGGCACACGGAACATTGCCCTTGTTAGCCTGGCCTCGCCTCGTGCAGCACCGTGCCCCAGCCGACGCTCAGACCCACAAAAACCAAACCGCACAGAGCGGGGCCCCCGGGCTGCAAATGGGGGCTCAGCCCAGCCCCGCGACCACCACCACGCCCTGCCCGCTCGGTGCTGCCACCAGCACACCCCAGCCGGGGCGTTACGGGCACACGGTGCCCGCAGCACCCGGGCCCCTCCCGCCACACGTGCCCCGCGCAGCCCCCGCCCCGCGACCCCCTCCCCACGGCGAGCGGGGCTGGGCGGGGCTGGGCGGGGCCTCCCCACCGCGCCCCCCGCGCCTTAACCAATAGCAGCGCGCGGCGGGCGCGGGCTGACCAATGAGCGCGCGGCGGCGGCGAGCCGGGCAGGTTGCGCGGCAGCGCCCCCTAGGGCTCCGCGCCGCGCCGCGCCGCGCTGCGCCGCGCCGGGCGGTGCCGGTGGCGGCGGCCCCTCCCCGCCCCGGCCATGTCACGCGGCGCCGCGGGGCCGCCGGCCGCGACTCGGTAGCGCGGGGCGAGGCGGGCGCAGCGCAGCGCAGCCGGGCTCGCTGCTCCCTCCCTGCTCCGGGGCTGGCTTCGCGGCGGCAGCGCCGCTCCTGCCGCCCCGCCGGGGCTGCGCACCGCCTGCCCGCCGCCGCCGCCTCCTCCTCCTTCTCTTCGTCCTCGTCCTCGTCCCGCCGCTCCCCCGGTGGCGGGGCCGGGCCGGCCGCCCCCCGGATGCCGCCGCAGCAGGAGGGCGATGCGGGCTACATCGGCAAGCCGGGGGCACAAGCAGGCTGCGAGGTGCCGCCGGTGCCCCCCCGCAGGGTGCGCAGCGGCCGGGCGGCGGCGGCGCTGGGGGCGGCGCTGGGCGGCCGCTGCCGGGGGGCGGCGGGGAGCGGGGCCGGCGGCGGGGCCGGGGGCGGCGGCGGCGGAGCCGGGGCCGGGGGCGGCAGCGAGCCGAGGCGCAGCATCAAGTGCGTGCTGGTGGGGGACGGCGCCGTGGGCAAGACCAGCCTGGTGGTGAGCTACACCACCAACGGGTACCCCACCGAGTACATCCCCACCGCCTTCGACAACTTCTCCGGTAAGGGCATGGGGCGCCGGGGGGGGTTGGGAGCCGGGAGGAAAGTTGGAGCCTGCCCCGGGGTTGTGTCCCTGCCAACCTGTGAGGCTTTGCTGCTGCTTCTGCCCCGCAGCCGCTCCGGTTTTGGGGTTGGGGGCGTCCCGAGGACAGATAAGGGGATAAGGAGCTCAGTCCCGGGCAGCGGGGTCCTTCCCCTCTCTTATTTTTTTTCTTCATTAATGGAAAATTGGACTCACCACGAAGTTGGACTCACCACGCTTTCCCCTCTCCTCTCTCCCCCAAGCTGTTGTGTCTGTGGACGGCAAGCCGGTGAGACTGCAGCTCTGCGACACGGCCGGCCAGGTCAGTGCAGCCGCCTCCTCGGGGCAGGTGGCAGCGGGAGGGGACGGCCGGGGAGTCCTGCCAGGGGCTTGGTGGCTTTGAGCACCCCGTGAAGCCGCTGCCCTTCTCCCTCGTTCCCTGCCCGCTGCTTTGCCTGGGGTCTGCTGCGGGGTGGGGGACGCGCGTGCTGCGACTCCGCACCGGGACGGGGCACGGCTGCCGCTCTGCTTTGCCTGGCAGGAGAGCTGAAAGCTCTGGGGTTTCAGGGCTGTCAGCCTCTGAATAGGCTGAAAACCTCAAGGTTTTCTCCTCGAGAGGTTGTCACTGGGTTTGTTTTTAGCCAAATAGCTACAGATTTTAAAATGAAGGTGTTTGGGACAAAGCGTTCACCGCTGTAGGTGTGCACAGACGGACACTGCACTTTGAAAGGGACAGAAGCTTAAGGGAGAAAAAAATCCCATTTGGTGTTATCTGTACAGACTTCACATTTGCCGTTTCCCCCCCGTAAGACGTGCTGCTGCCCCTAACCTGACTAACTCCTGTGGGTCTGGGGGTGGCTAGTGCCTCTCAGCTCCTAGTTTGCCTGCTGGGAGAACCCATTTCTTGTATTTCTGCACCCCGCTGGCTCGTAACACCCTAAGCCGTGTGCAGCACAGCTTGGGAGGGGCTGAGCCTGGACAGCTAAAAATGTTTTGCTGCCGATCTCACATTTGAAGGTGATGGGAGCTGGGTTCGTGAACAGCTTTGTGGGTCCAGGTCTATGCCTTCACCGAAACCCCATGGAGAAATCTCAGTGGCTTTAATGTACAAACTTATATATATGGGTTTTGACTGGGTGCCCCGCTTAGTAAAGGAGCTTGAAGGGCTGCGCAGCCCTGGCAGCGCTGTGGGACTGTTTGATCTGCCCTGCACACCACAGTTAAAAGCCTGCGAGCAGCCTTCTGCAGGTGATGATACGAAATGAGATAACAGAAGCGAGCAATGACGCGGTGGCTGGGTGTGCTCACCGCGGGAATGAGGCAGCTGAAGGCACGGTGGTGGCAGGGTGACAGCCCCTGGGAGGGCAGTGCCCAGGGCAGGGCAGCCCCTGGTGGCAGGAGGGAGCGACAGGGCTGGTGGCCTCTTGCCTTTGCTGCCCTAAGCAGTTGAGGTGTTTGCTCTGTCCCAGAGCAGCCGGAACAGGGGAGTTGCCCCCTTAGAAATGGGGTTACTACAGCAATCGAAGTTGTCTTGAATAAAACGTACCTGGCTGGCTGCTTTGCAAGACCGTACTGCAATGAGATTGGTGCTGAAATCTGCACCTGAAAAATTGTAGATATTTCGGTGTCAGCAGCCTAAAAAGGTGTAGAGTCCCTGCAGTTCGTGCACTACCATCGAAACCGTAGGAGTGCACTTGGAATATAAAGGGTATTATTTCATCTGGGTTAGAAGCCCTTAAGATCTGGGTTTGGCTTTCCAGCCTATTGAATCGAGCCTCGTTGAGGTTTCTCATGTTGTGAGGAGAGGCAATTCCGTGGCGAGGTGCCTTTCCGCAAATGGTCCTGTCCTTCAGTGCTGCAGCTCACTAAACGCCGAGTTTCTCTCAAGCCAAATGGTGACAGCCCGGTTTCCTGTGAGGCTTAATCTGGGAATCAAGAGAGCTAATGAAGCTTGCTTTCTTGACTCGTGTTTTATAAATTGCTGTCTCTCCGAGAGTTACTGCTGGAAGAAATTCATTCGAGTGGAACGAGACTTCAGAGGCTTCCAGTGGGCTTTAAACTGCATATCCTGGGCCTTCAGAGGCTGTAGAGCAAAATTTCACATCTTGAAAATTAACATGTGACTCACAATTCAGCAGTAAAACGCCGGTACCGGAGAGATGTTTTCAGCTGTGTTTGTTCTTTGCGCTTTAAATTCAGAGCTTTTGAGAACACGGTCCGTTTTAATTAAAATGTCACCGCCGCTGAGGCAAATCCTACCTGTTCAGGCTGCTAGTGTTACCCTGCTTTTATCCTGCTGTCAGCATAAAGGCAGGCTGCGTGGAGTTAACCCTTGCTTGTTGCTGCATTCTTCGCTAGCTGCTGCCTGTGGCAGAGTCCTTTGTTACCTTTAGGCTTCCTTGTGGCTACCTCCTGAAGCTGAAAAAGGGCTTTGCTTTGCTGGAGTTTGCTCTGAAAGGAGGAGGGAAGGAGGGGAAAAAAAAAAAAAAAAGAACAGGTAGCACTGGGAGGCCTGTTTGCAGTTTGTTTGATGTGGCATGGTTGGGAGGGAAAGGTAAAGCTCTTATTCCATGCCATTGGCATGTTAAGCCTGCGCATTGTGATTCCCTATTGCTGCCATCAGATTTAAATCCCTGGGCACAATGGCAGGGAAATTATTCCCATCTCCTGGAGGATGTTGTTAAGTAGGCACCGGGTTTAAAAATGTTTCCGGCTGGGAAATCTCAGCCAGGTGGGGAAACCAGCACCTTCCTTCCATGTGCCTGATAGTGGCAGGGTGTCCACATGCTGGCAGCAGTGCAGAGCCAGACCTCAGGCTTAGCACACGTGGCTGCTGCTACCGATGCACCTTGTCCTGTGGCCTGGGTGCTAAGGTCTCTTAGGCTGCAGGAGGTGACCCTCAGCTTCTCCAAGCATCAGCAGCAGGCTTGATGCTTCTCAGGGTATCCTCCAGCGCTGTTTCTGCCGGGTGCTAACACGATGTTGTTCTGTGCAGGATGAATTCGACAAGCTCAGGCCCCTGTGCTACACCAACACGGACATCTTCCTGCTGTGCTTCAGCGTCGTCAGCCCCTCGTCCTTCCAGAACGTGAGTGAGAAGTGGGTTCCCGAAATCCGGTGCCACTGCCCCAAGGCGCCCATCATCCTGGTGGGGACGCAGTCGGACCTGCGGGAGGACGTCAAAGTTCTCATCGAGCTGGACAAGTGCAAAGAGAAGCCCGTCTCAGAGGAGGCTGCGAAGCTCTGTGCCGAGGAAATAAAAGCCGCGTCCTACATCGAGTGCTCGGCTTTGACTCAGAAAAACCTCAAGGAGGTCTTTGATGCGGCCATCGTGGCTGGGATTCAGTACTCGGATACCCAGCAGCAACCAAAGAAATCCAAGTGTAGGACTCCAGACAAAATGAAAAACCTCTCCAAATCCTGGTGGAAAAAATACTGCTGTTTTGTATAGGAATCGCGAGGACCCGAGTGCTGCTCTGAGGACATCAAATAGAGGCTATATTAGCTCAACTCTCATTCTGTGTCGTCCCGGGTGTATAGTGTAGATCTGTATGTATGTGTATATGTTGCTACTGGGTATCTCGGTTGCCCTTGCGAGGGCAGCAGAAGGATTTGTAGTTAAATGATCGCTATGAACCAGGTCCGGCGTCGAGTTTCATGACTAAATAATCTTTCATTACGGAAGAAGCACACACCGTGTGTCTGTGAGGCTGGAAGGATTTGCCCGAAGGATCTGACTCGTGTCACCATCTGTACGTTACGGGGAGGAGCGAACCGGAGCCCTCTGCTGCAAGGGCTGTGCAGCAGAAACGTGTGAGTGACTGTGGAAGCGTGGAGCCCAGACGGTCGAAGGGAAAAATAACACTGTGCCTCCTAATGGATGTTTTCTAGCTTTAAAAACCCACTCCTCTCTTCTCCGTGTCTTCCCAAACCAACGCTCTTAGGGATCGCTTTAAAAAGGGTATGCAAGAGGTGTCATCTACACGCAAATGCCACGGCTGGAAAGGTCACGAATACACCTTCAGCGTGCTGCGAGGGAACCCGATACGTTACGGCACTGACATCTCATTTGTCACCTCCTGACTCGAAAGTCATTTCTGTCCTTGTCCCCCTCTCCTTCCCAGGAAGTCAGGCGGGAGCGTTACCGAGCCTCAGCCACCGCTCTGGGTAGTAGCAGGCTCCTCTATTTCTGCAGACATGGTGGCAGTTCATCTGTTTCAGCTGAAAGGAATGTAAATGCTGTTGTGTTGTGCTTTCATTTTTATTTTATTTTAAAGAGAAGTAACAAATACCCGTGCAGCACCACCGCCAACTGCGTCTGTTTTCAAGTCTACAGCCAAGAATTTCCTAGTGCCCCTCCTTACCTTTAAGGCTGATAAACAAATAACAGATCAGGCAAATCGAGATGATAACAAACTGGAATCTAGAAACTGAGGCTGCTGTGTCCTCTTCACCATGCTGCTTTCAACCCGGTTAATGTTTCCCTTCTAAAGGCAACAGTTGCTTGTGGTTGAATTTTGTCCAAGCTCACGCTGGGGAAATTGGCTGAGGCCACCCTGGAAATTTAGCTGATAACGTTTTCCCACATCGGTCCAACAAGTTAAAGTGAAACTTGCCTAAAATGTAGCTGGGTGATCAACGTAATGGAGAACTGAGTATGATCTGCCCTCTGACTAGATCCGATTCCTACTAGACTAAGCCTAATTCCAGCTCCTGTGGGTTTGAGAGACTGGAGGAGTAACGTGACTCTCTGCAAGAATTGGTATTTTAACTTATTCTGCAGAGGACATTTAGTCTGTGCTGTCTGTCTGTCTTTTTATGGCCCTGGCTACTTTTTTTTTTTCTTTCCTAGGTATTTCAAGATCAGATTATATTCTAGTTTTTTTTTTTTTTTTCCTTTGGCCGTAGCCTTAAAGTGACCTTTTCATAGTCTTAAACTAAACTGCAGTTGCAGAAGGCCGGAACCTTTTTTCATTGTAAATGAATCAATGCACGATATAAAGGGGAGCTGTGGAAGCCATCTGAATTGATAAAGCTGACCACAGTTTACCTCCTGGCCCATTAAATAAAATGACACTATGTAAATGGATTCTGGGGTGTATTGGCATAAGCTCCACAGACAGTATTTTTTTCCTGCACTACAGCAAAACGAGAGCAGAATGAAACGTTCCATGGCTGAAAACTTGAAAATGGAATGGAAATCTTTACATAGGGCCTGATTCAATAAAAACGTGTTGGCTTCTGCACTGGAACAGCCTGCAAAAGCAGTTTCCATAGCACAGAAGCTGGATGCATTTAACTTTGTTGCATCTGGTTCGTAATGGTTTAATGTTTACTGGTCATGAAGTTAACATCTGAGCCTTTATATTTCTTATTCTAATGCATTGACAGGATTTCAGATACACAGTCATACCGTCATCCTGGAGAAAAATGCAAAGCCAGACTTCTCTTGGGTGCTTTACTTCTCTGTAAAATGGTCTCAGTTGATCAAAAATGTGGGGTTTGGAAGGAGACAGGCTAAAATCTGAACAACTCCCATTTGCAAAAATAACACAATCTCTTCTGCAAGGTCATACTGCTTTGTATCATGCCGTACTGGAAGCAGTAGGTTATATTTTATAAGCAGCCTGTTTCATAGTCTGGAGTAGCATTACTTTTAAATGTAGCCAGCTGTGACTGTTTCTGAAAATGTGATGTATATACAACTTGTTATAGCCCTTTACTAGGTGTATGTAAACTGAGGTCTAATAACTTTACGAATACTGCTCTACACGGGGCTACACAGGGTCTAGGTTTTAGAAATATTCCTTTTAAAATTGCCTGTGTTTTACAAGCGCAAGTGAGGGGGAGATGTCTCTATGTAGTCTATAATCTGATGTGCCTTATAAAAAAAAAAATCTGTCTTCTGTTTTCTATATGTAGGCTATATTCTGAAAGAAATATTTCATGTGAGAGTGATATAAATGAGGTATTTGGAAATAAATGCTCATCTGTGTATGCGTCTGCCTCTGGTGCGCACTGCGATGAGGCTGGGAGGGTGCGGGCGGGTTCCTTGCTCCTGGACCCCAAAACTTGGGGTGCGGAGCAGGAGGAGCAGCGTGATGTACACCCTGGGGAGCTGGAGAGGGCATTTTGGAAGAGCCTGTTCCCTCTTCTTGGCACCAAGTATCCTCTCTGCCCCTATCCCACCAAGCACCCGGGGCCCACCCCTGCCACATCCCCATGCCAAACCACCTTTGCAACCTGTGCCACATTGCTCTTCTGCTACGTGGGCTGCTGTCCTACCTGTCCCTGCGTCTGGACGAGGCTAAGCCAGCTCAGCTCATCCTTGCCGCCAGGGTAACGTTGTACATGTGCAGGCTGCTGTGATCAAAAGGCTGCTTTGGCTGCCTGGCTTGAGCTACTGGATGCGGTGGCAGCTGTGGCTGATAAGAGCGCACTGAAGTAAGCCCGCTGTACGAGAGCTTTTCCAGAAATACCGAAATCGCTGCCACTTTCTGATGGATGGAAGCTCCCAAGAGAGGATTTCGTGTTCTTCCTTATCAAATCAAAGTGCTGTAGAAAAAAAAAATGATTTGTTCTTTATGGAAAAATAAATGCCACCTTTATCATTTTTTTCCCATGTATTTTGTGGATTGGACATCTTTAAGGTATGACTGGGGGTTGCCTAGCTGGGACAGTGACAAATGGGTATTCAGACTCAGCTGGAGGAGAGGATCTCCAAAGAAATCTGACCGTGCTCTTACCTTGCTTTCTATTTTCTTCCTAGACACCAGTTACTGACCACAGAGAAGGGGGGATTGATGCTGGAGGTGGCCTTGTATGACCACGTGCAGCTGACCCGATATTGTCATATGCGTTATGCCTAAATGTTGGACCTTAAGCACACAAGTGCCCCTACAACTGAGCCCTGGGAGGCAACCCATGTGCTTCCATCGGCTCCTGCCTTTAGTGTTGGTTGCCCTTTTATACAGCAGGGTGGGGAGAGCAAGGAAAACAGCTATTTAGGAGAGAGTAAGACATTACAAAGCTCGGAAGAACTGGCAAAGGGACTCCTGGGCAACGTGGAGTGAGAGAAACTGCTTTTACCTACTTCAGGCATAAGGAGATCAAAAAACCAATTAGACAAAACCCACGAGGAAGCGAACAGCCCTGGTGAGGGCTGTTAGGTACAAAAATACAGCCTTTCTTTAGGAAGTCCCAAAGCCGGAGATAGCTGGAAGCTGGGAGGAAATATCACTGCACACTACAGGGAAAAATCACTCTGCTTTTGCTCAGTTCCTCCAGTCTTTCCCCAAGCATCTGTGCGGGTTAGGGACAGGATATGGGATGAGGTGGACTTTTGGCATCATCCAGCACTGTCGTCGTAATGTATTTAATGTTTTCGCATTTGCTCTCGCAGGATGGGTTTTCAGCCAAGAGCAGGGCCCCGGGACCCAACAGGACCTTCTGAAGATTAAGCTCCCACCATTGCTGGCAGCTAGAGGGAAGATGTAATGTGGTTAGGGTTGGTCATTACCCATGTAGTACAGCCCTCTATGGTATAAACCGGGGAGCAAACACTTGTGTAATTCAATGAATTTTACCATCTGAGGCAGAGTATTCTTCAGGGCTGCTGATTTATTTTCCCACTCTGTTTTAACAGGAAGAATAAATCAGTGAGGTGTATGAAAAATAAAAGGCGTAAAGTTCCAGCTTGGCCGCTATGCTTTGGCCTTTACAAAGGCCAAATGGCTTTTTAAAATCCGTCTCTTTGGGATGGTAGTTTTAGTACCAGTGGCCTAGTGGGGTTGGTACAGAGGGTGGTGTGGGGTAGAGCAGCATGCCCAGACAGCTGCCAGTTTTCCTATTGCTGTGGGATGTCCCCAGTGTCTTGCGGGTCCTCTGGGGCCACCTCACCGGTGTCCCTGATGCCAGCCCCTGCAGCAGTGCTACTTGTTAGCAATGGCAGGAAAAGAAACAATTTCTGGTAGAAATGAGATTTTTATGGTTTGTGTTTCCCTGTTCCAGTTGCTGATGGAGTGAGAGCTACGTACTTGGAGATCTGCATTACCTGGTCTTTGACGGTTCAGCAGAGGGACCAGCACCACGAGCCAGCTGCACTGCTTTCCTTGCAGCCTTTCGGTGGAGGAGCTCTGACCAGGATTTGTCTGAAGGCAGTGCTTGAACAATAGCTCCCCACTCATCCTCCCCTTCCACGGCTGCCTCTCCCCCTGCATTCCCCTCTCCATAGGCAATCTTCTCGTTTATTTTCAATTCAAAACGGCACTTTGCCCAAAGCCTGGTACTCAGCATTTTTATGCTCCCTGTATCACATTCTTGCATCTTTTGAGCTATGTCGTGGCCTTTCCACATTTTAATTATAAGCTCAGCAGGCTTCAAGCTTTGCTATTCCTCCGAGCTAAGAAAAAAAAAAAAAAAACCTCCTTTTCCTTTCTCCTCATTTTCATAATCTACAAGAATCAAAGTGGATGAATTTGGGGAAAAAAAATGGAAAAATGGGCAGAATATTGCAGAGCAAAGCCTGAAGATTGGGCAGTGATAGCAAGGGGGTAAAGTCTCTGCTGGTGCTCGCTGCAGTTGCCCAAAGGGGCGATAAGACGGCACCGCGTGCCTGCACGCACAGCGGCTGCTGACATCTCGGGGCGAGGGCCCTGCATCTGCTCTGCTGCAGGCAGGGCCCTGGCCATCTTCAAAGGGCTTTGAAGTATCCCCTGACAATCTCCTCTGGAAGATAAGAGATTACAGAGGGAGGAAGGAGTTCCTGAAAACAGCTCCAGCAGCACGTATGTTTATCTAGTCTGGGTAATGCAGAAGGAGGCCAAAACCTGGGCTGGTGACACCCGAGAAGGTAGACAGGGATTCAAGCAGAAAATGCAAAGTAATGGGAAAAACCTTTTTCTTTTTCTTTTTCTTTTTCTTTTTCTTTTTCTTTTTCTTTTTCTTTTTCTTTTTCTTTTTCTTTTTCTTTCTCTTTCTCTTTCTCTTTCTCTTTCTCTTTCTCTTTCTCTTTCTCTTTCTCTTTCTCTTTTTCCTTTTCCTTTTCCTTTTCCTTTTCCTTTTCCTTTTCCTTTTCCTTTTCCTTTTCCTTTTCCTTTTCCTTTTCCTTTTCCTTTTCCTTTTCCTTTTCTTTTTCCTTTTCCTTTTCCTTTTCCTTTTCCTTTTAAATAGATTATTTTTCAAGTATCTGATTCGATCCAGCAGCTGTAGGAGGGATATTAGTGGGTACATCCCTACCTAGTCCTTTCAGTATCTGCTTTCGAATCTGTTACTATGTTTTTGTCTAATTCCTTGCCGACAATGCAGCCAACCTGAACAGCCTGTCCCAGAGGTTCAAAATCCACTGCATAAAGAAATACTTTATTTTCCTTGTTTTAAATTGTGCTCCTATTCATTTCTATATGACCCCTAGATATATTGTGGCACTGTAGGTTATGGAGAATAGCAGTTTATAGAAAAATAGGTGGCTAGGTGACCAGAAAAGTGACAGTGAGACTTGATCAGCTGCCTTCTCTGTTTTGTAAACCACAGTTGTGTTTGCATTTTCCCTCCTTGGCTGAAAAGCCCCAGCCTTTTCCAGTCTCTCCTGTTAGGCAGTCCCTCCATCCCCTCCTCCATTTCAGTTGCCATCCCTTAGGGTCCCCCCTAACTCCGTTATCCCCTTCTTAAGGTATGCAGAGCAGAACCATGGGCAAAAATTCAGCCCTGTGTTTTGTTTTTCAGCGATCTTCATGGTCATGCCCAGCAATTTGTGGGTGTTGTTTCAACAGGCTTTGGTGTGGAACTTTGTCAAAAGCTTTCTGGAAACCCATCTGTATTATTTCCCTGGGACCCTCATTGCCCACGAGCTTGCCTTCACCCCTTCCAACAGCAGCACGTTTCTAGTAGGATTTCCCTTCAGAGAAGCCAGGCTGGTAGTTTCCCAACAGACAATATTGTTTGTGTGGTCAATAATCTCACTCTTATTGTAGCATTTACCTCCCAAATGAATATGTGAGGAATTGTCCGTGTTGTAAGCAGTATATAGCTCTGGGAAGGAGAAGTTGCTCAGGGATCCCTCTGATTGAAACTTGTCTATGATGAATCTATGATCTTTGCAAGGATGAAAGTGAAGTGACTGCTTTCTGCATCTCCTCCTCCATCTAGAGGACAAGGACAGTGAAAACGTCCTATCACACCAGGGTACTATAAAGGCTCCAGTATGCCAGGTCAAGATTTCCAGCCATGACACAAGTTTTTGGCCACTTTGGTGGATAGCTAACCAGGGATTCTTCAACAGGTTTGCTTATCACGTACCCAGCGGAAAGCAGGTATTCTCATAATTATTCTAAGTCTGATTGCACAGATCTTCAGTCACATTTGAAACATTTGACCTTAGAAGGGCAAAAATACTTGAGCTGCCTGAAGTGGGAGACAGAGCAGCAGTGGGAAATGCTATCCTACTGCCAAAGCGCTTTGAGAAATGGTTCTCCATGTCCTGCTTTAAAGCATAGCCTCTGATTTTAACTCGTTAGACCAAGATTTTGTGTGGAATATATTGTTTGCCCAGTTAGAATGGAAACATAGTGAATTTTGTCAAAATGATGTGGAATGTGTTCCTATAATAAATGTGGATGTGAAAAAAATGTGGATGTGTGCAAATCTAGCACTTGTAATAGAGTTGCAGAGAGCAAATTTGGCCAAGTAATTTATATAGTATTTTATAATGTTTATATAAAATTATATACAAATATTTAATTACTATATAATATTTATATAATTATATATAACATTTATATAATATTATGAAATATTAAAATATTATTTACATAACATTTTATAATATTTATAATATTCCTAGTGTTCTGGGAGGTTGTGATCCCAGGCTTTCAACAATATATGTCTGTTAACGGCTTGCTTTAGGCAGAGGGGACACTCAATATGCTGTTACTCCAGGCTAGGAAGAAATGGAGTATGATATTATTATTACTGCTACCTTTAGCAGGAAAAGTGCAAAAGAAGAAAGCAGTTGGACTCTAACCTCATTTTTACTTAGGCAAAACTCCCCCTTGTCACATCAGGGGCTTACCATAAGAATGCGAGGTGCAATCTGTAGAGATTATCAGGCATTTTATGCTCCTGAATCCAAAGAAGCAACTTTTACATTTAGTGCTTCTGGGAGCAGCAGCAGCAAAATAATGATGAGAGATGGACGGGAGGCATTTGGCAAGCCTGATGACAGAAGGATGCCTTGATAAGCATTGTTATTTTTTGGGATCCAGTCCAGATTTTTGGAGCTCTTCATCTGAAGGGTTAGTTAAAACAGTCACTAAAGCCCTTTAAAGTGCAACAGATCAGCCCTAATTAGGACCAGGTTGCTCTGACTGGAGGCCACTTTAGCTGGTAAAACTTTTTGGTGTGAACCAGGCCTGTCAGACCAGGAAGCAGCCACGGATCCTCATTGATCTGTGACAGTTCAAAGCAAATCGACATATCATGGCAGCTTTCTTATGGGTCCCTTGCATCCCTTTAGTGTGCAGTCGAGAGTCTTAACGTTTATGAGGCTTGAAATCTGACCTACGCTTTGGACCCAGAAGGCCATGGAGGAGAGAGGGACGCAGCAAAAGGAACTGCAGTGGTGGTGGGCAGGGGCAGGGCTGCAACCCAACTGTGTCCCGCAGCTCTTTGCAGTGTTGAGAGTTGTCATTTCTGAAATGAACAGGATGAAAAGGTGTTTGGGATTCAGGAATGCTAGATCCTAGAGTCCTGTTTGAACACAAGCCCCCATGTGCTTTGCAGTGAAATCTAAGGACTTCAGAGGGGTGTTTCCGTACTGGGGACAGCAGTTGTTGGGCAGGTTCCCATTCATTTTCCCCTGACACTTTGTATTTCTCACCCAGACGCTTCTGTTTCTGATTAATTAGCAATCGGGGTGGCAAAAAGATAGCACAATCTAGTGTTTACAAATAGCTTTGTCTCGGTGGGTGGACCAGAGTGGAGGTTCTCAGGACACTTAACCCATAAAATCTCCATAGTGGAGGGACTTGGGATTGTTGGATTTTTTTCCCCCTTCTCCTTTTCTCATGCTGGTTGGCAGTGTTATTCCCAAGAGCGGTGTTTTGGACTGATAATTTCTCCTGGTGCTGCCATCAGGCTGGAATTTTTGCTTCAAAGAATATTCCATTGATTTGCCCAGGTCTTGGCAGACAACACACGTCGCCTTTCAAAAGTGAACACTCGAAGGGGTGAGTGGGAAAATGTGTAATAAATGAAATAGCAGCATTGATGGCGCTCATTTGGAAAAGCAGATAATCTCCTTTGTTTGTGCTACCACATGTTAACGAGTGAAGCATCTGTGACGATTTCTCAATAAAGCTGGTGCTGGATTTGTCTCCATTGCCTAGAAAATCCCCTTTAATCTTGTGAAATGCTATCTCTGTAATAAGAAGTATATCATGGTTTGAATCACCTTGCTCGTTCCCCCTCTATTGTCTCGATCACATGTGGTGCCAGTTTACAAATATTTAGCCAGATTAAGGCATTAGGCTGGTGTGAGGGGGAGAAGTATCGTGTAATGGGAAGAGAAAGAGAAGAGACAGAATTTATTATCTAAATGTGCTTCCAGACAACATTTACTTGGCACTTGCTCTATTTCTTTTATTTCTCTTCCAGTAAGATTTGCACCCAGGCAATTCAAGCCTTTTCCCTCCACCTTTTATAGCTGTTGATAAAAAATAGATGTTGTTTGGTCCTTTTGGGCTGTGCTTGAAGGGGGGATTGCTCTGGCTGTGCAGATTAGGAAGGCCTTAGTTGTGTGTGCTTTTCTAAGCAGGCAGATGGACCTGCTTATTTGAAGAGCCTGGGAGTTTGAGTGAAATGGAGGAGGACAGAGGTGGGATTTTCTCCTTGCAGTCTGGTTCTTCGGCCTGCAGACTCGGGTCCCAAATCTGCTCCCAGTTATGCTGTGTAACTCTAAAGTAACTTGATTTACAACAGCCCGCTCTGGATTTAACTCCACGTAATTGATGGCAGAGTCTGCTCCTTATTATTCATTCTGCACCTAAACAGTTTAAAGGGTCAGGGAAAATATCTGAGGAATAGAGCTCTCTTTGATCTCTGCTTTAATATTTCTGCTACATTTTACATACACAAAGAGCTATCGTGGCCTTTCACTAAGAATTGTTCAGTCTGGAGAGGCACAAGAAGTGTTCTTCATGATGGTAAGGAAGCTTCTGGGATGTGTGAATTGCTAAGAAGAGATGAGTTAAGAGTAAAGATGGCTTTCTATCTCTGTTATTCCCAATAACAAGGCTATGATTGGGTAGAGGGAAATAAAATAATTAATCACCACATGCCCTCTTTAGAAATTTTTCTTTTGAAATTATTGTCTTACTTTGTTGCATAAAATGGCATTATATACACCATTGTCCTTGTTATACACAGTGTGTTGGTTGCTCCCAAGAATTCACATTCTTCTATGTAGACCATACACCTGTGCTACCTATTATTTATCCCAAAAAATAGAAGTTAAAAAATATAGAAAAAAAAGATGGGCATTTCAGTTCAGTGTTCTCACATGATGGTGTTTTTAACAGCAGTGCTAATATTTAATTTCATCACTGTTCCAGTATGTAACAGGAAGTGTCAAGAGAGTTTCAGAGAGGTGAGACACTTATCTGCAACATCTGCTCTGGATACTCACCGGAGCCCAGTTAACGGGAACAAGTTGTTTGACGCTATCTGAGCATAACTTCTTTGTGTTGCAACTCACCTGTAGCAAAACAAACGGAAGGAAACTTGAGAGATGCTTTTCAACACTGCTTATTACGAGCAGCAATACACTGTGGTGGCTTCCATAGCATGCAGAGAGCTTGGGTTTTCATTTGGAGACCCATCCTCTCCAAATCAAATCATCAGCCTTGCAGCTCAAGGTCAGGACTAGCCCACAGGGCCATTTCTGTTGGTTTACAGGCATACAAGCAGATCTCTAAGGCAGCCAAACGGTGCTGACTGCCATGTGTGTTTTGGGGGGTCAAAGAGAAATGAAGACCTCTGTTAGAGCTATTGGCATTTGTTAAGTCAGGTGCAGGTTGTGCGAATTAATTTCCAATGCTTCGGGGCCTCAACCCTTGAACAGCAAGGTGGAAATGAACACAAAGTGGGAGGGAAGACATAAGCACACCAAATCTACTACAGGGAGAAAAAGCCTTAGGTAGTGGAAGAGATAGTCCTGGGTTTCAGAAATGTCTTATTTTAACTTATTTTAACTCTCTACCCACGGTTAGAGGAAAATCATTTCCATTATATGTTATCTGTGAAGGACCTATCTGCAAAATGGTAGTGTCTAGAAAAGAACATCACACAGGCATACATTCTCAGCAAATTCCTTGTATTAAGATACTGATCAGAGACTGTCATTATAGGCTGTTTCATACTTTCAGCTGAATACATAAAGGGAATGAAGAGCACTCCAGATATCTATTGACATTTTTATCCAGCGGCATAAGAAGCACTGCCCCATAAAAATTCAGTAGATTTGCTGTCTGTGTGCAAATTTCATCTGCTTTTTGCATATTGCTTCCATGACTTGCTGATGTTCAAGCTGACACTGTGGAAAATTGGCTGTTTTCATTTCACACAGGGAATTAATTATACTTTTGCCATTCTGACTTGCAGAACTCATGCCAGAAAAATTTCACATGAGATTAGGGGACTGAGCAAGCCTATGAAACGCCAAATAGCAACAGCCCCAAGCCCCACACCATATTGAGGGACAGGCAATAAAAAGCCAATTAATGTCCCCGGGAAGGTTTATACATTTTGGATTACATCCAAGTGCATACATGATAATGACTTAAAAATCACATTCATCCGCAGCCTGTGCCAGATTTTTAACTGGAAGTCCATTAATTATTCCATAGGAAGATAGGATGGGTAGAACATCCCCATGGACAGACCCATGGGCTTCAGTGGCAGCAGCCCTGCCAAGTGAGTGAGATGCCTGCAACCCTTCTGTCCACTTATGTCCTGGATGCTCCTCCAAAAAGACCTCCTGGATGTTCCTGGCATCCCATGCACTGGTGGTATTCCTGTTACCACTGCATCTCCTGTGTCTCTTCTTCTTGCTGCAATTAGGTGAAGGTGGCCACTGCCCTGGCCACCACAAGAGGGTTACTTGTCCATGCAGTTTTGCAGGGAAGTCCTGACCTTTCCCGGGGTGTCTGGGTGGCCAGGAGGCTGTCACAGTCCTGTTTCAGTGATGCAGCACCCCACGCCTCTGTGTCCTTCAAGGCACCACTTTGGGTTTGGGCTCAGGAAGGCAAGTTGCATCTGGATGAGGTGAGGAAAGAAGCAATGGGACCCAACTGTGTCCCCATAGTGGCTTTGTATAGAGGCAGGGCTGTGGGACACTGGTGTTCCCCAGCTTGGTCCAGCTTCGAGGCATGTAGCTGAGGACAGACAATGCTCCCAAAGCCTCACTGCTTGGGGCACACCAGTCTCCTGGAGAGCAATGGCACAGTGAGTGTGGAGACCTTACAGCACTTTTCTCTCTGTAGCTGTGTAACTGTGTGATGGTTCAGACCCTGCATCACCTTAACAGTGTTCATAGCCCTTATAGAGCCAAGTACTCAAACAATAAACAGACATCCCCAGGCACTTTGGCCTTTGTTTTACTGAACAAGGAGAAAACAGAAAAAGCTGAAGTCTCCATGGGCAAGCATGGGCAAATGCACAAAAGAGAGTGGCCTGTGTAGAAAAATCTGTCCTGGACCTTGAGGCAGAAGTGGCCAGCACTGATTTAAAGCCGCTGTCTATGAAAAACAAGGGGACGATGGCTCCATTGCTCGGCACACAGCAGGGAGCAAGGGAACAGATATCAGGCTCGAGCAGGCCTTGCTTTGTGTCAGCAATAACCACAGGGTCACAGGAGGATTCAGTTATTAAAGAAAATAAATTTGGGTAAGTTGGGCAGTTATTCTCCAGTGGGCTGTTTGAGGCTGATTGATTGGACCACAACTGGTACCAGGAACACGAGGGCTCTCTGACCAACTGCTGCTTTTACAGCCGTATTTCTCCTTCTCTCTCCTCTCCACTTTGTTTTCTTTAATAGATGAGGAGACTAAAATGCAGGTGAACTCTGTGAACTGCAAACAATGGGAGCTCAAAGCTTCCTGAATCGAGACATTCAGGGGCAGCACAGTATGTACTTTGTGCTGGGGGGGCGTTAGTTCCTCTGGAGGAAAGTCACTTGTTTGGAGACTTAGAGGTTGTGCAAAAGAGAACAAAGCACTTGAATTTGAAAGGAAAGGAGAAAGAGAGAAAGAGAGAAAGAGAGAAAAAGAGAGAGAGAGACAAAGGGAGAAAGAGAGAGAGAGAGAGAGAGAGAGAGAGAGAGAAAGAAAAAGAAAGAAAAAGAAAGAAAAAGAAAGAAAGAAAGAAAGAAAGAAAGAAAGAAAGAAAGAAAGAAAGAAAGAAAGAAAGAAAGAAAGAAAGAAAGAAAGAAAGAAAGAAAGAAAGAAAGAAAGAAAAGGAAGATAAAAGAGAGAAAAAGAGACAGGGAAAGAGGGGGGGGAGAGAGGGGAAGGGACAAGACAAAAGTGAAGATCTCTAGAACAAGTATGCACATGTTCCCTGGGCTTCTCAGTGTGAATACAAGGGCAAAAGTCATGCCAGTGGTAAGCTGGGAAACAGGGAAGTGGTGCCTTTCTGTACCTAGACCACAAGTATATAATCTAGAAAAGAGACTCAGTAGTGTGTGTAAGTGGGGAGGTGCACCGTGCTGCCCATGCAATAGGCAGCTTGGAAAGCCTGGGGAGACAGAGAGATTCAGCAACACCGTTCTGCATTAGAGCAAAAAGGAATAAAATGAAACAAGGTGCTTAGCAATTTGTGTTCTACCTACCTGGCCAAGAGAGCAAGGGGGATGCAAAACAAATGAGAAAAAAATGCAAATAGGAGGGAGGAACCCCCATGAGGCCTAGGGCACAGGTGAACAGCAGTCTAGTATAAAGAAGAGCTCAGATGATGTCCTGGCGCCTGGCACTCTTTATGTACAAAATGTCAATGAGGAGAAGGAAGTTTATTCTATCCATTGTTCCCCTGACTTAGAAAGGACATTTTAATGGGGCTGGAGATTGCCTGGAGTCTGTGGAAACGTGGGGAAAGGCACAGTCACTTCTGTTTCCCCAGGGCAAGGGGGGATTTCTTCTCCAGCAAGAGCCACGGGGTCTGCTCTGCCCAGGCATGGGACTGCAGAAAGCATCGATCCCTGTGGCTCTGGTCCCTTAACAGTAACCAGCCATAGTTGGTGAAAACCTATTTTACTATTGCACCCCCCCAGAAAGCATTTCACAGAAAACAGATATATGTTCACATTACCTTGGGTATTACCACAGGATGGGACTTTTTGGTGATGCACAGAGAGATCTGATTCATGCAAGACAAAGGTCTAGTCTCCAGTAAAAAAAGAAAAGGGAGGCAATCTGTTGTGTGTTTAGTGGATAACATTTATTGCCTTCTACGGGAGTGGCGTGAGATGAGCATCCAGCTTCCAGCAGAAACCCACTGGTGAGGTGGAGGAGAAAAATCCTCAGCCACACAGCAGGTGTGGCAGACAGCAGTCACTGCAAAGCCACTTTCATTCAATCACTTGTGATTGAACGAAAGACAAAAACGGAAAGTGGGAGAATGATGATTCATTTTAGGCAAACAAAGTGGAGGAAACACTGGTAAAATCTAGTAGTGCGTGTCACCTAGGAAAGAGTTAATTCCTCTAAGACTACTCTCTGCACAGAAGCTGGGAATACTGACATCCCCCTCGGGCTATGATCACCACTGAGATTTTTTCCTGATGATGTAACACTTGTAACGTGACATCTTGCATACATTTCCTGGTTGGGGTAGTTATCTGCAGAACCTGAATGATATCCCCGTGCTTTTACTCTGGCAGTTTCCATGGAACTCCCTTGATTTATTTGCTTTTTAATAAACTCAGCTATTTGTTGTGCAGCACTGTGGCCCAGATTATCTGTTTTCAGCTATAGCAGCGCAGACCATTGTGATACGGGATATACACTCAGGTATGATGGAAGGGAATTATTCCAGCTACCCCAAAAGCAGCAACTGCCTTCCTGTTGGTAACAGGACGGGGAACTCAGGACTTCCCTGGCTAGGCGAGTTAGTGGGAATTTTACCAGCAGTGGTCATGGGATGGCATCTCACAGCCCTTTGATGGGATCAGAAGAGGAGTATGTCTGCTGCAGCTGAGGCTCAAATGTTCATACAATGCCCACTGAGCAACCAGTGCACAGATGCAACAGGACCTACTGAAAAAAATGGCAGGAACAACTTGTGTGTCTGAACAAGGAAGAGCAAAGAGAGGTATGTGAGTGGGAGGGGGTGCGCAGCTTTAGGGAACAGACTGCCAGAGACCTGGGGAGATTACAAAACGAAGACTGGAGTGTTTTGTTTTGTTTCTTTTCCCAAACCTGCTCAAGAAAGTCGTGATGAAAAATGAAAGGAAAATTATCCAGGAGCATAAAGATGCCAAACTAGGGCTTTTCCATGTGCTTCTGTAGGGTTGGAATCCCCTGAGAAAATACAGACAATGTGTGAGAGGGAACGCAGTTGTCTAAAAATGGTGCTTTTTGAGCACTTTGGGAGTCTTTGCTTGGTGTCCAGGTGACCTGTCAGAAGGGCATTTATCTCCTGTACATACATGTATATACCTACCAGTCTGTGTGAATGTCTAAAATAAGGTAGTTCAAAAAGCAGCAGGCAACTGAATCCTTCAATACATGTCAGAGGTTGAGCTGCTTTTCTAGATTAAATTTATGGAGGAAAGCAGTCATTTTGTGATTGCTCTGGGCTATTGGGCTATCCTATCTACCATAGGATAAGATGAATTGTTTCCTGTAAATGCCTGTTTATCTCTGTAAACTGAGCCCAGGGTGTCTGGCTCACATGTAGATGTCACTCACATGTAAAGACATTTCAGATGAATCCACTGCAAAGTCTGGGAAGAGACTGCAGGCAAATTTCCCAAGAGCACCCAAGTCCCATTTTACAAAGAGCTTAGTGAATAGGTTCTTAAATTTCAGGTAAACCACTGCAAATGGGAAATACTTCCTTTAAGTTAATTAGAGGCTCACGGAGTTCTTCATCTCCCTCTTGCTTTTGGGGAGCGAAGTGTTGGTAATTGAGTTATGAGGGTGGCACTGCCAGCAGCACCAGCACTGCTGAGCACTGAGCCTGTCTGCTGGGCATCTGCCATGCAGCTCCAAGAGGTGTTTAGACAGTGAAGAGCTAAGTATTCCCCCAAATTTCTGAAAGTAAGCCTAACAGCATGAGTGCTGCGCGTAGGGCAGGGGAGTGGGATGCTGCACTGCCTGCGGGCTGGCTGAGGGTGCGTTTGGAGTCTGTGTGTGGAGCTGGATGTTACAGAAAGGAGGCAGCTGAAATGGAAAAAAATATAGTGGAGCACAGCCAAAGTGCTACAGGGGATGGAGGAAACATAACTATGCAGGAAGTTTGGTAATGCTAGACCTGTCCTCTCGAGGGAAGAGGAGGTGAAGAGATGGGGCTGTTACAGCGCACAGAATACTTTGCACTTCTCTTGTACCTTCCAGTGGAGCTGATGCAAATATTTGGATTCTCACATCCCTGTAGGCTGTTGCAAATAAGCAACAGCCTACAGCCACTTTCAGCCACTTTCTACTGAGCTGAGACTGATGTAAGTGAGCACACACAAAGCAAGACAGTACCAATATTGGGAACTGAGCCTATGGCTTCCCAGCCCTCAGCCCTCTATGTGGCTTGCAGGTTGTGCCATGTACACTGGAAGACTGAGGCGTTCAGACTCCCTGCATAGTATCATGCACAGCAAGATAAATATAACTGAAGACAGACATATGGGTCAAAAAAAATATAAATATCTTAAATCATTTCTTGTCCAGGGCAGCAAGAAGATTCCCAAGGTGATCAGCAATTTTGAGGACATGTGCACCAGTCTTTGTGGTCATACTGTGAAAGCATTCCTTTGATCAGAAATCTCTGTTTGACATGATTGAAACACGGCAAAGGCCTCCCTCACTACTGATTAAACTACACAGTCATTCTGAGCCACCCATCCTTATTTTCCTTGCAAAAATCCATCGATTTTGATTTTTTCTACTTCCTCAACCGTCCTGTCTGTGTCTTAGTTCTGTTTGTAAGACAGCAAGATCAATACTGCCTGCCTGTGACAAAATGAGGTGGTAGGGTGGAAAAAAAACAACTT
Source organism: Anas acuta (assembly GCF_963932015.1). Lineage (NCBI taxonomy): Eukaryota > Metazoa > Chordata > Aves > Anseriformes > Anatidae > Anas > Anas acuta. Next base: position 42,232,487 of record NC_088981.1, read on the forward strand.
GGTTTTGGTGTATTCATGCCTTTAGTTCAAGATACTGAGGTAGAAAATGCTCAGAGTATGAAGCCTTGTAGTTGTTACTGGGACCGAGCCCTTCAAGAAGAGGAGCATCTTTGGGCTGGGACTGAGGGTTCACAGGACAATTCAGTCTGGAAGGGAACTCAGGAGGCTTTAGACATACTCCTGCTCAAAGCAGGGCTAGCTTTGAGGTCAGACCAGCTTGCTCAGGGCTTGATCTAGTTGGGGCTTGAACACCTCTTGGAATGGAGACAGCACAGCCACTGCTTGCCTGGGTTGACTGGCGGATGTGGAGGCAGAGAGACAGCAGACATGGCTCCATTTCAGAAAGGCATTAATGACCTGTGTGGCTAAGAAATTTCCCCTAGACCAACTGCCATGCCTAGTAAAGCCAGCTGGTCCCTATTTTCACTGCAAGGCCTGTGGTGCAGCACAGAGCAAGGCCTCAAGGCCTGCAAGGTATTCCCAGTGGTTGCTACAGGCTGCCCTAACCTCATGCTGTAACTGCTGGACCTCGGTTTTATTAGCCTGATATTAGATCCTGGATATGTTGGATGTATTAGATCAAAAGTAAGGCAAGTATGCCTACAACACAAATTAGTGTGGTGACTGCAGTGCAGACATGCCCTTAGAAAGAAAGAAAGTAGGTAAATATTTAGAGAAGATATGCCCCTGGCTTCTGAGAGAAAATAAATGGTACGTGGTGGTGTATGATGAAAGCAATGAAATCAGATATTCTTCTTGGCTTCTTCTCTGCTTGGATTTCTTTTTTTTTTTTCTTTCCTCTTCCTAAGCAAAAGCCCAAATATTAAGGATTTATTCTGCAGGAGACTGACATTCTCTACTTAAAGCCCTGCAGGCTTAGAAAAGTTCAAACCCAGACATTTGTCAAGTGAAGCATTACGATCAGTTTGAAACTCCGTTTAAATGCTGTCTGCGATATCCCGTTAGCGAAGCTCCTCCAAATCCCATTTGCACATCAGAGCTGCACACTGCCTTACAGATCATTATGGTTACTTACAGTGCCTGCTGACAGTGCCCCTTGCTTTAACTGAGAGCATCTATTTCCTCGGATGCTTTTCCACAGGATCAGGGGAAGGAAAAGGAAGGGTGGCAGTGGCACCACTTTGGGCCATAAAACCACCGTGCAGAGAAGCAGGAGCGCAGCACCAGCCTCTGAGTGCCCACCCCAGCCAGCCCCTGCCTTCTCCACTGTGCTGGCTCACTCTCCCTTTCTGTGACCTAAAATTGGCATTAGACACAGGTTTGAACCTATGATCTCTGTGTCCAAACAGCCCCAGGCTTTTGAACAGTGGGGCTCTGGGTAGGTGGAAACCAGCCTTTGCAGTTTGCTTCCTGCTCTCTAAAACATGCAGGGATGAGGCTGTCTTGTGCATTTCCAGTGCAAGCAGGATGAGCGGTCTGCAGGCGAGTCAGCAGGCAAAGTTTATTCCCATAATCTTGCAGTGTGTGGTTTTGCACAAGCAAACACCTGGCAGCAGGGGACTCAGCCAAACACGTGCAGCCCCATACACACGGAGGAGCTTTTCCCACCCCAAACACAGCTCCACGGGGGATGTGAGGAGGACAACCCCGGGCCTGGGAGTCACGGTGAGGAGTGATGGGGTGTTTACGCTGTAGCACAGCAAGGATCCTGGCTTTATGAGCAACATGGGGCCGGGAGTGCTTGTGATTGCAGAGAGCCTGTCAGGGCAGGGGTTGTCACTGATCTCCCTCCTGTGATATTCAGATTGACAGCTTTCAGCCCACCCCAGTTAAGGATGGAGTACGCCTCAGCAGGCATTTAACAGCCTTTAAATTTGGTTGGTTGGTTGGTTGAGCTTTTTTTTTTTCCTTTTTTTTTTTTTTTTTTTTTCTGTTGTTCTTTTTTGAGGAGGGAAAGTAAAAGGGAGGAAAGTGTTTAAAGTGTTTAAACTTATGTTTAATCTTGTCTTTGTGGCTTTTGAGCCTTTTGCTCCATTTTGTCCTTGCACCAAAAAGGCACTGGCCTGGCCCCTCGTGGTGCCCAAGTTCACAGCTGGCATTTCCCTTGTAGCAAACCCACTGCTGTGAGCACAGAGCTCCCTAAATCTTTGTACAAGCTTGCCTTGGTCCCAAAGTCAAAGCAACAACATTTTCATAGCTACAACAACATTGAAATGAAGGCAGAGTTTGGTCTAAAGGTTCAAATTCCTAGCCCAGGTGATCTGACCTACCAATTCTCCTGTATAGCTCAATGTTTAAGCAATACCAGTCCCTTAGATCATACCCTTATGATCTTAAACTCCAAGCTTCTTCCACATCACATCTAGCTTTGTCTCCCTTCTGGATAGATGCTTGGAGAGGAACCAGGGGACTGTCAGAGGGACCAGGGCAGGAAATGGTTTCATGAGCCAAAGGGAAATTGGAGAAGGTTAAAAATTAGCTGTCTGAATTCTCTGCTGATATCAGTTGGCCTAACATAATGGAGCCGCATTAATTTATTCTAGGAAACCATCTGACACCACTTCTCATACCGGACGATGCTGACAGAATAGCAGCCTGTCTGGGAGCAGCGGGGAGGGTGTCTGTGTCCTGCTCAGCACTGACCCGCTGGTGCAGGTTGTTGGATACACGTTTGTTGCCACACAAGTACCACGGCATCAGACAGCGAGCTTGGCGTATGTGAAAAATATTAAGTCTGGATGTAGAACAGATTTTGGAGGAGGTAAGTTGCAGCAAGTTTTCTCTAGTCTCCTCTGAATCTGGCCCGGTGTTACTGAATAGCTTAATGCTCTGTAGATTTACAGTGTTTAGTGAAAACAGTTTGTATGAAACCTGACCAGCTGAAATAGAGTCTGAGAATATCTCCAGCTTGCAGAGCTGTCATTAAACATTAACAGCGAGCAGCTGGGTCTCCTATGGATAACACAGGCTTGCACTCCTGTCACTGCTCATGGGAGCGAGCTTCATAAGGAAAAGGGAGAAAATACACCCTGGCATGTACATCCCAAACCATGAGTTAGAGGAACAGAGGAACAATGGGTTTAAGCTGAGACGATCTGTCTTTGCCTCTGAGGCTGAAATAGGAGGAAGTTGTCCTGAAGATGACATACTGTCATGAACAAGGATGGAGCTGCCTCAACACAGCCGTTCACACAGTTTTACTTAGGTGTTCCCAGTGTTTTCCATTCAGCTCAGCACTGCAGCATCGTTAGGTGAAGCAGAGAGGGGCCCAGGGCTGACATCAGGCAGCAGGAAGCGCAATAAAAGAGGGGTTTTGCTGATGACACTTGTGATGGGAGCCACATGGTGTCCCTGTGCTGTGCCAGCTGCTCCAAGCAGGTGCGAGCTGGTGCAGATGACTTATTGTGGCCGGCACCTCCCAGGGCTGCCTTTCACGAAGGCAGACCACCACTCGCAGCAACTAACATTGCCTTGTCTGTTTAAAGAAACTCCAGCCCTTGCTTAGACCAAAAATTGTGTGGTTTTTAGTGCTGCATTTAAGAGCACTCTGCTCCCTTGAGAGTACTGCAGGAATATTTTGTAGCACAAAATATGAGGGTGATAAGATGCCTCAGAAGCAGGTGTCCTGAGGCAAGTGGGGGTTTTATCCCCTTGCTCTGTAGACCCCCATTGCTGTGGCACAGAGGGGTGATGCCATTTGCCCATAGTCACCCAGGACCAGCAGTGGCTCTCCTGCAACCTTCCCCACGTGGCACTGCATAAGCGCAGGGTGCAGGCTATGGCCGGGATTTCATCCACATCTGGTTACAGTGGAGACCGTGCCCCAGGCCTCAGAGGAGGACAGAGCTGCAGATCACCTAGATGTCTTCTGATTATCCCCTGTTCAACATCTCTCCTATCTGAGGTGGAGCCCAATGGTCCAGTGAAGACTGACGAATGAGTGTTTATGTGAGGCTCAGCCACAAGGAAGTGACCCCTGGGTTTGGATTAATAGATCCATTTAACCTGAATTCTCCTTTCTTATTGGGATCTGTTAAATGCTTGCATCACATCTTTATTCATTAAAAGTGTAAATGAGTTGCCTATGTACATGCAGGAGTCAATTGGGGTAGCACCACCCAACTCAACAGAGTCAAAATGAGCAAAGCTCAGGATACATCAGCTCTGAACCAACCCCATCCTGCATATCTACACAGGAATTTGGCAGTGCTGTTTCCAAAACACACCCCTTTCAGTGGTGATTTTCAAAGGTGGTGCCCAGGGAAGATGGCCAATTCCAGCTAAAGTTAATGGGAGACATGGAGCTAAGCATCACCACCCCCACAACCTGGCACTACTCTAAAAATGTGTCCCCAAACTTTTTTCTTTTAATTTACTGGAAGTTTCTTGGAATGTGAAACACATTTTTTGTGGATTAATGTCGTTTCACGGGTAACAGGAGTGGTGTGCTTCCAACCAGCAGCGGTTGGCATTGGAGCATACAGGAGAAGACAGTGCAGTAACACTCAGGAAGTCTCCAAAACACAACACAAGAGCACTTGGGCTGATGAAATAATAATTGGGAGCTGTATTCAGTGGGGCATTTAAGTGCCTGCCTGACTCTGCCCGGGAACAGCTCCACTCACTTTAGCAGCATTAATCACGAGACTACAAGTGAATACTTTAAAACATCCTGCAGAATCGTGGGCCTAAGCAAACAAACCACAGATTTTTTATTTATTTTTTAATGTACTTGTTTCAGCCCTGTTCAGGGCCCTTACGTTGCTTGCTGGAGACTCTTGCAAGAGCTTGTTTTACTGGCAAAGCTGTAGTGCATTTCAAAAACCTGTGCAAGGAGTCATGGAAAATAGATTTTAAATACCCATCCTTGGGCAGTCATGCCAAGAGAGCTGGTGCCGGTAGGGGAAGGGACCCAATGTCAGGTGATTTATTCACCTATACAACGTGCCTTGGATTTCATGTATTTGCAATCCAATATTTCATGGGATAAATATCCAAACTGAGGTCTGTTTTAGATACCTGATATGTACTAGATGCTTGAATAACGAATAAATCTGAAGAATTCACAGTATTCTCCAGGCTATTCCACCCACAGGGAAAAAGAAGTGAAATGGTCCCCTGCCTTGTGAGCCATTCACTCTATTCCAGTAATAATACTTCAGTTTTCCAACTGCATCTTCCATTTCAAAGCAACTTTTCAAATGCTAATTAACTCTGACCATAGCCTTGCCAGAAAGGGAAATATTATCCCATACTACACAGGTGAGGAAGACAAAGACATAAAGAAGTAACCCAAAATCTCATAGGAATCAGAGGCAGACAGAGCTGGGACTAGAACAGAGCTCTTTTTTTTTTTTTTTTTTTCAGTGTCTGGTCTTGTGCTTTAACTATGTGCATAATCTGTGTCTAGACCCTGCTTCTTTGTCCGAGCAGGGTCCTGCGGGGGCTACCAGCCTTTGTGTGAGGATGAGGAGCAGGGGAACCTCCACAGCACCAGCTTCCCCCTGAGGTTTTCCTGTGGGTGAGTAATGGAGGCTGCAGCAGGTCAGGCTTCCTTCCCAGGCTGGGCAGTTTCCAAGCACCCCCGAAGAGCATCCCTTGAAGATAGGAGCAGCGAGAGCTGGCCAACTGTAAAAAAAGAGAGTCTTTAACCTCAGACTGGGCGCTTTGTGCTGGAAATGGTTCACATCCCCCTTCTTTCCCATCCCGCTCCCCACAGTATAGCCTCACTCACAGAAAGGGTGAGTGTATGTGTGAAGTCTGTTCACCATCACGAGGTGAGAGCCAGTGGCTTGCCTGCTTGTCTGTGGTGAAAAGGGTTTGTGGGGACTGAAAATGCAGTCCCATCCTGACAAATCAAATCCAAATTGTCCTGCTGGTATAATATAAACCTATTCCCTGATTGGAATAAGCTGTATCAACGGCAGCATGTAGTTGCCTGCATAGCTAGACTGACACTGTGAACAGTGCTGTTCAGCGAGGCGATGTATTTATCTCGAGTTCCCATAATATTTTTCTCAAGTTCCCATAACCGATGTAGCTTTACTGACCTACCCCTGAATTACAGTGCTAGCACTGCCATGTTGCAATGTAGGTTATGTTTTCCCATTTCTCTGCCCTGCAGGTTGTGAGCCATTTAAGATGCGGTTAAACTGTCTCAAGGTTTTCCACTGAGGTTATTATGGAAGGCATTTAGCTGGTGCCACTTAAATCCCCAGAGATGGGCTTCCACCGACCCTGAGCTGGCCCTCAGTACAGCACGAGCTCACCCAGGGGAAGGGGCCAAGAGGATGCTCCTAGGAGAGACAGTCCCTGCTTCATGGATGAGTGAACCCAAGCCCCAAAAGATTAAGGGGTCTGATCCCCTCTAGCCACCTCCAGAGTGGTGGTCACTTGGTTGTGATTAATGATGCAGGTGGAATGAGCTAACAGGGATTATACAAGGGGAAAGAGCCTCTACCCACCACATTAAGGCAAAGGAAGCTCTGCCAGGAGCTGCCAGTAGGTTGTTGGAGGTGGACATCTGCCTGCTTACAGCCCTAGACTTCAGGGCTGCAATGCTCCCGTGAATAAGGATACAGTTCTGGAAAAAGGAGCCAACAGGGTAAGATCATTAGGAGTAGAACATGCACCAAGGTGGTGATGTGAGAGGCTCATGCAGGAGCCTCGTTGGGATGGAGTCACCAGCACTGTGAGGGGATGGAGCCCTCCTGTAGCCAGCTGCCCCTCTCAGCAGCTCTTGCTTCTTCTTTGTTGCAGGACATGTTGGGAAACGGATGAGGTGTGTATGTGTGAATAAGCCACCAGGCCTGATGGTCTTGCCCCAGAAGGTAAAGTAAATCCAACATATCTCCCAGAGCAAGGTTGCTCTTTGTGGTGGGCCATGGATGACACAAGCAGGCCAAAACATGGAGAAATTAGAGGAGGAAAGTCTGTGTGTGCATCTGCTTTAACTCTCATTCATGCAAGAGAACGAGAGACTGCAAAAAAAAAAAAAAAAAAAAAAAAAATGATAGCGTGTGTATGTGTTTCATTTTCCTGTAATTCATGCTTTACATAGCTAAGTAAATGACAGTGAGTTTATAGGAGAGCGCAAAGATGAAAGTCTGTGCTCATCACAAACCAAGACAGAGCGAGCGAATCCACCAGACCCACCCACAAAATGAGGATCTTCCTGAATTTTTCCCCTCGACATTTACACAGTGTTTGTTCTCACTGGATAACTCCAGAACTATTTGGCAGGTGGGTCCTGAAATGTTTATGGCCGTGCTCGTGACTCCACATCTGCAAAACGCTGTCTGGGCCGGAGCCTGGGGGGACAACTGCAGTGATCTTTCCTGGCCGCTCCTCTGCAGGCCTCTCCGCAGATTTTGGCACCTCCAGTTTTTACATGAAAAAGCAGATGGGAGAGAGCACTTCTGAGACGGCCTAACACCTTCTTAACCCAGAGATATTTCCAGCACGAATCTGCTACGAGGCCTCCAAACCCTCCCCAGGCAGCAGAGGCAGGAAGGAGGTCCAGGGGCAGCGGGACCCCTCCAGCCACAGCAGATCGCAGCGGATGGAGCCGACGTGGAGATTCACCGAGCAGGGAGGATGAGCCAAATCCTTTACGCCAAAGTACCAAGTTGTCTTGAACCAATAACACTTTCACCAGTACAGAAACAGACAGACAAGTCCGTGTGGCTGGCCTGAACAAAAGTGACGAGCATGTCAGGGAAAGCAATCATGGGACAGCGCTGGGTTTGGGGCTGAATGTGTGCCTCTGCCCTCACATGGCCTTGTCTCGGTGCCAGTGGGAGAAGGGTGACCTGGGGCTGTGGGGAAGGGCTTCTGGGGTGGAGGAGATGGGGTGCTGCTTGGCCCGTGTCCCTCAAGGCTGGCACCATCCACTGATGGTCCCCCCAGAGCTCTGTGTGCCACCACTCCCCATGCCTCTGCCATGCAAAAAACGATGGTCTTGTGCCTGCTGCTGTTACCTCATACACTAAATGCTTAAGCAGCCCTTAATAGCAAGGCGAGGTTGTTTTTAAACTTCACGTGTCTCCGCAGTCTGCAGCGCAGTGCCTCTCCTCCCCATCTTCAGGCTTTCCCTGTGCTGCCAGCAGCACCATCCCAGCACGACTGCTGCTTCCCGCTCCCATTGCTGACAGTAATTAATGGCTGCTAAAGGAAGGTTGGGCCTGCCTTTTCCATCCATTCCCCCGCCCAGCACTCCCTCCAGCTCTGCGTTACTCCGCTGGAGCTGCACTGATTTATTAGCGCTCAGGCAGACCTGTAGTCATAACAGGCTGGGGAATACTTTCTGTACAGGCTCAAGATTAAGACAGGGGTTCGGACCTTACTCAGAGAAGGGATTACAGTGTAAATAAGTGCAACCCTGCTAGATTTATCTAACGAGCCCAGGTAGCAGTGGCTGGAGAGGTGACAGGGGTTTCCAGGCAGAGACCAGCCCTTAGGGCCACTGCTGCCGGAGCTGCAAGCTGCTTTCTGTGTGTGCTCTGTGCTACCCTCCCTTCTCTTCGTTCCTCATCCACCAAACCCCAAACTGTCACTTCAGGAGGGAGAAAATAGAAATGTACCATTTCACAGGGGCATTTTCTGCCCTGTAGAAGAGCACATTCATCTGCCCCTATGATCCCATGGATTCATCCATGTCATGAACAGCTCTGGGCAAACCGGTGACACTGCCAAAGAAGCAAGGTGCCATCCAGGAGGGGTGGCCCACGCTTTGCTGCCCTGGGTTCTTGCTGCTAACTGCCTTCAAAAAACACCACCCTGTGCCTGGTTACGTCATATCAGAGTGCAATGCCTTTAAATCATTAATCTGCCTCACTTCTGGACCTGTGCCAGGAAAACTGATGAAGGCCAGGCCGAGTTCAAATCAAACCAGAGGACATTGTGGTTACATTTATGGTTTTCCAGAGGATCTCTCACCTGCAGCCACAAATCTGCCTTTATTTGGCTTGAGCGAGATCCAAAATTACCTCAGAGGTCAGCAGTGCATGTCTTACGGATTAGTGAAAACTACTGAGTAACCTGATGTAATGCATTATTATTATTATTCCGAGAAAAAAGGGTGGCTGTAGTCTGTTGTTTTGTAATAAAAGCCTAACATGGATTTTTCCCTTTTGCAAAAATAAATACATAAATAAATACATACATACATACATAAAAGGGATGAGTCCTGCACCCTGCATTTTGCTGAAAGCTGATGCTCTTGCTACAAGTAGAGGTTGGACTCGATGATCTTGAGGTCTCTTCCAACCTAGAAATTCTGTGATTTTGGGCCATGCTGCAAATCTGCTTTGCAAATGCTCCTTCAAGAACCTTGCCAGCATCTCCCCAAGGTGGGTTGGGGCTCTGAAGTCAGCCCCTGAGGGAGCCCCGTTGGGGAGTGAAACCATTGTGGGAGGCTGTGGAGACCCAGCCTCCCTTGGTGGAAGGAAACTGGGTGACACGGGCAGCCTGGGGCAGCTGTTTACTCTGTCTGCTCCTGGCCAAAGTCCCTCAGACACGGTGGTAAAAGCACCGCCGGCTTTCCCCAGCTCAACAGTAAGTCACCTTTGCCCTACTTGTGTGTCTGTCAAATTGGGGTAAAAATGCTTCTCTGCCGCCCAGAGGCTGGGGGAGGATGTGTCCCTTGTTCCTGTGTGTGAGAAGGGTGTGGAAAAGGGAAAGGAAAATAAATATTTGCCCAGGATCAGATACAGATAAATCCAGGAATCCATCTGTGCCGTTGTCCCCTCCTTTTCCCAGCACTCCCTTCCTCCAAGGAGGGAAACTCCAGCCTCTATTTGGTTAAGTCATTTACGTGTATTAACAAACAATTAGGGAGGGGAGAGGGGGGCACCAGCCCAGAAAACCTTCCACAAAAGAGCTGCCCTCAGTTGGGCTTGTCTGATTTAGGAGAGGAGGGGAGCAACCTGACTGTGATAGATGAGGACTCTGCCGTGACCCTGAGCATCTGTAAAATCAAGTCTGGGTGGGAGATTTAAGACAAAGGGCCAGACATGGTGTTGATTTAAACGATTGTAGTTTCTCTGGAGTCACTGGGTGATGAGAGCCCTATCGGGAAGCAGAAGGGCAGGACTGGAGCAGCCCTGCACTCTTGGCAGGGTTGTGGCTGTGTTGGAACAGTTGAGGGCTCTGCTCTTGGTTATTTAATTCATGCAGCTCAGCGTTGCGATGGTCCCCAGGGCCCAGCCACTATTGAAAGCTTTCAGCTTTTCACATGAGCTGTATTGAATGTGACAAGGTACACATGAGTCATATGCTGCTCTCTAAGTAATCCACATCTAAGTGCAGCATCACAGTCAGGGCAGTAAAAACCCCAAACCTTTCCTTTCCACCTCAGCACAAACCACCCCATATTCCAGCTTTGCTTTTGGACTATTTTCTGTGAGCTGTGCAAGAGGTCTCTCCACTCATCCTCTGCACATCCTGGAAGTCTCTCCATGCACAGAAAGCTTTAAGAGGAGAGCAAGGAGTGAGCAAGTTGGCATGCTCCCCTGGCACAGACTGGCAGAGGAGCCTAAAGCCCAGAAGGCACTTCCCTGTTCTACGATCATTTGAGCTGAGTAAACAGATCTTCTGCAAACTCAAGCTTTGGTTGCTAATTCTGTCTGAAGTTCATCAGAGATGGAGAGGTGGGGGTGTAGAGCATGGAATAAAATAAATTGGCTTTGTGTTGAAGCAGAGAAATCTAGACCAAACAAATGCAAATTTGGGGAGAAACTTTGTACCTTGGAATTATTTCTTTAAAAACACGTATTTTCCTCTCAAAAACAAAAGCAGTAAAGAAGTAAAGAAAATGAACCCTGGAATCCCCAAGTCCTTTCTTCTCTGAGCAGCACCACTTAGCACTTTGTGGACTTTCCTGTGCTAACTCCTACCTTGGACGGTGCATCTCCCTCACCCTGCTGGCCACGCTGCTTTTGATGAAGCCTAGGATACAGTTGGCTTTCTGGGCTGCATGCACACACTGCCAGCTCATGCGGGGCTTTTCATCAACCAGTACCCCCTGCTCCTTCACAGGACTGTTCTCTATCCACTCATTGCCCAGCCTGTATGTGTGTTTGGGATTGCCTTAACCCCCGTGCAGGACCTTGCACTGGCCCTTGTTGAACTTCATGAGGTTTGCACAGATCCTCATCTCAAGCCTGTCAAGCTTTTCATTTCAAACAATGGCCTCTTCCAGCTAGAAAAAAAAACGATAGTTTGAAAAACGATTAGAAAATTAGAAAAAATATCTGAAATTAGAAAAAATGATCTGCCCCTTTCCAACATGCTGGAGTCAACTCACTTGCACTCTCCTTGTCACAGCACCCTTGGGCCACTCAGCCGCTCTTTGGGGCAGGACTGTAAGGTCACTGGGAACACGGTGCCCTCTGCAAGTCAGGTGGGGATGGCTACTGAGACCGCCAGCCTGTCTGAAGCCTGCTCAGTTGTGTCCTTTGACGTGGCAAATGCCACAGCAGATCAGAGCTTACTCAAATCCCAGCGGGTGTTTGAAGTTAAATCTCCAGAGGTTCAAATATTAGCCTACTCCACCACCTGTCCATCAAACATTAACTCACTCCACCAAGAGCACACTTACCAGTCCCTCAGCTCGCTGCTTCCTGTGCCGGTAATTTTTTCCTGGGATGAATGCAATGCACTGCACCCTGGATGCTGCTGTTCCTGCAGAAGGAGATAAGCTCCAGCCCAATTAGGGCAGGACATTAAGTACAATTGATTCAGGGCTGGGGATTTATATCTGACTGGGGACTGAGAGTCAAGTTAAAGAAGAATAGTTTCAGTGCGTCTGTGAGTTAATTTCTACATTAATTTTGCCTTCGTTTTGGTAATGAAAGCTGGATTGCCAATGCGGTGCATTTAAAAAACCATGAATCATGCTCCTAAACAATCACAAGGCCAGCTTAAAAATCGTACAGTGAGGTATTTGGTGTCCTTTTAATTGGCTTTCTGGTCATGGAGATATTTGGAGCTTGTGTTTTCCACGCTTCTTATTTTGCAGGGTGAGTTAGGTCTGTGCTGCTGCTTTTGGGAGTGGGAAGAATTGTGGTTAAGGAGCTTCACTCTCTCCCAAAACTTGGCTGGTGTCTGAAGGGTTACACAAGCAGGAACTTTTCCCTCAGTCTCCCAAGATACACAGCTTTTGTCGTATTTCTTTTGAGAGGTGGGAAGCACTGAGGCTGCAGGAAGGTGTGCAGCTCTTGTTCTAACACTGGTTCTTTGTCTGGTGTCTGAACGAGATTATTTCTGTGTGTATTATCAAGACCGTGCATTATATTCATATAATGTTATTTTTAGTCTTTATATATCATGTACTCCAAACTCATTAATGATTAACTGAGAGGATGTGTTCCTGGCCCTACTTCTCAGCTGCAATAGGAGGCTTAATTGAAGTGCTTTGAAATGCTGGAATGAAAAATACTGCCAAGTGCAATGTATTACAATTATTACATAGTTAGGAGACAAGAGATGACCATACAGTTAATCTGATGAATGAGCGAGGACTTCATTTGCTGTTTCCTCAATCATAAACATTCCCAATGAACAGAGATTGCAGTCTGAGCACCTGTTTAATACCACGCACTTTGACGTAAACGCATAAAGCTGTGCTGCTGTTCACACTTGTCATCTGGCTGTAGGAATCCTGCTTTTGCCAGCCTTCAGCCACCTTGTACAAAGATTTAGCACCCACAACTTCCATTTTCTGGGAGATTAAACCTCGCTCCCAATGTTATCAGGCTGTAATATTTGAAATGGCTTTGCACAAGGACCTCACAAGGCAGCTCTGGCTGAGGCAATCAAGGCAAAGTTGTCTATCTGCCAACCAGGGGGAATATTTTCCTTTCTCAGGCAAATTGCTCGGTGATATTTTTAGCAGCAAATGCACTGTCTGATGCTTTTAGCATTCAGCTTCCAGGGCTGCAGGACACATCACCGCAGCCCCTGATAGGAAAAGTGACAGACGTGTATAGGGTGCCTGCCAAGTGTGAGGTCCCCACTCTGGTGGCTGGCCGGGAGCCGACGAGGAGCCCGGCATTGCCAGAAGCACCAGCCCCCATGTGTGTTTTACAGGACGAGCTGTTAGTTCCCTTGCTGCTAATAGCATAATCATGAAACTAGTGTCAGCCACTGCTAATGACAGAATGAAACTTTCCATCCCCAAAGCAAACACAGGAGTGGGTCAGGCTACTCACAGGGCTGGGTTGCCACAGCCACCAGTGACAGTGAAGGTATAAAACCCATCCCCACGCCACAGAGTCTCTGGGCTAACAGCATGACTTCAGGTACAGTGATGGGACATGCAGTAGTGGGCTGGAATGGCTCTTTGGTGGGAGCTTACAGGAGCCTGTCTCTGCCCCTCCCTATATCCCTGTCTCCCCTCCTATAAATGACTGTGGAGAGAAGGGGACATCTTTTCTAAGGAAGTGTTTATGGGTGGTGGTGATGTCTTGCACTCAGCCGTCAGGCAGCCTGCAGCTTCCCTCCCAGCAGGAACAAGCTCATCGCAGGAGGTGACAGCACGTGTGAACAAGATTTTGAATACATTTCAAATAGATCATGACATTTCTTGCACCTTTAACACAGCAGGTGGCTGGAAAGCAGGTGCTGATAGACCAGGTGACAAGATACCGACACCTGAATTACTCCTCGCAGTGTTTCTAGTGCATTACAGCAACAGATTTGACTCTCACAGCCCAGGAGGGACTATTACCATGCTCTGGCCAGTCCATCTGCATAGCACAGACCAGCAGTTTCACTTCAGGTTTTACTTGACCAGCTTGAGCAACGTGTGGCTGAATTTGAGCGACGATTTGGAAGGATCTGCTCTTGAATTAAAGGCTCCAAATTGACAGCAACTTCCCCCTACCCTTCTGTAAGCACTTTCAGCAGTCACTTATCCTGGCTGTTAAAAACCTCTACTTTGCTTCTTGTTTGTACTTAGTTATTCAGCTTGCAGCTTCTGGCTCACGACACCCTGCCCCATTCCCTCTAACCTGGGACCCAGCAGCCCCAGGGAATCGGGGCTGCTCCGGGTGTGAGTTGGTGCAGCTCGGGTCTCCTGCAGGAAAATAAAGCTGTTTAAATAACGTGACCAACTCAATAAAGATTTCTGTGATCCTCAGCAAATATTTCAGAGCTGAGGCAGCAGATTGCTTCTTACTGCTACACACAGACATACGCACATAAATGTATATACATGAGATGTAGTCTTTCTGCCACTCCTTTAAGAGATTTAAAAATCCTTTCCCCAGGGTGTGCGTGGATGCTGTCATATTTCTAATACGTTGTAAATCTGCATTTCCTATTGATCTTATCTCCTTTGCGCTCGCTGCAGCAGGCTCTGTTTCACATCGTAGCCCCAGGGCCTCCATCCTCATTAGAAAGCCTCTCCCAGGAGACCCGGGATGCACCAGCTGATCGCAGATCCAGCAGTAACAGCCGGCAAACAAACTCCCCGAGCTCCTGAAATAAAAGCAAGGAGCAGTACGTGAAACACATGGTACCTCATAGCCAGCCTCCTAAAATGCTGGTCCCATTTTTCGGCAGCCACGACAGTCCTCAGCACTCCCACACACCCTGTGAGCACTGACACCGCTGAAGAAAACTGCACACATCCCTCACTAAGAAAAACAGATTTGGGGATTCATTGGTCAGATGTCTCCTTGTAGAGCTGTGCTGACCCCAGACGCTGTTAAAGCACTCGGTTAATGCAGGCGATACCCAAGGATGGGCAATAGCTGTGGACAGACTGGGGCTCAGCAGCTTTCTTTGACATGCCACCTCCTGAAAATGTGGTGGAAAACAGCTCCCAGTATGGCTTTCCCATCTACAAGTCTTAAATGTGCTTTGTAGTGAAGTAGTGAAGCCCGTGCTGACATCAGAGTGGTTCCCCCTTCATTTGCTCTTCTTGCAGTCTCGGTAAGCTTTTTAGTCCTGTGTTTGTGCAGTGCCTAACACAGCAGGACCCTGGCTGAAGGCTGGGAATCCTCTGTGTCCAATAAAAATAATAAATAAAATTTTCATTTTCTATCAGGGACAAGAAAGCACCAAACTTGTATCCTCTTTAACACACAACATATGTGAAAATCAGTTACAGGAGCAGAAAAAGCTTTCCTCTTTTTTTCTGTGGGCCTTCCTAGGCACAGTTGCTGCCTACCCCTCTTCTCCCAGCAGGCCGGGAAACCTCAAAGAAACAGGTGTTTCTCGTGCCAGAGACAAGTCCCCGTTCAGTGCTTGTAGTGAGCTTAAAACACGCCGCTGATCTTCAGCGGGGTCTCCACTCAGCTGTGCAAACAGGGATTGATTTGAGGATTAATTCCAAATTCACATGAAGTCTTGTGGCTCTATGTTAAAAAGAAAGACAAATCAGGAAAAAAAAAAATAGCAGGGTTTATGTTCAGTTTGGACAGCCTGCAAGCTTCCCCACAATCTAGGGATGGACCAACTTCAAAATTATACTTCCCTACCATCTTTAATTTGCAGATTTCATGGCTCTTTACTAAAGGGAGGATTGGTAAAATATTGCAGCCTCCATGGGCTAGAGATGGGAGAAAGACACTCAGCTGGCGTAAAGGATTTCCTAAGGTCATAGAGACTGTACTGGCTGCAGCCAGGATCTGAACTGACTTCCAGCTTTAGCAGATCTGTTTAGGAGCGAAGCCATCCGTGCCCCAGAACCCATGAAAACAGGGTTGTCAAGACCCTTTTTAGAGAGGCTATTTCATATTTCCTGGTGTCTGTCTGTCTATCCAGCCCCACAAGGGGAGCTGGAAAGGCAAAGCACAGTCACAAATGCAAAAAAAAAAAAAAAAAAAAAACAAACACAGAGGAGGATTCAAAACTGTTCCCAGAGGTGAGTTCCCCACTTCCTCTCAAAGATCAGGGCTGTGGCATTTTAAGCCCAAAGCAGGCAGAATAAGCTGTTGTTTGGGTTGTTCCATGTGGGCAGAGGAGCCTTGTAGCTTCACTCAGTCCCTGGGGCTGCCGGGCAGGTTTATCCCCATCAGCAGCTTCCCAAAGGGGGAAAAATAGTGGGTGAGTTTTTTCACGTTCAGCTCCAGCCAGCAAAGAGCTTGAATTAAGCCATGAAGGGCTGTGCCCCCCCCCCCCCCAACCTTTTCCTTCGGTGCTTTCTCGTTGCAGGACAGCAAGGGCTGCGAGCGGCACTGCAGGGAGTAAGTGGCTGGAAGGCTAACGGTGCGACCCGCTGATATCTCCATTTCTGCTACAAACAATTAAGCAATAAACGATTCTGGTGGATGCGTGGAGGCACACAGATCATTATGCAAATCAGGTCACTTCGCTACCAGCGGGCTCCCGTGCTGCCTGAAATAGCAGCGGTAGGATATTAATGCAAATGTCACCTTTCTCCTCCGTTACTTCTTGCCTCCCATCTCACCCGTCCTGAGGCTCCCCAGAGGTCAGAGCCATGACTTCTTACAGACCTGGGAGCACAAACAGATTTTAGCAAAGCTCCAGTTGCCTTCCATGAACATGCTAACACATCCAGTGCTGGTGACCTGGTGGCCTGACGTGCTGGCTGTGGTGGCAAAGCCACCCAAAGAAGCTCTTGGCTTCTTTGCCAAGAAGTGTGCATGGGGGCAAGCTGTGAACTGGTACACTGACATGATACAGACTAGAAAATATATATCTTGCTTTTTGGGAGCTGGAGGACAGAGCTACTTGGAAGCAATGAGATGAGGGCTCTGGTAGAAATCTGGGGCTTTACAAATGATTTACTTTTACCATTAAAAAGGCAGAAGGAAAGGGTGATACTGAGAATATTGAAGTACTTTATTTTCCAAGTAATTTTGTCCTTCTTGCTCTCCTCAAAAGGAGCTCTTTTGCCCCAAGTCCCTAAAATCAGAGAGAGACAAGAAGCAGAAGCTGCCTGCCCACATCTCTGTCACCGATTGTCCTTAGCAGACAAAAGCCATTGTGTGCTGCCACTGGTGATCGCTCCAGCAGCAGCAGCACCCCAGAGCCAGCCCGGAGCTCAGAGCCTTTTTTGTACACACAGCATGGCACAAACAATCGCATGGTCACTTCCTGTAGATGAGCACAATATGAAGGGGAAATGCTCTTTCTGGCTGCAGCCACCCTAGAGATAGGGGGCAGAGAGGGAGCAACCACTACCCATTATGGCGTCACGTAGCCCCAAGCAAGCACACTGCAATAACTCAGGTGAAAAAGGACACAGATCCTGTGACTGCACAGTGGTCAGCCTGACCCTAAATCTTCAGATAAAACCTCTGAGTCCAACACACAGTTCAGTAGGGTCTACTGCTGAGTTCCTGTTCCTGGTGCAAAACTGAACAGAGCTGAACCTGTCCAGATTTTGCAAAAGTAAAGCAAGTGTTCTTGACCAGTGATGCCAAGACCAGAGCTCTGGGCACCAGGCTAGTAGGAGAAATTAATGCATATAAAAACACCTATAAAGATGTGCCACATGCCAAGGGACACTGCTAAGAAAGTGATTTGTGTCATCTGATGGTTTCTTTGGACACCCACAGCACAACTCCAAGATGCACAATGAAACCTGATCAATCTGTGCAGATTTGTTTTAATTTGTCTTGGAGTTTTGGGGATTTAGTCAAATGCAGGGCTCAGGAGGCAGTGAGGCATGTGGTCTGAAACACAGCCAGGGGGGCTGTGTGTCTCTGCAAACCAAAGGTCCTGCTGTTCAACATCTCTGGGTATAAGTGACATTCACAGCCATAAATAAATCTTCTGCTTTAGCCTCCGATTGTACTTTCCTTTGGCAAATCGAGAACCACCAAACCCACACACAATTACAGTCAGGATAAAATAAAGAGAGAGAAAGGGACAGGTCTTTCTTTACCTTCTGCACTTAGTAAGGGAGAATTCAATATTTTCTTCCTATGCAGAAAGTACAGAGAAAGGGATCTTTACCTATAGATTGCAAGTTGTATTGATTCTTGCTTGTCCCTTTGGGACTTGCAGTGCAGTGACTTTTTAAGATGTCAGGAGTGTGGTGTATTTGGGCAGTTCCCTTCATCACCTGGCCATGATGCAGAGTTGCTGAGTGGCCATCACTGCCCAAAATCTTCAGCTTGCTTAGATTGCTCCAGGATTTAGACAGAGGAGAGAAACTCAAGAGGAAAACATGCAGGTATCAGAGGTCAAGCAGCAATAAAGTCATTTCAGAATTTCCTTTGCCTTCTCTTACTAATTTGCTTCACCCCCTGAAAGAGGGAGTACAGTCCTCAGGCTCTGTACACTCTGCAATGTGAAACCACAATGGATTCCTTCCGAGGGCTGTGTTTCAACATCATTTGTTCTGGGAAGTGCCTCCCAGGCCCCTTGCTTCTCAGTCCCACCACATTTTCTGGTTCCACCTGCTGGGCGTGCAATGGGCACAGCCCCCCCTGGGGCCACATCCCCATGCCCGTGGTGGCAGGGGGCTAGTGCAGGCATTGTCCCCTTCCATGTGTGTCAGCAGCTGCATTCCTGTGCAGCTCTCCATCCTCCTGGGCCGTGGCTAATCATCGCCACTTCATTAGTGGCAGCCGGGGCTTCACTCCACGGGGAGGTGTGAGCTGCACGTCCTTCGGAGACTGCGAGCTTCGTGCCTCCACATGCTTCTTGTCTCTTGCCAGCCACAGTAAAACAAGGGGCTTGAAGTTGCTCCAAGGTTTGGATTCCTAGCGCTGCAGCCTGCTGTGTTCATGGCCATCTGCCGAAACGTAAGGAGCTGACTGGGGACACGGTGCTGCGTGCCCCAGCCACCCAGAGAAGCCAGGAATTCCTCAAGATCCAGCTCATACCAGGGCACGTGTCAGCCAAATGCCTGTTGTTATCTCATGTGGACTGAGATGGAGCCCAAGCCAAGGAGGGTACCTCTGATCACAGAGGAATGCAGGCTGGGACTGTGGAAAAAACAAATAATAAAAAATTATACAGCGTGTGTAAAATGCATTAATATTATACATATATAAACATTATACATGTGCATTTTATGAATATTTATTTTTATTCGTTCATTTATTTTAATTCCTTAGTTCTCCAGAAGAGCCAGCTTATGTCCTAGAAGAAGTGAGCGTTCGGCACAGGCAGGAAATCAAACTGATTTTGAGGCACCACAAGTTGGCCACGTAACAGAGGCTTCCCAGGAACTAATAAAAAACCCCACTGTGCTGATAGGCTAAAAAGCTTTTGATGGAGGAAAATTGGAGCAAATAATGCGGTGTGAAGCTTGTTACTATCTTAGTCATTATGAGTTTATTTCACTTCCAGCTCAACAAGAGCAGCTCCCTGGTTTTACTAAAACTTCTCCCAGGGGTTATGGCGCTGGTGAGACCATGCCTCAGACACCCTACACCACCTGTGACCAGCCCCAGGTCTGCTTTTCCACCATCCTGCC
This sequence comes from Anas acuta, assembly GCF_963932015.1. NCBI lineage: Eukaryota > Metazoa > Chordata > Aves > Anseriformes > Anatidae > Anas > Anas acuta. The sequence continues at coordinate 42,251,850 of NC_088981.1, forward strand.
TCGCTATCCCCAGGTGCCGTGCAGCTGGACCACCGGCTGACTGCAGTGCAGAGGCATGGCTTTTCAGCAGCATATCCCCATGCAGATGACTCAACATTTTATTTTCCTTTCAGTTTTCAAACGACCCAGCAGGTCTGAGATGAACCCTGCTGGCAGGGGCCTTCCCCCATCACAGGTTTAGACTGGCTTGAAGGTACAGTCCCAACACCAGCTGTTTCCTAGTCCTCTGAGGCATCAACAGGTTTTGGTGGGAAAGAAGATATTTTTGTTAGCTGTTCAGTTGCTGGGCTCTCTAACACTTCATTCAGCTCTTGTTAGCATTTGCCATCTGGGTCCGGTGCCTCACAGTACTTAATTTATTAATTTGTTTCAGCACCTCTTCTTTCAACACCTCTGGTTCTCGCCGTGCCTTATTTTTATTACCTGAATGTGGTAAGTACCTCCAGAACCCTCCGTGGAAAAGGCTTGGGTTTAAAGGGATCAAACAGCTATTCTGCCATAAGATTACCACTCTGTTTAATTGCTCTACTTCCTAGTGACCCAGTGGACAAATTTATTTTCACATGTATTTCAAGGAATAGGTGCGTTTGTACTTTACTATGACCTACATATTTGCTCTTCCAATTAGCCTTCCTAATTTACTTCGTAGATTTTAATGATTCAAGATCACTTTTTTTAACAAAATTAAGAATAGATAGTTTCTACCCTAAAAATATGACAAATGCATCAACCTCACTCCAAAAGGAAAAGCAGAAATGTGGGCAGAGATCAGGCTCCCAAGATTTGATGGATGACATATAAATCATCTCAAGAGAGAAAGATAGAAAAAAAAGGTTTCCATAGTCTTTTTCTTTCCAAGCTGTGGGAACTTGATGATAAAATAAAAGCTGCCTTAACCACCATACCCTTTGTACCTCCCCAAGCAATAAATCTTCCTCACCTAGTGACTCTTGAGGCCATCCACTCATCCCCTGCTTCCCCAATCCTCCTGAAACTACTGGTACCCAAGGCCTGGGCACCCTGTGCCAGCTGGGTGTTGATGTTAATGTTCATTTCTGGCAAATTACTACATGCATATGTGTATATATATACACATAAATACATATATATACATATACGTATACATATATATGTATGTTAAACCCAATCATCATAAAACTGGGTGATTATTCCTGTGGAGTCACTTTCCAAGAACCCGGGGTCAAAACAAAACCAGCTGTCAACCCTCAGTGTATTCCAAATTAATAACACGACAAGAGAAGGGCCTCTAAAGGTTTTTTAATGTGTTTATATCCAGACTTGATAAACATAGTCAAGAGAGAGAAGATGGAAGAGGCAGGAAGCTTAGCAGGGTTACTTTTCCGTGAAAAACAACTTGTGAAAACATCTGCACAGCCCGCAACTTCCCAGATGTTCTCTTTAACAGAGCACTTAACTTGTTTATATTTTGCCTAACACTGGAATCGGGGCAGATTATTTTTGTTGCGGGGTCTTTGCAGCGTTTTGTAGGTGGTCTTGTAAAAGAAAGCAGATATTTAACCCCACCACCGCCTCCTTCTCCTTTGCCCTCGTTGTTTACACAGCGAAGCTTGGTACCAGTTACCTCCGATAGCGCGTGCACGGGGGGCCCGCGGGCCACACTCCCTTATCGCTCCACATTTCCACCACCACAACTCCCTTGGCTCTGCTGCACGGGCTGGAGGCTTGCTGCCAGACCATCCCCATAAAGCCAGGGACAACCAGGACGTAAAACCTCTCCTCACGCTCCTGTGGCTTGTGGCACGGTGCAGCTCCAGGGGCTCTCAGATGGGGCTGTGCTCCTGCTTCCCCACTTGAGCATGCTTGGGCTTGGCTAAGTCATGAATTGACTTCATTTTGGATGGAAGATTCCTGAAGGAAAACCAAGGGGCTGAAGGAGATTATACAAGCTAGTTTTTATGCTTTACTTCTAGTTCTGACTGGAGCTGATGCTCCTTGCATCCTGCCCTGAAGGGCTATTTCCACAGCAGCAATACGTTCATGAGAAGCTGTTACAGCGTGGCCCAAAGCGATGGGCAAAGAGAGGTGGAAGATGTCTCCTGGGGAAAATTTGCACAGCTGTAGCTGGGAGCTAGGTACATTGCCCCCAGAAAGGTCAAACAGGATTTACCATAGGTGTCTTACTGGCATTAGTGCCTTAGAAAATCTTTTTGAACATGCCTCTCTGATTGACAGACATAGCTAGGTCACAGAGCCTGAGGACTTGGGAAGTCCTGTATTACTTTAATCCATTTCTTTTTATTTATTTATTTATTTTTAATTCAAAATGAATTCACTCTTACTGCACTCGGCAGATTTAAATGAAAGATGCTGCAGAAATACTCTATGCTTTTCAGTAATGTTATTTGCAAGCGGGGCTGACAACATCCCATCCCTCTGACAAAGCACAGACAGTTATAAAAAGCAGCGGTTTCCCCAGAGCCCCTCTGGAGTTAAATGTCTGAATGAATGCTGTGGTACAAGCTGACAATAGTGTACATGGCTATGATCAAGATTAACATACTGTCTAATGTACTCTTTAGTTGCACTTTAAACTAAAATTTTACATTGAAAAGTGTGAAGACAGCTTTTTATACTGGTGTGCACACTGTTAGTGAAGTCTATTCCCTTTCTGGGTTGGCTTTTCAGACCAGTTTTCTTTGATTTGTTGGTCGTTGGTTTGTTCTTCCCTTTTATAGGCACTCCATTTGGTTTCCCCATGTGTGGGAAAAACATTGACTTTCTGCGCAAGAAGCCGATCTGCAGGGACTGGTGACTAAGGCGCCATATGGTGCTGGCGAAACATCTGCGAATCTCTTACGCTGCAGTTCTGCTCTGCGGGCCCAGGATGCCTCTCACACACGTGCTGAAGAGAAATGAATACGACACGAGCGCTTTGCAGTAACCTTGACGGATGAATGAAAATGAATTTGCTAGGGACTGTAAAAAAATCAAAATGCTACATTGTGCTGAAACAATTTCCCTAATGGAACGGCATTGCCCCTATTACACTTCATTTCCTGTCAAATTGCAGTATCTATTTTCTATTGCCGTCGTGTAGCTCTGAAAATAAATCTGGTGGTGAACGCTGATGTCTCATCTTACAACTTGTAGAAAGGTTAATTAAACGGTGCATGGTGTTGGCACTTGCTCACTGCTGCTTGAACCCAGGGATGACAGATTACCGTAGGCGTGCTAGCAGCTTCCTCCTTCACCCTCGCGCAGCCCACACACTGCATAGCAGTGCTGGGGGATGGATCCTGAAGATCTTCCCACTCAGCAATAACATTATTCACATGCACCCAAACTTTCTGGGAAAAAGAGTTCAAGTGTGAGTGTGTGTTTCAACTGAGGTGACATTTTTGTGGCCTTGCAGAAAAAAAGTAGCTTCTGACTTATCATGAGGCTCATATTAGCCTGCTGATGTGTGACCTTCTTCTGGACTTGTCAAAAAGACCCTTTATTTGCGACAGTCCCGGTGGTCTGTGGCAGTAGTGGTGGGGATGGGCACTCTCCTCTTGATTTTGCAGTGATCCTGCCCATGTAGCAGGGCACAGGCTTTCCTAGAAGGACTCTGCAGTGATTCTTCACTTTCCTCAAAAATCAAGATGCTGTGAACTAGGAACCCCATTTATGAACTGACAAAGGAAGGAATATCCCCTTCCCTGTTGCTGGACTATGAAGAGGCTGGTGACCAACAACTGAATGCTGTACTAGAAATGTGCAATGCAAAACAAGGCAGCTTAAGAAAGAAAATCTGAAAGAAAATGTATTTATTTCTTAGCCAAAAGGTGAGTACAACCATAACCTTTTGCTGTTAGGACAGCAGAAAAAGTCATTGCCACTACTTAGGACCGCAGAGGAGTGCCTGGAGGCCTTGCTGAGCCTCCTGTGTTTGTGGCTTCCTCATGCCTTCTTTATTGCAGTGCTCAGCCCTGTTACACAGGGAATTGCTATGGAAATGTCTTGGGATTGTTCAGGAGATTTCCTCCCACGGGGAGGAGGCTGAGCCTCGTGTCAGGGATGCTGACAGCCCAGGGTGCAGCTGTGCCAGCGCCCCGCTCGCCTTTTCTGGAGGGGGGATGCACGGCGTGTTTACCTTGAGTTAATCATGAGCACATTTAGAGAAGGTTTCCATCACGGAAGACTAAGGAGACTGATAAAACCAAGGTCTGGTTCCTCCTGGACTGTAACACAAATGTTTCCTTTGGCTCTCTGTTTTATTGGCTCCATTCACGGTGGTCTCTAAGGAGCCCATCAGAGGCCTCTGTGCTCATTGCATTTAGAGTGAGCATGGTTTCTACAGACAATTGCCTGCAGCTTGCAAAAGCAGATTTGCCAAACCACACATAATAAATCAAAACACAATTTCCAAGCGCTAGAATGGGCAAAAGCTACATTTTATTACAATGCACTCCTTCCAGGAGAAATTCTTGGCCTTGCTTTTTCAGGAACACTTAACGAGAGGGAGGAAAGCAGGTGGGCAGTACAGAAACTAGATGGCACAGTGAGGTGGCTCGCTGACTTTCTCTGGATATTCTCAAAGCAAACATTTTACAGCTGTCAGAATTACAGTCCTGAGGAGCTGCCCCTTGTTCCCACGCACTAGGAACTCCCACAAGCAGCCAAGTGAGTGCAATTGCTATTCACCATCACCTTTCAGAAGTAAACTTCCTTCAGAAACAATGGTCTTTCTAGATGCAAACAACCCACCAAAAGAGCTGGAGATAAGGATGTACAATGTTTTCATAAGGCTATGATAAAGTTTTTCTACCTCCTAGATAATCTCTGTTTCATCGGCTCTCTCCGTTCTCTTTTTCATCTGACATCTGAAAACAACTCAAGTTTCTCTCTCTAGCTTGTTTCCATCAGAGGTGGCAACAAGACACTAACTGCTAACTTCTGCCTGTCACCACCCATGGCTCCTTTGTAGGGCTGGTATTTCCAATAGGTGATGCAAGGGTATGACATCCTGCAGCATTTATTTTTAACTACTATCTTGTATGGGATCTTTCTGACAGTCCTACAGTCATTTATGTATTTATTTTATTTTATTTTATTTTATTTTATTTTATTTTATTTTATTTTATTTTATTTTATTTTATTTTATTTTATTTTATTATTTTATTTGTGTCTCACAGTTATCCTTCACCAGTGAGCAGGGCTTTTAGAAGTCCAGGTGGCACCTCCAGTTATGAGCCATAAAGTACATCCCTGGCATCTGATTTGTAGAAGAATGCATGTGAACCAGGAGGTGCACTGAACTGTTTCTTAAAGTGGGCCTATCTGGTTCCCATCTTTCATTAAATAAACAGTAATGGGCTGAGAAAGGCTGCCCTCTCCCCCACCTAGGGGCAATGCTTGCAATGCAGACCTGCGTTTTTTTTGTCCAAGGATCTTTAGTTAAACCCATGTCACCTCTGCCTATCGCAGGCATCTCTTTGACTGGGATCCCTGGGAACTGTGATCATCTGAATTTTGCATCTTGCTTTGCCCAGTCCCAAACACTGCTGCGATATCACCCCTCTTTCATATGAGAGGCCCACACACAAATATCAAAGTGAATTACTCGCGTGGGGGAGGAATATTTCTCCCTAATTTTCCAAAGTGGTTTTCAGGGGTTCTCACAGACACATACCCTTACTGTGGGAATGAAGTGTACAGTGAACTCCCTTAACATTAGAGATTTAACTTCTTTAGCTGAAGTTCAATTAATTATTGTGGAATCTGTGCAAATTACATATCAAATACCTTGCTCATACTCGTTAATTCTCTGTACTTGCTAAGGCATTCGTTATTCCTGCAGATGATGAATGTCCTGCCAGGGTTATGCTAATACACTTAGCATCTGCGAATGGGTCCATAAAAAGGGCCAGGTTCCCATTCAGCAAGGTGGGAGACAGAAGGATGCTTTCCAAGTCATAGTGCCTGCATCCTTCCCTGTAGCACACCTTCAGGCATATTCCTCCCATGCTATTCTCCAGGGCTTTGGTGTGACTAATTGCAAATGGCAGGGGAGATGGGTTTTCTGCTGTCTCTTCTCTGCAATACCTTCTGTAAGTGGGAGTGTTGGAGCATTTCCCTCTAAAAGTGCCTGCTTTTGTTCAAAATTTACCACCAAGTCCGGAAAAAGCAAGTTTTCACACAGCAGTGAGAGGCACCAAAGTTAACTTGGGTTATGATCTCTGTCTCGGAGGAGAGCCAGCGTGCAAGAGAAAGCACAGAGGCAGCTGCAGCCGTGCTGGTGGGAGCTGGGTGAGCCCAGGCGGTGGGTGAGCCACCGCTCCCCTGCCCTTCCCTCTCCTTCCACCCCAGGGGCAGAAAGGGGGTTTCCAGATGAGAGCCCTTCAAACAGCCCCACTGGGAAATCTGTTTCTCTCCCAGCAAATTTCAAGGCTTATTGTGCTTTCTTTCCCTTCCTCTCCCCCTCTGTGCCTTTTCCCCACCACCAGAGTACCCAACATCTTCCACATAAAGTAATTAACAATAATGAGGTCCCTGGTGGACTTCATAGAAATTGACTGCAATTTCTTCCTTTCCCAAGCCAAATTCTGCCTGGGACAGAGCGAGCTGCCTGTCTGTAGGAACAGCCAGATTTGGTGATGCTGCCCCATCTTCCAGTCCCTTCCTGGTACTCTTGAGACCTGGGACTGGGGGAGAAGTTCATCTGTCGTCCTATAATAGTTTCTTTTAATTAACAGCCAGCTGGGCAGAAAATGGGTTGGCCAGGCAGAGGAAGGCAGGGCACCACCATCGTCTCGTGTTCGTGCACCCCGCAGCACCGAGCGGCCCTGCGGCCAGCCCCCTCCCCGTGGCTAATTGCTAGCATCTGTGGGGACGAGCGCCTCACCCGCCTGCGAAACCCAGGGCGGGGATGTCTCCGCTTTAGGTTTTCAATAAGAAACCACTCGTTCTGGATCAGATTATGCACTTCCTCGAGCAGTAAGAACATACAGATGTCGCAGGGCCAGACAGCCCTGCCGCTTGCCAGGGCTGGAGGAAATTACCTGCTTCTCTCAGCTATTTATTGAAGGGGATGGGGCACAGTGTTTCCACTCCCTCCTTGTGTTCATGTGTACAGAATTTGCGGATATAAGAAGCTTTGCCCACTCGCACCAGGTTTCTGCTCTAAAACACAGACATTTTCCAAGCTGAAAGCAGGTGTGACCCCCTTAGCTATTAAACCAGAAGCTCTCACTCGTACTGCTGTGTTTTTCAGCATCCTTACGGCACTCACATCTGGAGGTGGCAATGAACCTTACCACACCAGGTTATTCTGTGGCCCTTCACCTGCGCCTCCTGAAGCACTTCCTTCATCCTTGCTCTAAGGTCAAGAGGGAAATCCAGCTTAGATTTCCTCTCCCTTCATCTCTATCACAGTGGAATATCCTCTGTTGCCCTGCCAGTTATCACTTTTCTTGCTCCAGAATCCTGCAGAGCTGTGCAGGGAGGGCTGGAGGTGCTGCAAGGCAGCATGTGGCACACCAATGGACACAGACCAGACATCTCAGAGGACAGCACCATTTGCAGAGCATTGCATTTCCCTTTGTTCCAGGAAGGAATGAAAGGGAGAAAAAAAAAAAAAAAAAAAGGAAAAAAAAAGAAAAAAAAGAAAAAAAAAAGAAGCAACCCACAGTTCTTCTGACTGACACACATGCACACACACACAAAAAAAAATTTAGTTTGATTGAAACATTTTGTATCATTTTGGGCTTTTCAGTTAATAGCATGTTTCAGTCAAGATAATCATCCTTAAAAAGCAGTCACATTAAAAGGCTGTTCCTGAGAAATCAAAACACTTAACGCTGTGACAATATTGAAACATCCCACTTCCCTGCTTTCAATCTTCCCCACTGTTCCTGTTTTTCACAAAACACAGAGAATTTTGCTCCAAAGGGAGCCCTGCTCCAAAAGGCCCAGCCACAGTCATCACAGCTTGATTTGACCACATGCTGACAAAACGAAGGGACAGATTTAAAGTCTCATGTGATGTGATGGCCTGGATAGCTGGGCCAGCTTCAAAATCTGCTCCATCCCCACTCCTTCCATCTATCAGAGCCTTTCTATCTTGTTGGTTGCTGTTGTCTGTATCTGTGCTTCTACCCATAGCTTTATCCTCTGAAATTTAAGGCTTGCCAGTCAGTCCTCAGCCTTTCATCAGAAGGCAAAAACTAGTGCTAATTATGTCGCCTTACTACTTTTGGAAATTTCTCAGCCTGAGCTTTACATAATTGTGCAAGCTAAATTCAGGATCATAATGAGAGATTAGGAGCTGGTTTGGGATGCCAGGCCATTGCTGCTGGGTGTAAAGGGGCTCTCCTCCTCCGCGTGCTGCTCAACATCCATATCCGCTACAAAGCGGAGAGTTGGAAGTGGCTTCTTTGGTCGTCTTTGATGATGTAGGTGTATGTGTGAGCATGGCAAGGGCATGAAAAAAAGTGGAAAACGTTCTGACAAATACCTAGGGCAGAAACCTAAGCCACGCATATAACTAACTCTCCCCTCTCCTACGGAGGTTGTGGCACTGGATGAAAGGGATGTGGGTAAGATGGTGGAGCCCACTGGATCCTTTGTAAAGCTCCCTGCAAATATTGTTGTATCAAACCCCCGAAGTCTGGATTCCCTTCAGGTGGCTGAGTGCATGCTGTTTGTGCCAGATTCCCTCGACTCCGAAGTGCTGGAGAACAACAGGACCGTCAGTGGGTCTTTACATGCCTTCTGTGCAAAGAGCTGTGGGGCTCTGGGCCTCCGTCCAGGAGGATATTCTGGACTACCCCAAGCACAGAAATATTGCAATGCTGCAAAAACTGTGGGAAAGAGAGTCTTGTCAGACTTTAATCTTCCCGCAACATGTGGCTGATGTGTTCGCTGCTGCTCAGGCCTTTCCCTCTGAAAGGATAACTTTATCACAGAGGTCTTTTCCTCATTAAATAAAAAAAAAAAAAAAAAAAAAAAAATCAAACCAAACTGACCAAGACCATAGTTTATTTTGTTTCATGCTATGGGTTTATTTTAAATGTATTAGATTTCCTTTTAAAAAAAATGCAATAACTGATAACGAGTGCATATGGATCTTTTCAGTTTAATGCTTTGTTTACACTGAACACTGGTTTGCCTGCGAAGTGTGTGTTTTAAATTACTCTGCTTTATTTTAAACCAAATATTAACTTCTTTGTGTGTGAGAGAGAGAGAAGGGAGAGGATAGGGAGCCAGCTGACAGGGACCACGTTTTGTGCTGTGCTGCTGCAGGGCGTTTCGTCCCCTCTGGCTGCCCTTTGGACAGGGTCCTGGATGCAGAGCCATGTTGCAGGAAGCCTGTGCCACAAAACACAAAAAAAGGGGGGCAGAGAAGTGATGCCAGGGGGGCAGAGGGAGCAGGGGCAGTGCTCCAGGCTCAGCACAGGAAGGCAGAGGTTGTTGGGCCCTCTTGGCCTGGGAGGCAAGGCCAAATTTCTCCTGCAGGTATCGAAACATGAGGGCCCAGCTGGGGCCTCTGAGGAGTTGGCTCCTGTCACACCAAGGAGCTGTTCCTGGGTTTCCCCTTAAGCTCGTGACAGTAATACAAAGCCTCAAAATGGCTTTCCAGCTTGCCTTCAAAGTTTTTGGCTCAAGCTGATTCGACTTCAAAGGCAGGCAAATCCACAAAATTTCTAAATCTCCTCAGCCTATTTCTAAACACAGACCCGACATGTTACAGAGGGCTTCCTGCCTGCTAGACACATACCCAGAGCACGAAGCGAGCACTAATATCGCAAACCGAATCCCCTGGAATAGCTCCAGACTGCCTAGAAAACATGACCCAGACTTGAATTAAATCCCTTAAAACCAGCAATAACACTTCTCACAAGCACAAATCATGTGATTTTTAGTGACTTCCAAAACGAGTCTCAGCTCCAGGCTTGAGCTGCTCTTACATGTTGTTCCCAGCCTGCAGCCTAAACTTCTCTGGATGTCACGGACTGAGTTCATCGCTGAGAAAATGTTCTTCCACTGCTTGGCTGCAGATTCAGACGTATAAAATGTAAATCACCTAACTGTGGAAACTGTCATGGAGATAAGTGATTTCTGAAGTGATGGATAGGAGCTGGATAGAGCCCGTGTGTGCAGGTTTGGGCAAACCTTGATATAAAACACCTCCCTTTTTTTCCTAACAGTCACTGTCCTCAGCCTTAGTCCCATTCTTCTTTTTGTCATGGCCGTGCCCATGGAACTCAGTGTCACTGTACTCTTCATTATCGTCATAACATCCAGCCCCGACGGCGGGCCCATTGTGCCGCATGCGGCACAAAAAGGTTGCCTCCTCCCTGGGGAGCCTGGTTATTCAAACATGAGACAAGAGGCAGCAGACGGCCAGAGACAGGTGGACACGAGCAAACACTGCCTCGTGCTCTCGCCACACCAGACCCGCCGTCTTCCAGCCTGCAGTCAGGCAGGTCCCACAGTGTTCCTTGTCCCAAGCCACCCTGCCAGGAAGGATGGGTGTCTGCAGGAGCTGAGCTCTACTGGGTCACCTGCCAAAACGGCAGTGATACTTCGTAGGGAAACAGGGAAAAACGGGCTACAAGGTCTGGGCAGAGGAGAGGCTTCATTTGTAAGGGAGGGTGACTGCAGGTGCAGAGGAGCCGCACGCTTGTGACTTAAGAACCAGTATCCATTATTATTTATGATTAAATGTCCATCTGTCAAATTAAAATGCCTTCTTTTGAAGTTGCACATCGCAGAAGAATAAGAGCAAAGCCACAGACATCCCTGTACAATGTTTTTTTTGTCCATCACTCTCTGAAGCCTATTGAAGCAGAAAACACATTTGAATTACAAAGGACGCAGTGTCTTTGTTTCTCCTCAGACCTGAACAACCTTCTTTTATAATGATGGTCAAGTAAAAACCCTGGTCCAAATTAATCTGTGCTGCGACTCCTATTACTTCAGAGGAGCTGCAGCCAGAATAAAGGCACCCCACTAATCTCTTCCTTGTGCACTCAGCCTGTTGCAAGTCGGCTAACTACAGAGGACACCCTGGCAAAGAGCCTCCAGGGACCCGTTTCTTCTGGTCCTCCTTGCAGTGTAAGTGGGGACAGGCATGAATCAGTGGCATTAAATTAGAAGTTGAGAGGAGCAAAATCATGCAGTTTCTGCACATTGAACCCACCTCCAGGATATTGATCTGGCTGTCAGGGCATGCTTATGTGCTGTCCTAGTACTCAAAAATCAAAGAAATGTGACAGCTCCAGCCCACCCATCGCTTAAAGAAAAAGTTTTAAATGGATCAGATGTTTTCCAAACCTCTGTGTGACCCCTCCAAAGGCCTAGGTCCATCCACATTAGTGATTTTGTAACACTGCTTTGGTTTTCTCACTTTTGCATTCATTCTCTAAGGCCAAGTAGCCTTGATAAAGTTGCTCTTCCCTGCTCTCGTTCTGCCGACTGGGATCTTGCCGCTTTTCCATTAAGAAGCACTCTTCCCTCCCCTGCTGCCTGCTGCACAGAGCTCGGTGAAAAGGCCTCCCTGCACGGGGAGCACAAAGGTACAAGCATCTGCATTGATGCCACCGAGTGAGCGAGCAATTAAAGTGCTCCTCGGCAGAAAAGAGCCTCTGCAGACAGTGCCTTACTGGGGACCTGGTTCCTGACAGCAGCAGCTGACGCACAATGCTCCCATTCAGCCTCTGGCAGGTCCTCGGCGCTCACAGGACGTGCCGGCCTTCGGCTTAACTCAGTGTGTAATGGAGAAATCACACGGAGGCTTTGCTCCCTGCACTGCTCTGGGAGAGCCTCAGCAGCCTGTGCCATCCTTCACCCCAAAGCTTTAAGGCGGCTGTTTCACTAGCCAAGGAGACCAAGGTGCTCCTGGCTGCGCCCACCTGGGTTTTGGACACCTCTGAGGATGGAGATTGCCCATCCTCCCTGAGTACTTGCTCCCAAGCTTGGTCACATGCATGGTGAAGAATTCTTTCTAAATATCTACTGTCCCATAGAGCAATTTAGGTCATGATGACTAATGTTATGACAGAAAGGGCACCTTTTCCTTGATGTGCATGCACTTGTATTTGCAGCAATATCAGTTTAATGGCTGTGCCTACAGAAGGGAAAGTGTGGCTGTGGATATGTGGTACAGGGCCACCTGAAAAATGCCAAAAGTGGCAGTGTGGGGGAAAAAGCCATGCGCTAAAAGCTCTTAAAAGTCCCTGTAGCTCAAGATTGGTTCAGTAAATTTGAAACTTCATCAGTGAATGAGGCTTAGTTTATGGTTTTAGATAGAAATCAAATAAAACAGCGGAATTCTGGCTGAAGAACATGTTGGGGATTAATAGCTTGTAGAATTTTAAAATAGCTATATCATTTTAATTAGTTTGGGATTTCTTTGGTGGTCCTGCATGGTGAAAGCTGCCAGGAACTGCTGCAAGCAGCAGGACATTTGAATATCTCTTTTGCAGAGGATTACATGGAATCCAGTTGTGCCCAAGAGGTTCCTTCATAACCGCCAGCTGAATGAGAGCAAGCAGCTCTCTGCCATCCCACCCAGAGCCTCCTCTCCAACAGCATTGCAGATCTTTTTTTTTTATTTTTTTTGTCTTCTGAGCCTAATTGCCAAGGTGCTGTAGAGCGGCCCAGGTCACCCTGGCTCTCTGCACCGCCCCACTGCACACTTCATGTGCAAATGTCAGGTTTGAGCAGATCACAGGCACAGTCCCTGCGTGGGGGGGAAAGCAAGCAAGCAGGGGCAGAGCAGGCAGGGAACAATACGGCTGCATATGGGACGGGTCAGTGGCCTGCCATATGCTGGCTTCCCCAGAGCTTGGCTGCTTAATCCTCACTTTTAATATCGTTATCAGTGCTAGCTGCTCTCCCCCTCTGCAGAAAGGTGGTGGACAAGCTGCCGTTCGATGCCTTCTGATGTTTTAAGTCTAAGAGTACTTTCTCTTTGTTGTACTCTTTATTAAGATCAAGGACAGATTAATGGTTAACCTTAAACAAAGGTTAGTTCCCCGATGGCTCCACAGATGAGTACTCGTCCAGCCTGGAAAAGGCATGAAATTCATCTTTTCTTAGCAAAAGGCTTCAGTCGTGAAGTTTAGTATGGGGCATTCACTCTGTGAAGCAGCGGGGCTGTGGGGAATGAGCACAGAAAGGGCTTTGTTCATGCTTCCTTGGCTTGATTTATATGATGAAGGCGTTCTCGCTCTGCATAATATTTCATCTCTGCGCGAGGCTGTGGTACTGATGGAGCATGAAATTCCCCAGGGAGCAGAAATGAGTTCTCCGCTCTGCTCATCCCACATCCTGGTAAGCCAGCTAAGCCCACAGGGGTGCTCACACAGCCTGGCAGGTCCTCACACTTCGTTCAGCGGGACACAGTCCATGCTGTATCTTTCCGATTACAAATAGCAGTGGTGCTAAATTTCCCCCTCCCTGAGAGCTGGCTGTGTTTGCAGTAGGATTTCAGGGCACCTATGCAAAGAGGGGCACTGAGGGTTCCATCCTGATCCCAAAACCACTGGGACAGTGCTTGCTCAGAGTGGGGGCGACCTTCCACCAGGAGCAAAGCTGCATCTCTTCAGACCTTCGGTTCTGAAGACCATTTGGGGAATACGGCTGAGGTTACCGGTTCATATACCCCCGCCAAAGATGCTTATGCTGGTGGGTCTGAAAAACACTTTGTCAGGTTAGATTGCTCCTTGGGGAGGCATAACCAAAAAGGCAGAAAAACTGTCAGCCTTTTTCTGGAAGTGAGACTCCAATAGAGAGTGCTTCGGTGGGTTAATTAGTAGGTGATGGCTGGGAATCTGATGAGCTGCTGCTTAAAATTACAGCCTGCCTCTCTGCCTGTGGGACAGCTGAGCAATGCTTTGCACAAACATGAGTGCGTTTGGGTGTCTTAAATTATCAAATGGATTTTATATTAGAGAATGGGGCTCTGCTACAGCCCTGGACACATATTTCAGTTCAGACAGGAGCGAACCACCCATATAACCACAGATCCTCCCAATCTTAGTTACAGCCTGCGTACAGATACGGCAGATGTCAAAACCTAAGGCACTCAGACTTGACCAGGCAGAGAGATTTCAACTGCCTTGAATAGGTTTTGAGCTGAAATTTTGGTTTTTGTCCATCTCAAATCCTTAGAAATCCTTAATATTTTTTTTTTTCTTTCTTTTCTTTTTCTTTTTTTTTTTCCTTCCCTGAATGTGATGAATTGATGTCACTGGCTAATGGAGCAGAGAACCTGGGAAGGGGGATCCCCAGCATTACATATGTGGATGCCTAACATCATGCTGTGCCTGATAATGAAATTACGTAAGCAGAGCTCAAATGGTTTGTGGTAGCATCAGATGCCCTGGGACGACCTGACTCATCCAATTCTTTTTTTTTTTTTTTTTTCTATAGATTTTGTTAGACTGAAGCTTTAACAACCAAAATTCTGATTAAAGACCTCTGTCGTTCCCTGTTCCTTTGGCTTATTTGCCATCTATATCACAGAATTTGCTGCCCGTGTCTGTCAGAAGAAGGTGCTCCCCATCAGACAGAACTTTCCCGATAGGTATGAGATGACAGAAAACAGTGAAATATTCATTATGCCATCATTAGAGTAACCACAAGGTTCTTGTCACATGCCCACAGCTATGATGCACTCAGATTGCTACAACACTGCTGTTTGATATCTTCAGGAATCAGGGACACTGGTACTGGCACAGAGGTGAATTGTCCCTTCCTGGGCAAAATGCTACCAGGAGTGATGGGTGCTGCATGGGGTTGGTGGCTGTTTCTCTGACACTTTCCTTCTGAGGCACAGACCTCATGTGCTTGATAGAAGTCCTGCAACGGAGTCTCATAAATTGCACTCCATCTCCTTCTCAGCTATCCAAGCATGCAAAATCAGTGCCTGTGTGCTCCAGTGGCAAGGTCTGCCAGAGATGCCACGAGGAGAGGAAGATTACTGCTTGTCATGAAAGCCCCCATTACACTGTGAGTGCTGGTGGGTGGGCGGATGTTGCTGTAGGAACCCTCCTATCAGTGTCTTAAGCTCCTATGATAAAAATCTCAGGTTTACCTAGGGATTAACACTGGGGGGTTGTTAAGCAGTCAGGGCTGTGTCATACATATTCCGGCGCTTATCTTCTGTATATGAAAGCTGTCATTAAAGGACTATGGAAAGTGAGTATGGCACACAGCAGTCACAGCACTGGCCTTTAAACATCTGACTGAAAGCTTACATGCCTGCTTATTCAGATCCTTATTTATTTATTATAAAAAAAGAGAGAGAGATCCAGGTGGGTAAGTGACTGAAGAATAATATGGAGAGATAATAGAGAGAATAATGTCTATGGAGAGAAGGGTTGCTGGGATGCATTGCCCCCCAGCCAGGATTATTTAAGTCCTTCTACAGGGAGGACCAGAAACACTTTTGCCCTTTCTAAAGCTGAAATCTGCAAGCCATCCGTTGCTTTAAAACTTTAAAACCAGTTGTTTCCATGCTAGAGGAAGGTCAAGATGCTCTGAGGAATGGCTTGCACCATTTGTACTGTTGCACCCCCTCCACTTTCCAGCACCCACCGTCTGCTGGCACGTCCAACACAAACTCCCCACCACTGTTACTAGCCCCCACTAGCCCCAGTCCCTCTCTCCTTGTCATTTGGGCTCTGTTTTGCACAGCAGCCCACTTGCTTGGCACTGCCAGCCTCCCCCAGGGGCTGGTTGCCAGCTCTGCAACCCCTCACCCCATAGGTGTGGGATGGAGTCTGATGGGTCTGCAGGACCCCCTGCAGACCTCCATTCACATCCTGCTGATGGGGCGGCTCCTGGTCACCTTGCCAAGCCCTCTCACTGCTTTTGCCTTCTCCAATCCCTTTTACCTGCCCTCATCTGTCCATCCCTAGGAGTCTGCTGGCAGGAAACCCAAAGTGCCTTTAGTCACCAGTTGGAGAATGCATCGTGGAAACCACCAGAAAAGTATCAGCTATGGTGATGGGGGTGATCCTCCAACTAGCCAGAATCTTCCTTAGCCTGGCAAATCGTTCTGTCCTTTGCCACCCACAAGTCAGTCCAAGTCCTGCTTTGCTAGGGGTACCCTGGACTCAATTACAGAGCTTCACCAGGGAAGAAAGCCCCCAGCCCCTGCCCCTGGGGACCAGCCGCCTCATCAGCCCCTTGTCAAAGCAATTCCCTCTTTTCACTCAAAGAGGAGATGAAAGGGACTGAGACCACTTAAAAGCCAAACAACCCCATCAGCGTAGCACATGGTAAAACACAAACCTGGTGGCTGCTGCTAGGGGAACCAGGGGCCCTGTGCTGTGGGGTGCTGAGTGCCCCTCTCTGTCCCCAACAAGCTCAGCTGGCACACTTGCTGGAAAAACTCATCTGGGAAGTGTCTGGAGAAGTTTTTCAGCTGGTTTTGCTAAATTCTAGCCTCAAACAATGTGAGCTGTAAAG
Source organism: Anas acuta (assembly GCF_963932015.1). NCBI lineage: Eukaryota > Metazoa > Chordata > Aves > Anseriformes > Anatidae > Anas > Anas acuta. The sequence continues at coordinate 42,268,296 of NC_088981.1, forward strand.
CAAAAAGATGCCTTTAGCCTTGGAAATTGCATCTGTCCTGAAATAGGCAGAGGTCTCTTGTTTTATAACCAGCAATCTCATTTTCTTAATAAATGAAGATTGTCAATTATCCCCCTACCCACCCACTTTTTAGTTCCCAGGGGTCAGACTTTGCTTTTGCTAGCACAATTGGCTAGACTAGAGCAAAACTCCTGCTGTTCCTCTTGACTACAGGAAGAGTTTGGAGCTTGGTCTCCTTTTGCATGTCCACATTTACTGATCTGAGTAATGGCAGGTTCAATTTCCAGGAAAAAAAAAATAAAAATCAGTGAATCTGTGCTTTTGCATCCAATGCCCAGGGTCAGGCACTTTACCTCAAGCCTTGCTTGCACGAGAAGGCTGCTGCAGCCTTGTTGGTCTGTGCTGCTCTGTGGGCTGGGAAATGGGTACACTTTAGTCTCAGGTCTTCTGGTTCTCCCAGCAGTGTGGTGGCTTTGCAGAGATGCATAGCATGTCACAGAGTCATGCAGGGCTCCTCGAGTGATGAAGTCCTGGTTCCCTGGTGAATTCTGGAGAAATGTTTATAGCAGCACATGTTAAAGTTAAATGTCTATTAACATTCCCACTAAAATCTCTGCTCTTTGGGGGAAAACCCACTGCATTCAGTCATTTAAATTATTTCTCTGTAGAAAGGTGCGGGGTAGGACAAACATATATGTTTGTAATTACTGACTTCTTTATTGTGAAGGAAAATGCTTTGGCTTTTTTTTTTTTTTTTTTTTTTTACAAAAGAAACCAGCATATTAAAAGCTCTGAATGATGGTTTTTAATGTTTGCTTTAAATTCTTTTACAAGTTGCATTTTTGGAAAGCATTTCCCTGCCTTGAAAACTAGTAATTTTCTGTATTTAAAAAAACAACCACAATGAATATTCACAAATAACCAGAAAAGTAAGGCTTTATCAGGTTTCTCTCAAGCAGAGCAATAGGTAGCTGCAGAAGTATTGGGAAGAGGAGTGAAATGAAGAGACGTGTTTTTCTTTTCCTCTTGTCAGCTCTGAGTTATTAAAGTTAAAGGATGTTCATGCTCTAGTGCTTGTGCCTTTCTTACTGTTAACACTGCATTTTAGTCTTTTGGGCTCCAGTTCCCCCAGCACCAAAGCAGATGCTTAATATAACAGGCCAGTAATTCCCATGACTTTTCATTGAATTCTCCCCAGCTTTTCAGCATCCTTCCTGATTTGTGGACCCCAGGAAGAGACACGGCACTCCTGTGATTTCCCTCTCTCGGTTTCCCTGTCTGTTTCTCAGGGCAGTGTTCACCTCCTCTGAAACCTCTTGATCATCTGCAGGCTTTGACAGGGGCTTTTCTTCCAGCTCATTCATAGAAGTATGAAATCAGCCCCCTGCCACTCTTTGCAAGGATGCTTGCCAGAAATGCACTGCTCGATATTGCTGTGCACGCTTACACTTCCCCATCTTCCATTTCATTTCAGGACCTCTCATTTAGTCCGCTTCCAAGTCCATCAGTAACTGTCACACTGATTTTCTTCACTGCTCACATTTCTTAACCAAAATGTTGTACAGCATCAAAGGGGAAGCTATCCTGGTGCCAAAGTACACAGCAGTAAACACTAGTCACACCAGAAATCCCACAGGAAAAAAAAAAAAAACAAAAAAACAAAAAAACAAAAAAACAAAAAAAACAAAAAAACGAGAGAGAGAGAGAAAGAGATTAGTTTAGCAAAACTTCTTTAATTTGTTTTGTAAAAATCATAGGAAATGTTGGCTGGAGGCCAACCTCCTGAAGAAGGGCTTCACCAAGGCCAGGTCAGTTAAGCATGGCTTTGTCAGCCGCAGCTTGAAGACCTCCAAGGACAGGGATTCAGCAGCTGCTCCTGGGTCCTCTGCTGTTACCTGTCCCAGGAGCAGTCAATGAGCAGCACTGTCCTGTGAGCTCTGGCCTGCTGCAACTAAGAAAATCAGCATCAGACTTTGAGCACTGTAAGCAGGGCAGAGGGGAAGGTTTTCAGCCATGATGGGATTCAGTGGCCGTAAGAGCACATCAGAGTGACAGAGCATGGCATTTTGGAGCAACAGCCTTGTTCTCCCTTGAGCCAAGCAGAGCAAAGGATTTGAAATCACAACTTGCAGCTATAAGTGTGCAGCACCACACTATTCGTACCTGAACAAGGGGCAGTTGTAGTGGGCTCAGTGTGTTACCTGCCCATTATTCCTTTCCTCCTGGAAACAAATTGGATCTGTATCGCTTTTGTTGACTTTGAAATACTGAGTGGTTTGTGTCCAATGGAGCTGAGCACTTAACGTTAGGGGGTTCCACTTGGCTTGCTGCCCAGCCTGATGAATCCCTAGGGAAGGTCCTTAAAGGCTACCCGAAAGAAAACAACTTTAATGACATAGCAAATAAGTACACCCACACCATGAGGAAATGGCACTGCTCTTGGAGGGGTGACATCCATAAGGAGTTTACCAGCTGGATTATTTCCAGGGGTGACCTCGTCAAGCTTCTACCGATTTCTGGTGGTTTAAAAATGCTTGAAGTGCTGAATGTTTTCTTTTAATTTCTCTCCTCCCATTTCAAGGATGTGGTGACTATGATGTGAAAGGTAAAACAAAGGTAAGCAAGAAAGGAGGAAAGGAAAGGCGGAAAGGAGAAAGAGACTACATAAAAAGCAATAGCAGGAGCTTTTCATGTCAAGATTAACTTCAAAAAAGGCCCAAGCTGCAGGAAAGTGCACAAACTGGCAGCTTGTGCTAGGCACTAAACACCTCACCTTTACAACGTGTTGTTACCCAGAGACAAACTTTCCCCAAGTTTTGGAAAGTTAAATGTGGCACTTTTATTTACATTACTTTCATATCTTCAGCTGAGAAATGAAGCAGAAGAACCACAAACACCACAGTAATGTAGAAGCCTAGTCACCTAGATTTTGGATCTAAGTTGTGGGGATTTAGATGCCAGAGTCACTTATGCAAGTGGGATAAAGGGCCTCAGGTAGAGCACTTCTGCACATCTTCCCCTGGAAATGGGGTGCTGGAGGGACACAGCCATCCAGTCACACTGCCTGTTGGAAGCCCAGGCACCCTCACTTTAAAGCACAGATAAAATCTAAATAGCCTCAAAGAGGCATTCTGTACAACCACTTCAGCTGTACACCAATTCCTGCAAACATATAAAAATACCCTGGAGGACATTTTTGCATCATGCTTTGACTTTATTAGATAGCAGCTGCTCCTTTTTATTATTTATAGGGACAAGCTCTATTCTCAAGTATTGTGGGTTGGTTTCGCCTCTTTATAGCTCTGCCAAATGCTTCCCATTCCAGGAGCCCGATCTGAGGTATTTATCAGTGTGCCAACACTTCACCTTGTGGGCTGAAAGTTTACATTCCTGGGGGTTGCCCCAGACTGAATTTTTGGTGAAGCAGGTTAGCCATATCTGAGGAGACTGGAGACTAATGGCTGTGTTGACAAAATCAGATGGCATCTTCTTGTAGAAGTCCAAGTGCTCTTGTGGTTTCAAGCAAGGACATGAAAGCACTCAAAAAATGAGGAAGCAAAATAGTACTGTCTGCAAAATTTTTGGCTGAAGTGACTTGTTTAACATCTCTGAGGTGCTGAGTGGGAAGGACTCAGTTATCCTGGGCCACACTTAGCCACTCAGCACCACAGCCCAAGATCTCTTCCCTAGATTTCCTCCTGCCTTAGTCTTCGCTAAACATGATAAGCAACATGGGAAAACCAAAAATCAAAAAATAAAACAAAAACAAAGCAAAAACAAACAACAACAACGAAACACTGGCAAAGGCTGAAAGAGGTGAGGGTGTCTTCTCTGCATTTTGTTCAGAGGAAAGCCAAGGTAAGTCCTTCCTTTTCCCTAGCCTTTACTCTTGTCCTCACCATTCGCACAGCCATGCCAGGAAATGATCTGGGCTAGAAGTAAGCGTTAGCTCCCGCTGAGATACTTTCTGTTCACCACCTTCTCCAATCCATTGACCTGGTGGCCATCCAGCATCATTCTCCTATAGCTATGGTGCTGGACAGGAGGGAGGGCACAGCCAAGACAAAGGCTGATGCCACCAGCATGTTCCCCAATCACATGGCCTCATCCAGCCTGTTGTTCCTGCTTTGCTGTGGGAGCACACAGCACGGCCCATGTTGGAGACCCTACAGGAACAGCAGGGGTTATCAGGTATCCAGAAAGCATGTACTCACAGTGAGCAAGCTGTGCAGAAAACAGCAGCAGCCGCAGAAGTAAAGCTGTGTTCTTGATGCCGTGGCTGACCTCTGCATAGCTTGAGCCTTCAAGTCCATTCCAAGAATACAGCATTGAAGCATCTTTCATTTTCTGTAAGACAATGGAGCAGGAGTCCTGCAAGCTGTTCTGGTTATTTGCCAGGATGCCTAAATCCTCTGTGTTGAATGAGACCATTTTATATAAAAAAAAATGAGTTGCATAGTGAAGTACAAAGGCAATATTAATTCTAATGTTTCCCTACTTTTGAGTACTTGTCTTTTCAACCTTAACATCATGTACGGGTATAACTATAATCTGTATAGTAATCCTGTGAGGGCCCACTCTAAGCACCACTTAGACATATTGAGAAAGGCAGGTCAAAGAGATTAGAGCGTACACAGGGAACACAGACAGAAAATGTGAAGTGTGGGACTCATGTGGCAGACCAAAGGCTCATCTGCTCGCACCTACTCACTGAGGACTAGGATCTCTGTTTCTCTTGAGTTCAGACTCTCGCTTAGACCTGCCTCATGCCTGGCAATTAATTCAGCTGAAGCCAACAGGGGTGGCACTGGAGAGTGGCTGCAGGCAGAGCCTGGCTTATAGTCAGGATCAGATCGAAATGACACAAGGATTGTTTCATCAGTTTGGAAAAATAACCACTGTTTCAAATCCTTCAGCAAATGAGGCCATCGCTTGGAATTCACCATAAATGAATAGTCTGGGCTACAGTATTATTTTTAGTGTGTGTTTGAATATTAGGATTTTTGACATTTACTTGGACTTGGGAGTGGATTCAGCCGCTTGCAGCCATGTGAAGACCCAGACATACTCTGAGAACTTTGTTTCCTGTATCAGGCACCACTGTGTAACCCTGAGATCTGACACAGTTTCTAGATGATGTGAGACATTTAGTAGATAATAACCTAAATTTGATGTGAAATCCTTGTAAGTACACTTCATAGATTGGCTATTACCCCCCCCCCCCAGGGTCTTGCACAGCCACCACAGTGCCCCTGGGAGTTTTCTCTCAGACTTCACAGGGACCCTGCAGTGCCTGCAGTACCCCAGGCCAGCATTTTTTAACAAAACAGCCCATGCCAGTGGCTGTCTCCACAATGGGTTTGTTACTTTGCTCATCGCTGCTTCCTGCAGAGCTTTGAGGAAATCTGAGTGTGGTGCCCCTGTTGTTGTTACCGGCTTTTTGAAGCTAAGTGTGCTCGCTCCGGCTTGTTAGCACAAGCTTCTTCCATCCTGGTTTTCTTAAAAAAAAAAAAAAAAAAAAAAAAAGCACATACTGGCATGGTTGTTTTGAGAAAGAACATGGAGAACATGAGCACACTGCAGGCAGATCTGACAAAGCAGGTAGGTGGGGTGAGATGAAAGCCTGCTGGCCACAGTGACCACGGCAGCATCTTTCCCTGAAGCACAGAGCAGAGCACACTTTGATTTGGGCCAGAAACAAAGTCAGCAAATCACCGTTCCAGATCGTTGCCCTGCTGAGGACAAAGGCCTTGAAGTGAAGAGGTCTTGAAATGAGTCTGGGACACCAGGTACTGTACCTGCTATTGTGTTAAGAAAAACAGAGTAGCAGGAGGCCACACCTTCAGCTCAAGCAGCTCAGCTCATCCCTTGCCATCAAAGGAGCACAGGTGGCCTTCCAAGGGTGCGTCTTGCCACAGTCTGAGGTCACTCTGTGAGGGCGCTTTCCATCAGGTGTAGGCAGTGGTGATTCACTCCCACCAGACCTCCTTCCACTCGGCTGCCTCCTTCCCCTGCTCGCAGGCTCTTACAGCCATTACAGAGTGCTGCTGTCTCCCTGGATGTAAGTCAGGAGGTGCTTGAGTGAACCAACAACCATCTCAGATTGACCAGAGATGGTCCTCTGGGGGCAGTGGTTTTGCAAGTAACGCTATCTGTTAAGCACTCAGCTCCAGCTCAGTAATACGTGGTACACGCTGACATGCACATGTACAAGAAACAGCTTTATTGATGGAGACAGCGATGTTCAGGACATGCAGCCTTGTTTTCTTCTTATTCCCAGTTGATTTCTGGTTCTTTTTGTTTGTTAGTTTATTTGATTTTTTGTTTTTCACTTATTTTTTTCCTGGGCAGCAGTTAACAATTCATCTGCAGATTATTGGTTATCCCTGCTACTGCATGGCTGTGTCAAAAGGCCGCCCTATGTCTGGTGTGAATTTTGAATTTACAGCCACCTTCATTGGAAAGGAAAATGGTGTTTTACAGCAAAGGGATCTTAAGAATATGAAAACTGATGTGCTTTTTCAGGTTGGACATACCCAGCCCAGCATGCCATTTCTGCAGTCGTAGGTACCTAGAAAAATAAAAGAAGCAAGACAAAGGACAAAGAATCCTCCCTTCAGTCTGAATTTCTGGTTCCAGGCTTGGATCCACAGAACCAAAGAAAGTCTGGGTTGGGTCCCTGCCATGAGGATCATCTGGTGTATTGCGAGGGCCCAGATGAGGTTACCCGGTGCCCCATCAAATCCAGTCATGAATATTTCCAGCAAAGGAGAGACCAATTCTTCATGCCACCCCTCCTGGGCAACCTTCCAGCCTGTTGAGGGCTCTCTCCATATGTTGACTTTTTCTTCTGGCCATCTGTGTTGTCCCCTTTAACCACTGCTAATGGGCCAGTCTTTCCTGAATTGATCTGACCTCTGTTTGTGAACCCACTTAAATGTTTGGCTTTTGGCTTCTTCTGGCACTGGAGCACCATTTAAACAAAGTGTTGCACACAAAAAATGCCCGGTCCTTTCATTGGAAGCCCTAATCCCTGTCCTGTGAGAAGCAGTGAATAGTTGGAGAAGAATTCCCACGTGCCAGGCTTTAAAAACAATTCTGATACCAGCGTATAATCCAGTATAAAGATGTATCAATTCACAGCAAATTACAGACCAGAGTTTGAACATCTCCATAACTCAGCCAGCCATCTCTGCGGACATGAGGTCTGAAAGGAGACCTCTGTGTGCTCACTCATGAAGCTCACACTCAATCCATTTGAGATTTCATGTTTGCTGCCAGAGTTCTGGTTTACAAGCAGTTAGAGGAGTGCAAACTAATGCAAAGAAAAGCAAAGAGGATTAGGAGGGATGAGGAAAGGGGGCTATGTATTCCAAACCCAGCATGTCCTTGCATAAGAAACGTCCTCAACCCTACAATCTCTTCAATGCACGGAGTAGAGAAAGCTGATCCCACTGGTTTTATAAGGAAGCAGATGAGATTATAAAAGCTAGGATCCTATTTCTAGCAGTGCCTCCCTGTTTGGCTGCTGGGGTTTGGTTTTGATTTTAATCATGCTTTTCCAGAGGTTGCTTAATGACAGGGGAGTAGCAGGGGGACACGGAGTAAAACCAAACTGAAGAATTCACAAAGAGCCTATTGAATTATCAACTCTTGTCTGGCTTTACCAAACCAGCGGCACTTGCTCACTAATTCTTTCATCTGCTTTTCCTCCTTGACCTGTGCACCCTCCAGGAAATCATCAGATGGCTTATTAAAGACCGCATTTCTATCAGATGAGGGGACCCCTGTCTTCTTCCTCCTCCCCAGCAAGTAAGAAAAGGCTTTTCCACAGGAACATCACGGGTAGGATCCTGCTTCCACTGTCTGAAAAGGGTCGCAGTGCTGCTTCCTCCAGGGAAAAGCAAGCGTGCAAAATTAGTGTCTTTGAAGGCGACACAGCTGAGTGCTGCACCTTTCCTTCACACCACCTCCACCTTAGCTGGCTATCTCTGTCACCTCCATCCAGGCCCACGATCACCTTATTAACTCAGCCCTGAGCTCAGGCTGCATATGAGGAGCACAGGTGAGAAAGTCCTTGTTAATTTTTCTTTCTTCTAGACAACAGCTTCCTCTCCCTTTGGACAGCAGTATCTTTACCCATGTGAACACAGTGGCTGGTGCAGCCCTTTCCATCTCACCCTGTCAGCAGCTCTCTGCTGTGGAGAGCTTTGCCCTCAGGCTCTCAGTAATCAGCCTCCCACCGGGCTTCAGACACATGCTGCAGCAGAAAGGGCAACCGCTAAACCCTGGCTCACATCCCACGTATTCCCATGTGCTACCTAGCTCTAGCTTAGAGTGTAAAAGCCAGTTTCTGTTCATACAGATTCACTAAAAATGACATTTTTTCGCAGGTACCAGCTCTGTGGTGTTGTAGACAGCTGCAGCCCCATATACGGTACAAAAGCTCTGGAGAAAATTCTGGTCTTATTAGCTTAGCTTCCTCGCCTAAGCTGCTCAGAGCCCTCTAAGCACAGAAGACCCACATGGATCAATACTTATCCTCACTTAGGTCTTATTTATTCTCCACACAGTACAGACCTTCTGAATGCTGAGCTCCAAACCCAGTCAGGCTGTGCCCAGAGCCACTGAAACGATTGGTGGCAGAAAGAAAACAGTTCCAAGTGCCACTGCTCCCTGATCCAAGCATTGCACATACTGTTTCTCTTAAAAAAAAAAAAAACAAAAAAAAATTTTTCTGGGTTGGGAGGAGCAGGAGGAAAAGTGTTAACAGTACTTACAGGGGGGTTGCAAGAGGATGCAATTGCTCTGGTGGTCTCTGTTTTTTAGGAAGTAACCTTTTTTTATTCATTTCCTATTCTTTCCCTGTACTCATGCCACCAGAGATCTCCAGCCCATCCATGCTGCTTTTTTTGTCTTTTTGTGCAATCATCTCCCTGACATATGTTTCTGGAGCTGCTGGCAGAACCCCTCACCACCTCCTGACATCAGATCCTTCTCCGTTGCGTTAATTCCTGAGCTTTTTCCAGCGCCCAGTGCATTTGGGATTCGTTAGCAATGCTCTGCACTACAGTGCAGGGCAACCCCAATAGAAACTTAGCTTTGAAGAGAAAGGGTGAAAACATAAGTCTGCAGAAGCTGATGTGAGTTTTCCATTGAAGCCAATAGGATAAAGTCTTCATCCTAATTCTCTCCTCATAGGCATGTATATGGCATCTTCTGTCACTGTAATATTGGGGCACCCAGGGGACTTGCAATTTCAGAGATCCACAAATATACCCAGAGCTTCATAGCTGCTAAACAACCGTGCTATAAACAGCACCAAAGCCAGACGCGAGATTCATAGGGTTTCATCTGGACGAGAGCCGCGGGTCATCCCGCGCGACCCCCCGCACGTCGCAGGCTATTGGGTTTCCAGCAGCTACCCCAGCGCTGCAGAGCTCCATTACCCGCCTCGGTGCAACAGCCGGGCTGGGGGCTTCGGAGGGATTCCCCGGCTCCTCAGCCCTCCAGGCTCTTTCTTCCCAGTGCAAGAGGAGTTCATTACCAGCACAGCACAGATGGGCTCCAGATGAGCGAGCGTAACGGGGTGATTGGGAGGGGGAATGATGACAGTCCCGAGCGTGCCCTGCATCTGCTCCAAGGAGAGAGGATGGGGAGGGAAAAATTAAATGAGCTGTGCGGGGAAGTGGGGAGCCTCACCAGCAGGGCAGGGGACTGCTGCTGGAAGGAACGATTTGCCCAGGGAAAGTGTGGAGGCTCCATTGCCTGAGTGTGCTGGGAGGAAATTAGATGAGACGTATAGGCAAATAAATCCGGAGGGCTGCTGCCTGATGGCGAAGTGGCTGGGTGTAGATGTAGGTAGCCCCTTTTTGCTCACAGGTTGCTCTGAGCTTTGCTGCTACTGTGGCTGAGCAGGTGAACATCTGTCCTCCACCTGACACCATAAAACCACAACCGTCAGGAGCAGGACACGCTGCACTGTGACGAAGAGGCAAAGTTTGTGTGTTGTGAATTCTGAAGGCTTTCATTTGCGTCTCTCCATCCTGTTAAAAAGCCATAGGGCAGGCATTAAGAACAGACTCAACCCAACCAAACTTTACACGAGTGCCTGGAAAGACAACTGGCTTCTATTCTCAGATGTATATGGGATGAATTATACTCTCTGTTTTTCTTAATAACTGCGTGGACTTCTCACTTAAGGGGATGGCTCTGACATAACTTTTGGTGGATTTGCATTTAGCTCTAGCAACTTTCACTGATCTGCTGTGTAACTGTGGGCAAGGCACATTGCTTCATCATGCTCCAGCTTTTTTAGCCCTTAAATGGCAGCGACAGTGTTCCTCTCCGTGCAGAGCTCTGAGCACCACAGGGAAAAAGCAATCCATTATGATAACCAAAGGACATTAATGCAGAGTAGCACTGCATGTTTCGGCTCTCCTCTTCTCTGGCTGATTATTAGACATTAGTCAGGAGCTTCTCTACAAGAGATATGACATCTCTTTAAGGTGTAAGCAATTAAGAAACCAGGATCTGATGATGATTACGACAGTGCTAGCCGGTTCAAGGCTGACTTGCCTTCAATGGGAAGCAGTAAGTAAATGTGGGTGATAATAAAAGAGGTTGTGTGAGCTCTCTAGTGATACTCATAATATGATGAGCATGGCTCCACCACAGTGTTATTATCATGTAATATTCATATTGCTATGGTGCCAAAGAGTCTCGACCTAGCTAGGTCTTTTTGTGCCAGGCTCTGTAGCAACATGCTGCAAGTGGCCATCGCTTCCCCAGACAGCAGCCCAGTGCAATCGGTGATCATCGGAAATGAACATGCAAAATGGGGGGAGAGGATGCCACAAGTAGAGAGCGTGCAGTTCCGTGCATGCCCCACAAAGAAACAGGGCCAAGGCTGAGGCTAGGGAAATCATGTCAGTGCTGGACAAGAGCTGGTGGTAGCTTCTGAGCTGCAAGGACTTAGCTCAGACTGTTGGATCACTGAGGACCAAAGCACAAAATGGAAAATAAAATTCCCTCACTGCTTCCAATTAGCAAGGAGCTTCAGCTGATTTCCTGAAAACAGTCTTATTTAGTTAAAAGCATAAATCCATGTGCATGAAGCAATCTTGGCTTTGGCGAGATGCCATCTAGCAAGGACTGCTTCTCCAGCTCCCCAGGGCTTGCTAGACACTGGTGGGCACCATCTGCCCCGTTCCCACCCATGAAACTTGGGTACGGTTTGTTCACTGGCAGCTTTCTGCCCACCAGAAACACCCACTATCAACCTCGTTTCACACCCATAAAATGCTGAGGACACTTTCTGGGTCATAGAAACCCCATGGGACTTGGGACGCAGCTGGTGGCAGGTACTGCCTCATCCACGGGGTCTCAGCAACCCCTACAAGCTACAAGCCAGGCTGATTTCCTTATTGGAGACTCATTCCCCTGCATGAACAAAAGGGATATAGTCACAAACAAATATGGAGAAGATGTCACAGAAGGCAAGAGACCCCCGAGGAGACCCTGGCATGGCAGCCCATGGGCTCCTGGGCTCCCTCTCCCCAGGGAGGGCTCCCGGCTGAGCCCCGCGCCGAGCCGTCCCTCTTCCCCTGTGGTTTTCGGGCAGATGCCAAAAGCTGAGGCAAAAGCTCATAACATGCCAATTATCCTGGCCTCAAAACCACAAATGATTGTATACAGCTGTTGGCAAATGAAACCTTGTTCCAAACATTTAATACCTAATTGAATAAACTTGCGGAGCCCGGCTCTGTGTTTGCCTGCTCCCCTGCCCTCGTGTCATCTCTCCAGTCCACTTACAGATCCTGTGTGTTCCTGTGGGAGGGCAAGGAGGCTTTCCTTATGGTTTTTGGTAATTCATAAAGGGGGAAAAAAAAAAGCCTGCTGCGGCATAAGTTTCAGATCTATCAATTTTCTGTCAGAGCACTAAGAGGGTTAATTATAAAGCCCATTTCCTCTGTTTTCACTGCACCAGATTCGTGCTAATGGACAAATAAACTGATTCATAGCGGCTTTCGGTTCTCCAGTAAAGATGCAACAAGCGCTTCATTTAGATGTGGTGAATGGTAATTATGTTTGATGGGAAAAGTGGGCAATTTTTCCTTTCTTTGTCAAATGCCTTGGATAAATTGTTTTTGTGACCTTATCTAGAACACAAAGGTCTAGTCACCACTTAAGATTATAAGGCAATTCATGAAATATGCTCCTGGATCAGACAAAGAGACCAAAAGTGACTTTGCCAACAACAACTTACACCGCAGAGAAGGTCAAAAAAGGTTAGCATTGTCTTTTTTAGAATAACAATAGCCTAAATTAAATGTACCATGTTTAATTTAAAAAATCCAGAGATTATATGGTTTACTTCTAAAGAAACAGTACCATTCTGAAACATGTGTAATGTTTCAAAGGTTATGAGAAACAGATGCCACGATCCCATCCTTTGTGAATGACATCTGAAGCTATATGTAATTTTCTCCAAATCGCCTTTTAACATGTGATTGCCTCAAAACCAACACACCGAGCTGCTCTGTGCAATATGCAAATGGGAAGTCTACTGCTGCAATCAACATCTCCTGGGGAGGAGATCAAATATTTCTGATCCAGCAAATCGTTTTGACCCGTCAGGCATGCATCATGCTGCAAGGAGTTGTTGATCTCTTACTCAAAACCTGTGCAAAGTGAACTGGTTTGGTCTCTTTCCGTGCTTTGGTTGCTAGCTTTACTAAAAGTGATTTTAAAGGATTTTCTGGCTTAGGGAAGAAAAAGGAGTTGTGTTAAAACTCCCAAAGGGAATTTACTTTTTCAGTGTTAGCCTGATCTCTCTGGTCCAGAGATTCAGTATTCTGACAAAAAGTAGTTGAGATTATAACCCAAATAATAGATCCCAGGAGAAACTTCCACTCTTTAGCAAAGACATCAAGAGGAAAAAAAGAAAAAGGTCTGTATTTTATCACCATCTAAACTCACTTTCTGCTTCTTGAGTGGAATTGCTGCCTAACAGACAGCTCTGTTAACACTCTATATAACTCTCTATTGGAAAGACATTAAAGACTTTGTACACAGCATAAAAGTGTGCAATTCAAATAGTGATGCTGATTCTTGGTTTAATTGAAAAGGATTCATTATCCAAAAAAAAAAATAAAAAAAAAAATGCTGGGGAAAGCAAGCAAACAAGCAGAAGTTCAGCTCTGGTTCCTTCACACACAGGACTCTGCAGTGTCCTGGGGCTTTGGGGCTTGCCCTGGTGTAGCGAGGGGCAGGATTGCATCCTGGTGGGCTTCTGCTCTAACTCCAATGCAATGCAAGGAATTTGTCCAAAGACCCTCTCAGCAAGGCTTGCAAAGCCTTGATGTCAAGTATCAGACCCCCGGACCCACCAAATTTCTTTGCAGACTGTGGCCCATTTGTTCCCCAGCCCTGCTCGCGTGGGCAGCAGCGCCATGGGTCTCCCCTGGGGGTGCAGCCCCATGGTGGCTCCCCACCTCGGGGTGCACGGCGTCTTGAAGGGGGTCTTTGTCTGCACGGGCAGGAAGCTGGGGCTGTACAAAAGCCCCTTAGATGCTCAGCTCTGGATGGAGACGAGCCAGGAGCGGCAATGCCCTCAGCCCACCACCCCTGGGGTGGTTGACGCTGCTAAGCCCAGGTGCTGGGCAAGGAGGAGGTAGGTCCATGGGGCCATGGCTGGGTGTCTGCTGCGACAGGAACAAGAGGAGCCCGAGCACCTGCAGGAGACAAGATGGGCCTGAGCATCCCCTGGAAGTAGGGGATATCCTGGATATTTTGGGAATGAAAAGGCAATAATTCTTGAGCTTTTCTACCAAGCAGGCACATAAACGTGTGGTTTTTAACACCCAAGATACACCACCAATTTTAGTGACTCTGCTCCCGTGTTGAAGAAATACAGGTTTTCAAGCACGTAGCCAGAATTAAGGGTTTAGCCTAGCACAATATAAAAGGAAAGGGGCAATGCAGAGCAATATTGCCTTGCTAACTGCACAGGCAAGACAAGCAGGTCACAGAAAGAGAAACAGGAACCATTCACGAAGTGCTCTTCATCATGAAAAACCCTTGTGATAAGAGAGAGGGAAAAATGGGTGATAGGGGCAAAAACAGAGGAGGGACGTGCAGAACAGGAGCTGAGAGGAAGCAACCTCTCACAACCATGGAAGCGGTGAATGAAAAGAAGATGGGATGAATTTAAAAGGGAAAGTTGGAGAAACATTCTGCAGTCATCCCTCTGGGGGTTACTGTCAGTGATGTGGGTTTTTATAAGCCTGTGCTAGTATAACTCTTTTTTCCCTCTGTTTATTCCCCCTTTTAAGATCTACAAAATGTTTGCATTTCCCTCTACCCCCCTTCCCTTACATCCATCCCTTTGCCATGGCTGTTCAAATCTAATTACCAGAGGTTCACTATATTCATTAGCTTCATTCCCTTGAAACCCTGGGCTGCATGTCATCTGGATCTGATTATGTATGGTGCATTTCATTTTCCCAGCTATTCCCCTACCTGCTTTTAATCAGCATGAGATTTTTCATTTAAATGTCATTAGACTTTTGAATAAATACGTAAAGAACATTACAAATAAATATAAAAGCTCCACGTAAGTCAGGCACAAGGAAAAGCTGTGCCTGAGACCACCCATCGCAGTGTCCTTCTCAGAGGAGGTTATACCAGATATGCCCAAAGGTGCTTGTACAGGACTTTTACTAGTCCCTTGAACAGTCCTCTGGGGTTGTATATGAGGCACACATGAAGCCCTACACTCAGCAACACATTTGTGCCTTTCATTTCTACGCAGGTCCAGTAACATTTCCACAAGGGATTTTCCTCGTGCCTTGCAAGGTGGTTAACAAGCCGTGCTCACCTGACGGCATCTGTCAGCTCGTGGCCTTCAGCACCTTTCCACGCAAGTGAGGATTTATTATGCATGCAGAGGGAATCTAATTAACAGAAATAATTGAGCTATAGTCTTTGTAGTGAAGTTCAGTGTTGTTACATGCCTAATTCCCCTTCCATGACTTGTTCGGCTCTGCTTACCTCAGTAAGGTTAAGCATTAGCCCTGTTCTCTATAGAGTGAGGTAGGAGGCTCACTTCATGGTAGGAGCCTAATGGACCAGAAATACAAATAAAATACATATAACCTTTGGAACATGTTCAAAAGAGAAGGATTCAGCATCTCTGAGAGAGTTTCCATCAGACACAGGTTTTACGAAGTCTTTGTGGTTGTACTTCCTGACCCTTTAAAGAAGCAGTTGATAGTTTCAGCCTGCTTTTATTCTTGTAGAATTTTCTCCTTCACCTATTTCTTCGAATAATTTGGTTTCTCCAGTATCTTTAAAGCCTAGTCTTATTTTCATTAACCTTTTCTAATATCTTTTTTTTTTTCTCTGCTCCTCCTTTTTTCTGCAGATTGCCTGACATCTTCATTTGCTCCTCTGAACAATTTCAATATACAGTTCCTTTGCTGTTAGACCCCAGGTTGAAGCTAGTATCTTTTAGCTTAATTTAGACTTCTGCTCTGATTCACTCTGAATTTGACTTTTCCTCTCTTCTCTGCGTAGGGTACCTAGCCTCTCCTGCCTACAGTCCACAGGGAGAAAATCACTCTATTTGTACTGCAGTCATCAACAGAGCTGAGAGAAGGTATATATGTGAGCGAGCATTTAAGCAAGCTTGCCTGGTTATTATATTGACGCACACAGCATCACGCTTGGCAATTCCCTAGAAAGATGCTGTGTACCAGACAGAGCTCGTAGCTCCCTCCTTTCCCATGTGGCACTGAGGCTATGCCTATATTTAGAAGTAGATCTAAGTTTAGAGCTCATTTAGGACTCTCTGTCTGTAAATATTCATTCAATCTAGAATAGCTTTGGTTTTCTATTTATTATCTATCCTTTATATATCATAAGATGACATTTGTGATGGCCTATCTGGATTAAAAAAATGCTTTGGCTTAGGATTTAGGAACATCCCAACCAGCAGATGAGATGTCAAGGTAATTAAAGTCCCCATGAGCACAGTATCCTGTGCTCACAAGCTCCTGTATAAATGGTTCAGGAATGCTGCCTTCTTCCTCTTTTTGAGATCAGTAACAGATGCCCTCAGCAGTGATCCTTTCAATTTGCATGTCATGACTCCTTACCCAAAGCATCTGTGTGCTGACCTCCTCACAGTCAAATTCTGTCTCTGTTGGCAGCTGTATTTCACAGGTAGGATGCTTTGTTGAGAAATGCATAGCCATTAGCAATGGATTTTTATGGATGGACAGATTCCTCAGGAAAAGGAGGGTGGAAATCAACTCTATGGCATGGTTTTACCTAAGTCTGGATCCTGACTTTCTGATAGAAATTTCAGATTCAGTTCTGAATCCAGAGCCAAACTTGAGTGACCCATGTGTATCATCAGTGCTTAACATCAAAGCAGAAAGATAATGACTGTCCTGACCCTACCATGACCCAAAGGAGGAACAGCGGTGTCAACAGTCACTGGCTGTCCAGGTCTGCTGTTAATCTCCATTACACTGGCATAAATTGGAACAAGCCCATGGAGTCAGTGAAAGCCAGGTCCACAACATTTAGAGAAATATCTTTGATTTTGCTACATGTAAATGAGTGATGAGATAATCCAGTCCACTATTTTTAGAGGGTTAAGGGATACAGGACAATGCGGTGTCCTTTGGGTTAAGTTCCCTGTGTCTGGGCTACCTCCTCACCCCACCACGCTGGTAAGGATGAGACCGAGGCTTTCAAGGAGAAAAGGAAGCTACAAAATGAAAGCTCTCACCTCCGCAGAAATGCATGTGATGATGAGGAAGCCAAAAAAGGCTGCTTTACCACGCTGTGGGTTGGTATAACAAGGTAGAAGGGGAGCTACTGACTGCAAGTAGAGAAATATAAAGGTCTTTACATAACTCTGAGGAGTCACCGTGGGCATCAGAGCTGGCAATGAGTAGGGATCCAGGTTTCTTGGACTGTCACCTCTAGTTGCATGTGCTCATAGATTCAGGATGAGTTAGCAAAGCGCCTATTGTAGAAGAAAAGCAGCAAAAAGCTTTTCAAGGAAAGCTGAAACTGAAGCAAAAGCCTCTTCCTTGTAATGAGAAGCTATAATTCAAAGCAAGGTTTCTGAGGCACAGATATGTGCATTTTACACGCTGCAGTAAAGAGGAAAATGGGAGCACAAAAGAATGCTTTTCCTTGCTTTAATGAAGCTAATGGCCCTTTTCTCTCCATGGAGCACTGGAGGATGTGACCATTAACTTTTTATTTGCAATTTGTATGCACCTTGCTGCACTTGCTGTTTTTATAGTAGCAACCTCAGTGCAATATCTGGGATGGGAGGGAAAGCGGCACGTAGAGGAAGGTTCCCAAAGGTGAGTGGTGATGAATTGCCTGCCCTATCTGCCAGGCTACCCCCTGCCATGGTTGGGTAGCTTCAGCCCAGGATGAGCACTGGTAATGGCAGATTTTATTTGGGAAGTGAACAGGCAGGCCCTTTTAGAAGTGCCCTTGTGGCCCAAGGCTTATCTCAGTGGTAGAGCAGGGAGCCCCCCTCTTATTTAGACTGCTTCTTTTGGAGAAGCTGTAACAGATGGCATGTGGGGGAAGGAAAACAACATGTAAGGGAAAAGGAGGCAGCGTATCCTGTTGAACATGAAGCCTTCCTCCAAGGAAGGAAAACTATAAAAGCAGGAAAAATATATGACATTTCCAGGTGTGCAAAAAACATTGTTTTGGATAATATAAGCCAGGTCTTGCAATGAATGAAACAACTGTATTTTCAAGGTACCCTTGTATATACATATGTGTGTGTGTGGGATGTGTATATGTGTGTGTGTGGGATGGGAGAGGGGGTCAAACAAAAGTGTGACTGTCTCCTCAGGCACTGGCAGGTTTTCTTTTCTTTTCGTTGGTGGTAAATCTCAACACAAAGGCCACACTTCTGAGTGATCCAGTTTTAGAAGTCAGCAACAGCTGTGGGATAGCTTAATTGAGGACTGGGGGTCGTGCAACCAGAAGAGCTCCCTGTTGTTTTTGGAAGAAAGGAAAATCTCTTCCAAGTTGTGGTATGAGAAGGCTATGTGTAGTCCAGACCTGACTGAGGAACTCCAGACCTTATTAAACCCAGCCATGGGGGGCTTGCCATTTGCCTTGATGTCTCTTGTTAGTAGGGTTGTTGATGACGGTAATAGCTGGAAAATCAATTACAGTCAATATAGCGGCAGGGAAACACAGAGAAAAGGCACTGAATGCAGTGCTGAAAGCAGCCCTTGGGTTCAGAGTGCCTCTCATAGCCACGGGGCAGGAGGGATGAGCCCAGGGGTGAAACCCTGGGGTGGAAAGTGGGAGACCTGAGTCCTGCCGGGTGTGCTGCAGGTTCCCAGCGGAGGTTTCCTTCTGTGTGACCCCAGGCAGGTCACACCTGCCTGCCTGGCAGGGCTTGTCCTCTGGGTGCTAGGGGATACCCTGAGACTCTTAGTTAAGGAAACACTGAAGTTTGGGCCCAAACTTTGGCTGACTTTTCCCAACAGCCAAAGTAAAAAAATCAAATGTAAAGAAGATCCAGCTGATCCCAGGTAAATCATTTTTCTTTGGTGGATCAAAAGAAGCTAAAAAAAATATTTTGTTTGAACAAAATATTTCCTGTCAGGGCTCTGTCCATAAACAAAGACACCCCATGCCCTCTTTTGAACCAAGAGCCTGACTTAATGGCAGGGCAAGGACTCAGTGCAGCTTGATCATGGACATCTGGAAGCATGATAGAGAAGGGAAAAGAGTAAATTTTTCCTGGGTCTTAGGGCCCTCCACAGAAAGGCCTGACATCATTTCATCATTTTCCGATGGTGTTCCCTTGCAGTGTCTTAAGCATCTCCTTGTCTGAGCTAGAGCTATTTATGGTGTGGCAGCAGGCAGGGAGGAGAATATAGCCCGGGCTGCAGATTCCCTGGCAGTCGTCACTAAACAAATGCACTGTGGCTCTTGTTTGGACACTGTGGCCATACGCACAAAAAAAATAAAAAATTGTGTACAATATATCTTGACTCTTTCCTCCCTAAAATAGCCTCATCAATTTTAATGCTATATGAATAAATAATAACGAGACACTTAAGGTGTTAATGGAGCATTAATTATTGCTGAGGTTTCTGTGGAAGGGCATGTGACATCCACAGTAATACTGAATGATTTTCTTTATGACTAGCATAATTATAGAGAATATTAAATGAGGCAAAAAGTGATGGGGCTCTTAGCAGTAGTTTTTTTAGCAATTGTTCATACAGAACCTGATTTCCTATACTGTATTTACCCAAATTGGCTAGAAAAATCACATGAGGCATGTAAAGCACAATGAATCACTCCAGTTTACATCTCTAGTTTGAGAAACTGCTTCCTCATTGCCCACAGGAGAATAATAAGCGTGGCCATTTGGGTCTGGTTTAAACCTGAGACTGTGGCAATATGTGTCAGAAAAACAGAGTGCTGTTTTCTATTCCTGCTCTGAAAGGTGTTATTTTTTTCTTATCAGGAGTAGCAGCAAATGTGATTTTATGAGTCAAAGTGTGGAGGGGAACTTAAACTCACCCATTTGCACACTGCTGGGGAGTCAGAGTTTCACAGCCAGGGAGGGCTCTGTAAAAGCAGATGATGTGTTTTGGATCTTTGTATTTGTGTAGAAGAAGCTGTGGAAATGCCCATTGTAGAGTTGCAACTTTGGAGCTTTTGCTTGTACCTAGGTGGGAGGCCGGGGGAAGACAGGGGCTCCTGAGGCCACATCAAGGTCCTGGGGTGTCTTCCAGAGTGTGCCCTATTGTACAGTCCCTCAGCCCCACACTGGGTTTAATTATCCGAGGCAAAGAGTTGACCTGGGAGCATGAAAGCAGAATAAAGAGGCTTACCGCTACCTGTGAGAAAATACCCTCACTTGTGAACTTTGAATTTACTTGAAACTGAAACTTGAGCCTGGATTTCAGCATCAGGATTGACTGCTGAGTGTTCCCGGCGAATACCCTTTGATGAGCTGCTGGGCAGAGCTGGCTGGCTTTTCTGCATGGCTGAGCTCCCGGCTCACACGGCATTGCCTCAGTGCGTGACTGACTGCCTCAGAAACTGGCCTCCCTCTGCCCAGAGTGACTTGAGCTAACTTGCCAACACGGTTTAACTTTTGGATTAAACAAGTTCGAGATGTG
This sequence comes from Anas acuta, assembly GCF_963932015.1. Classification (NCBI taxonomy): domain Eukaryota; kingdom Metazoa; phylum Chordata; class Aves; order Anseriformes; family Anatidae; genus Anas; species Anas acuta. Next base: position 42,288,497 of record NC_088981.1, read on the forward strand.
CCTGAAATGTTCCCGCACGTAGAAATCCCTCTGTGAAAGGGCATGTGAAAGGTGAGCGAGATGTGGGGGAAATCTGTGTTCCATTCAGACTTTCTTCTCTAATTAGAAATGTGAGTTGGTAGCTGTGTCCCTTTATTCTATTTCTATAGGCTCTTTTGAACCCCTATTGTATCTGAGAGCCTGAAAATTTCCTCAACAGACGAATTCAGCTTGCTCTGCTGACATGCACTTAATTATGTTTCAGTTAACTCATTTTCCTGGATGATGCTCAACTGCTGTCTGTAAATGAAATTGCTGTCTAGCTAATCAAAAGTTCCTGAGCGTGATCTCTTCTATGTGTGCACGCACAAGCTGTTCTGGCACTCTGGTTGTAACCCTGGCTGGAGCTCTGGAGGATGGATGTGTGTGGGTGAGACGTAAGGAGGACAAAAGTAAATGAACTCTGAACCTTCCGAAACTCCAAAATCTTTCTGCAATTAAACTAATTAAGTGTCTATGCCTGGTAGCATTTGATTAGAAATGGTTGGCCTGTGGCAGCTAAATGAACGGGCTGTTAAGAGAGACAGAGACATTTGCACAAGATGCCATCAGCAAATATGTTCTCTCCTCATAGTCATGTCCTTCCTGCAGCTGCCCATTTGGGTCAAAGCAGGCCCAAATGAGTGCATGCATGTCACAAAAATGTCCCCCCCTTTTTTTTTCTGTTTAGATCTGTTTTTTCTGATTAGATCTGTTCAGCTTTTTTTTAGGATGATAAGTGTTCTGAATGAGCTTTCACATTTGCTATATTTTAGGTAGGTTTTTCGTATCACAGCTGCCTCTTCTCCAGCAGCCCACAGAACCAAGCTCTTCCCAAGTGAGGCCACAGCAGGACCCATCCCAAACTTAATTAACTCTGAACTCATGTGAAAAGAAAGTTTAGAATTAATCTAACTGTGAGAAATGAATATCAACTGGCCATGGAAATACAGGACCAGATTTTGGCTTGGATTATCTTGATTGGTAGCTACAGAGTTACATTCAGGATAAACTCACTTCGGGTGTAACAATATGTGTGCAATTCTCCCTTGGACAAGGTGACCTGAATGCAGCCTCCTGCTGGGCAGTTCTAGGATGCCTCAGGTGACGTTTTGGAGCACTCTGTCCAGTCCTCCAGAAGTGTAATAACCCCTCAGGGAATGTGCTCCTGCAATTATGAAATGGATTTCATGAATAAAGCTAAGGCCAGCACTGTGAGACATGCATGCCAGGAACATCTGAGGTGAGGTGCCTGAGAGGCAAACAGCTTACATGAAGAATGGCTAATAAAAATAAACTCACTTGCATTCAGAATTCCAAAGTTATTTCACAATATCCCATATACTCCCCTTCATTTTCTTGTCTGGGACTTGTATAAAGCAGACATAGAAATCTTCTGTTTCAGGAAGCTTGAGTCTTTGTTTTTAATGATCAGATTTAATGGATGAACTTAAATAGACACCTGATTCCTCCTAAAACTCACTGGAACCTGGGTGTTTAGCTCAGATTCCTTCATATTCTTTTTTATTAACTTATCTACACCTCAACTAACAGAAAGGGCATATTTCTGGGTTGTTTTTTTTTTGTTTGTTTGTTTCCTTTTTTTTTTTTTTCTTTCTCCAGCTCTCAGATGCTTTACCTTCCTAGTCAAGTCTAGCATGAAAGGTCAGTTCCATCTAAAGGTAATCTTAAATGGCTAGGCATCCAAAATGAAGTGGAAAAAGTGAATTTCTCAAGCATAAAAATAATAATAATAATAATAAAATCTCTATTTTGAAGAAGAGGGAAAAGAACGTTGTTAACTAATGAAGGGCTGGATTTCCTGAAATCCAAGAAGAGTTTCCTTCCCTGTTGTATGTGTCAGAGTGAATGATGGGTTAGGTTGTTAGAGATCTCTGGAAATCGAGAGCACATCCTGGCTCATTTGCAGTAAGCTGGTGATATATCCAGTAAAGGCTTGCTGCACTGGTCATGCATGAAAAACATAATTACTGGCAGAAATAGTGCATGGAAGGTGCATGTGGAGAAAGGTTAAAAACAGTTGTTCCATCTCTACTCTACAATACTGCTAGCAGTGTTTTACAGTTTGCTCAGATATTTTATAGCACTTCTTTGGGATCTTATATCTGTAGAGCTTTTCCACAAAAGCATTACTAAAAACAAAGATCTTCCCCCTGTCAAGATCCTAACTGTAAGTACTAGTATCTCAGTAGTGCCAGTTTAGGCTTGCTAGCCAACATGTTCAGTTTGCCACCACCCGTAAGTTACCTTCTGGTTTAGATATAGTTTTGTGCTAAGACCTTATAGTGTTCCAGAGATTCTTTCTTTTGCCTCTGAATTTAGGACTTCAGTCCTGTCACCTGCACAGGCCAGCGTCACTGCTTTCAGTATCCTAGATCAGAGCCTACTATGGTGACCTGATGTAATTAAAACTCTGCTGTAGGAACATACAGGACACTCTAAAGCTCTAGAGGTGCTTTCTTACATTGTAAGGAAATATGAATCACAGAACAATTTAGGTCGGAAAAGACCTCTAGGATCATCAAGTCCAATCATTCACCTAGCACTGCCAAAACTCGCACTACACCATGTTCCTAAGCTCCACATCTACACGTCTTTTGAATACCTTCAGGGATGGTGACTCAACCACTTCCTCGAGCAGCTTGTTCCAAAACTTCACAAACACTTCAGTGAAGAAATTTTTCGTGACATCCAACCTAAGCCTCTCCTGGTGCAACTCGAGGCCATTTCTTCTTGTCCTATCGCTTGTTGCCTGGGAGAAGAGATGAGCCCCCATCCCACCACAACCTCCTTTGAGGTAGTTGTAGAGAGTGTAGAGAGCGGTAAGGTCTCCTCTGAGTCTCCTTTCCTCCAAGTTAAACCACCCCAGCTCCTTCAGCTGCTCCTCATAAGACTTGTTCTCTAGACCTTTCACCAGCTTCATTGCCCTTCTTTGAACATGTTCCAACAGCTTGATGTCCTTGTAGTGAGGGGCTGAACACAGTATTCAAGATGCAGCCTTGCCAGAGCCAAGTACAGAAGGACAATCACTTCCCTGGTCCTTCTGGCCACACTATTTTCGATACAAGCCAGGATGTTGTTGGCCTTCTTGGCCACCTGAGCACACTGCTGGCTCATATTCAGCTGGGTATTGACCAATATGCCTGTGTCCCTTTCCACCAGGCAGCCTTCCAGCTACTCTTCCACCACTCAGCCCCCACACTGAGCACATCACCTTGTCATAGGAGAGAAGTTCGTCAAGCAGGACCTGCCTTTGATAAACCCATGCTGACTGGGCCTGGTCGCCTGCTTGTCCTAAAGAGGCTGCATGGTGGCACTCAAGATGATCTGCTTTATAACCCTCCCTGGCACTGAGGTCAGACTCACTCACTGATAGGGGAGCCCAGGGGACTGGGTACCCAGAGAACAACTGGTCCTACTATTAAAGACGGAGGCAAAGAAGGCATTAAGCACCTCCAGCAGGTCAGTTTCTGGCCAATGTACGTGAATACTAATTTTAATATTTTGTGTTTTCTTTTGTCCAGTTTTGTGGCTACATTCCTAAATGTACTGTTAGTATCTTCTAAGGCAGTCTTTTAGAAAGAGGCTGCATAGGCTCTTCTCCTGCTGGAAGCTCAACTCTTAGGTATGCTCCTTGGACATTGGTTTCTTTTGCCAAGGGTATCTAACTCCATCTTGTTTCACCTCTCCCTCGCTGAATCCCAACAAACTCTCAAGGGCCCGGCATGGAGCTCATGCATGGAGCACGGTTACAAGGGGAGGCATTACTCTGTTCTTACTGCTGGCAGGGGAAATGAGCAGATCTGGATGAACTCCTGGCATCGTGTTGAAATCTGAGGCAAATATCCCACTGATCTCAGCAGAGACCAGTCAATTTTTCTTTCAAGATTTTAACATACCATTGACATAGCAGTTCCAAATACAGATTTTTTTTTTAAGAAAAGAATAATGGTGTTGAGATATAAATAGAAACAACATACAAAATAAACTATGCATAAGCCACTGTGTACAATGAAATACAGCAGGATGGCTTTTTCAGTAAATGAATGCATTAGCTCATGCTCTGCAGCATCTGTGCAAGCAAAGTCCTGCTGTATGTAAATTGAATGCCTAACAACTTGTGTGGCTAGGCAAATAAACCATATGCATGCTTACCTTGTGAATCTGTAATTAATTCATGCTCCTGGGTAAAACTGAGTCCTTCATGAAACTCAGCACCTGTACAATTCTCTGTCCTGAAAAAATCCTAACAGTGGAATAATTCAGGTATCTGAAATTCTATACATAATTAATATTAAATGAAATCTAACATACAAGTTGTAGTCAAGAAATTAACTAGTAATTAACACTCATTGACTGGCATCTGAAGACTGAAAGGAAGCAAATGTGACTGTAATCACATGTAAAAGGGATGGGGACTGGAAAAGGAGAGGAACCTAGGAAATGACAAGTCTGACATCTGTGCCTGGCAAATTAGCTCAGGCTGTGAAACGGGATAGAGTTAGTGGGCACCTGGATGAAAACAGGTGAGTGGTGAAGAGTCAACCTGGCTTCTGTGAGGGGACTTCTGCCTAACAAACCTCAAGGGATGTTTTGGTGAGGTGAACTAATGTGTGATGCTGGGGCACAGTTTTCTTGGTTTTCCAGTGGTCTTTTATGAAGATATTCATAAGTGAGAAATCCCCTGGCTCACCCCTGTGCAGCTCTGGGTACCTCTCTGCAAACAGCTTAGAAGAAAGGCAACAAGCATAGCTTCTTACAAGGAATGACAGAGCTGGATAGGATCACTGAGCTTGAAAAAAAGATAAAGAAGGTATAACAGAGATTGAGAAAGTTGAGAGTGTCCTGTGGAAGATGGCTAGGAATCAACATCTCACTGTTTCTTCTGCTGCAAGTCCCGGGGCCATGCACCACTGTGGAATGACAAGACAAAGGCAACATAGCTGATCACATCTCTTTGTTACTGCTAATTCACATGCAAATATATTGGCTGTCAGTGGTACAAGAAGACTCTGACACGTTTAACCCATCTGGGTTAAAATGCAGCTGGAGGGGCTGCTTTGGGCTTGCCTGCAGCAGTGGGCAGCAGCCTGGCAGGGTTGCTGGGGGCCCTCCTTCCTAAATCCGTCCTGCCTGCAGGACAGAGATGGCAGTGCTTTGTAGGAACACCCTGCCGAAATGACAGCCCGGTGGCAAAGAGAAGGCCAGTCTCACGAGTGAGCTGCTCAGACACCATTAGCTCCTGTCAGAGTGATGCCAAGAGAGAAAAATGGAAGGAAGGAATGTAATTTTCCACACCAACTGAACAATCTCCAACAACTTTTAAAATGCTTTAATCATTTAATTACTTCAGTCTTTCACCGCAGAGCAGAATTAACAATGGTCTGCGTGGCAAAGCTATATTTTCTCTCTTCACAATTTTGAATTTCACAAGTGGAAAATAACTCCAAGTCTTCTCAGTGTTCAAAGCTAAACAGGTGCTTTCACTCTAGGCAATTGTACTCTGAAATAACGGGTATGCCATCCGCGGTGGATGAATTGTAATGGAGTTTTCCTGCTATTGAGGGCAGACAGCCATACAGGTTTTGGCACCTTGCCTGTGTAACCTAGTTAAGCAGAAATGAGAGGGGACACCCCGGGGGGGGGTCTGATGGTCTGTTTGTTGTGGTGACTGCTGAGCTTGCACATGATCCTGGAATGCCAACCCTCCTATTTCAAACAGGAGTATGTCTGATGAATGGAGGGCTATGTTTTGCAGGCCCTCATGCAGCATCCATGAAGAGCAAAGGTCGAAGTCTGGAAGCAGCAGAGCTCAAGGTGGCTTGTGAGCATCCCCTCTCTGCTGAATTTTGGAGGGGCATCAGCTCTCTGCCTCTCTTGCCACTGTTGTAGGCCGGTGACTGCTGTCCTCTGAAGGCTGCTCGTGCCAGAACTGACATTTATAGGTGTTTGAAGGCTTCTTTTTTTATTATTATTTTTTTCCCCATGCATAAATCTTGTCAGCTTCAACCTAATTGCATCCTTTTCCGACAGACTGTCTCAGGAGCAATGCAAATGAGCTTTGAAATGTGGAGATCTGGTTTATATTTGTCGGCTAATTGCCTGAGTGGCACAGACATCTAGAGCTGGCACCTGCCTCCTTGCGTTAAGATCCGCCTTTGATTTCAGACCTGATGCCACTTGTAGAAGAAGATTTCCTGATGGAGAGTGAGGATGCGATGCTCTCCTCGGACAGTGATCTGCCCTTGGTGACAGTGACCTAAATTCCTCAGGCTGGGTCCCTTACACACTCACTGCCAGCACAGAGACTGTGACCTGATGCAAGGCAATATGGATTCATTCTTCTCTGGGTGATCTGGCCCAGCCTTTCCCCAGAGAAGCCCCAGCCTTCACGTCTGTCTGTCTCTGCCCATGTTGCATGGCCACATTCATCTACAGTGCGTGCACGTGCTCACGGCTCCCTGAGATGTAGTCCTGGGGTGCTTACGGGGGAGGGAGAAGAAGCACCTTCCCTCGTAGGTTGTCTTACATGGCATGCAGATGCTGGAAATACCAAGACCTTTAGTCCTTTTTTACTTCTTTAGTCTAAGAAATCCCCTGACAGTTAAACATTATGTCCCAAAATTCAGCCTATATTTCTCTTGCACTTCATTTCATCCTTTTGTCCAAATTTCTTCATTTAAATCCATGTCAGCTTTACCCAAACATCATGCAGAACACAGATGAAGTTAGTCAAGTAGAGAGCTGGCTCATTCCAAATGTCTGAAATCAGCCCTATTTTCTTTCCCACACACTTCTGTCTCTTTTTCTCTCTTTCTCTCTCTCTCTCTTTTTTTAAACAAGAAGATGGCAATTACGTAAACAGCAACACATGTATCATAACGTTTCTGAGAAACTCTGCTGAAGACCATCACAATTAACATCAGCCTACTGGGCTGTGTGAGATCTGGCTTTCCTTCAGATAAGCCTTCCTGCTCTTGCTGCCTCTCTGCCAGGGTCTCCTACAGCAGCAGCTCATGTTAACCATCTGGATACCCTGCAAAACGCAGTGCTATGAGCAATGCATGCTTACAGCTCTATGGCAGCCCTAGCCCTGCCTGACATTTGCTAGCTTATCCTGATCCAGCACAAAGTAAAGTCATGCTAAAAAGGTTTAATGGCTTCAGCTGACACAAATCTCGTGGTATCCCCATGCTGCATAACAGGTAGATTAGAAATGCGCAGACAAATGTATATCTGTGCTATTGTAGGAATCTGGGGTGGGTGGCTTCAAGGCTGAAAGCATCTGACAGCATAGGTCTGCATAGCATAAACACACTGAGCAGTTCTCTGGCTCTCTGGTTAACTTACGCAAACATTAAAAAAAATGCAAAGATGTACTGATTCAGTGTGGCTCTGGGGCCGTGTTCCTGGTGGTTCATCATCTTTCGCATGGAGGCTACAGACAAGGGCTGACAGGACAGAGCAGAAAGGGACAGCAGTCAAATGTGTGTATGTAGGTGAGGTCAAGAGCTTAGATCTCCATGCAGCCTGAAGGAGGGATAAAAACGGCTTCTTGTATCTTTCACTAGGAGCTGGGACCATCAAGCAGGAACCACAGCAGTCTGTACAAGGAGAGGACACTAGGAATGAGGGGCTTTCATAAAGAAGTTGCTTTTCTTGTCGGTGTCAAAGAGCTTCATGAAGGAAAAAAGATCCATTGAGGGCTATTAAAGGCAAAAATAATTCTTACCTGGGGAAAACAAACCATAAAGGCTCTAGAATGAGGGGAGAGTATATGGCAGAGAAGTATCACCACATTTGTCTTGTTCTTGTACTCTACCTGGACGCCTGTGGTGGGTCACTGAAGTCCTTACCTTGTGTTACAGGTATGGAAAGATACCCGCTGGGAAGGGACCCAAGGTCTGCTGAGACAGAACCCAGTACACAGCCCCAAAAACCACCCACGGCTGGATTTGGAGCTGCTTGGGTCAGCCAGTGGCAGGGAACAGCTTGCACTTCCATGTGGAAGAACCAAGGAGCATTGTGGACCTCTGCGCCGCAGCCTGGGTTAAACCAGTCACTGGCAGGGGCATCTCCGCGCCTCTCCCAGCACTGGGACGATATCTCTGCTGGTCTGTGTAATCCCTCGGTCTGCTTATCTCTACTGAGACAAACTTGTCCCAGCTGTATCTCCACCAGGGTGAGCTGAACAACACCCGGATGAATTTGGGTCTTGCAGATTTTCACATTGTTGCCTTTGGCAGTACTGCACTATGCAAACAAGACCAAGATTCGGTGTTGGCAGTTCTTCATATGTTTGTTTCTTTTTGACGATAAATATGTATTCCAGAGGTCTTTATTTTTCCTTTATCAAGAGGACAAAGTAATATTTTTGTATAGAATGTAATTAACATCTTTATTAATCTGGAACAGGTTTATTTGTTATTATTTTTAATCAACCTTCTGATTCTGCATTTCTACTGCTTTTTAATAAACCAATACATAGTGCCCCAGGGTATTTTCCATAGAATATATAACCAGATGAGTTATTTTGCTTCAGGCTGTTAACCTGAGCTGACTACTAAATCCCTGGAAAAGGTTTATATACTTTAGCCCTTTAATGATGTCAAAAATTTGCACAGAATGTCTTTCTCATATTCCCCCAATCACTTTTCCCGTAGCACAAGGTTGATCAGCTTCTCTTGATACGGAAATATTTTTTAAACATTGTCTCATATAAATTTAAATCCAGTAATGCTGTGGACTCTATTTCTGGTGTCCAAATTGAAACATTCAGGGTCTCATTTCCATTGAAACTGATCATTTGCTGTTATCAATATTGAATTAAGTTAATATTGGGCTAAGCAGAACCACTGGCCAACATAAATCTATCAAAAGGGGTCCCTAGAATTATAATTCACCTTAAAATTCAGGTTCGCTTGTTGCAAATAATCTCATTTCCAAATGACCTGATCCACACTTTTTTTTTCTTTTTCCTTTTTTTTTTTTTTTTTCCTTTTTTCTCCAGGAGTAGATTTTCTGTAGGGTGTGTAAGCTCCCCAAAGCCAACTTTCCATGTGCCTGTGTCAGGAACTGACAGCCCCTGGGATCACTCCCCAGATCAGTTAAGGACACCAGCAATGGAGATGGGTGTTGTGGCACCCAACAGGCTGTTTCTGGTGAGGCCAGTAGTCCTGTGCAGTCACAGCCATGCCCTGGGTGGCCAGATCCAGCCCTCATACCCTGGGGTACACAGTCCAGTTTTGAGGTGTTTCTCCAGGCTTCATCCTCCAGTTGCTCCAGCTGAGGCAGCGAGGACTTCTGCTGCATACCTGGGATCAGTTCCCAGGAAACTACCCACGTAAATTCGTGTTTGTCTTCCTTGTAACATGAAGCAACACCTACTCCCTTGCAGTTCCTGCTACATTGCTGTATTGTGCTAGTTACTCTGGGACATTCAAAAAACATCCAAGTGTGCCTATGACTCTAATAATCTTCATGTCAGTTTTATTTGTTGCACACAAGAGAGGCTATAATAAACATAAAACAAAGACATGAGGAAATCTTCATTACAGAGTGTTTGTACTAGTATCTTGTACTAATAAACACAGTTGTCTATTTGGAAAGATGCCTTCAATCTGTTGATTTATTAGATATTAGTGGTGCCGCAAACGCCGGCTCCTCTGCTTTTGTAAAGCAAGCAACGGAAAGAAGGCTGCCTCACAGGAGAGCTATGTAATGTTGGCTTCTCTCTTTTTGTAAACACTGTTTTATGCCAGTCAAGTGGGAGATTATTCTGAGAAATCAAGAGAGCTCATTGTCTCAGCCCTTCTGTTTGCTCCTGCCAGGCCCAGCCCCGGTCCTGTTTGAACTGATGGGAATCTCCTCACTGACTTCAGTAGCACCAGGGCACGGCCAAAAGCCTTCGGGCGATTAGATGTGATGGGTTATGGCAGCTTGTGACCTCCAGGTCACTCTGAACAAAACCTGTCCATAAATCTGGGCTTGCTGCAGCAATGCCCAGGCAGGTTCCAGGAGAGGTCCCCAGCCTGCGCCCATCCTGCAGGGCAGGGGAAGTGCAGCAAGGCAAACCCACCCAGCTGCAGTCGTGTTCCCTGTGTGATAATGTTCAGACCCAATGGCTTGCTCACCCACATGTGAAAAATCTGAGTGTTTTCAATTTTACTGATTGTTTTTTAAGCCTAATCAGATTTCTCTCTTGAAATGAGATAATGAGGCAGCTCTGGCAGCTGCTGCCTGCCTACATGATCATCAGGGTGTGAGAAACAGGGCCAGGCTGCCAGCAGAGAGCCCGTCCCCTTCTCCAGGCTGCTTGGAGAGCCCTTTCGTCAGAGAGGCCAGAGACCTTGCTTCAGTTACAGCACTGATGAGCTCCTTCTCTTCCTCACAGCTCTTGGGTGGCTTCCTTGGACTGCTCTCTATCTACTTCTATCCCTCTCTGCTTCAGAGGATGTGAGAACATCTATGTATGCTGGTGTTATGGGGTGTATGAAACAGCATGCCAGGAAATGCAATTGGGCACCGAGCACAGAAGCTGCCTAAGGTGGTAGCTTATATCAGGAAGGATCATATATTTTTGCCATCTCTTGTAATTCTACTATAAGTCTGAAGAAAACTGCTGTTTTTTTCCATAAGACCTAGCCATGGGTGTTACATCACCACCTTATTGTGTTCATAGTCATAGCTCATTGTTTGAGAAGTAAAGATACAGGCGTTTCTTGAAATCTCGGAAGTCACCTGATAAGGAAGAAATGTGATAAAGATGAATGCATGAACAAACATAGGGACCAGTGTATGTTTGGGAAATCCCTACTAGGCCTCACCAAAGTAACTTGTTCTCCTTAGTGGAAAATATGTTAATTTATGTTGGTATGTGGGAAACGAAGTGCTCCCTGAGACAGACCTCAGCTCAGCTGCTGTGATCCCATCAGTTGCTGAAACAAAACTCAACTTGTTTCCCTGGCTCTGTGTGACTACAAGACAATATCATAAAATATTGCAACCTACAAGAATGAGCTTTTAAACTAGTTTTTCATCCTACAGAGAATTTGGGGTCTGAGTGACATTTGCAGCTGATAATGTTAGGTGTATAGGGTTGTCTTTTTGCCCCTCGTGATGGTGGCCACGATGTCAATGGCCTGTGACAGCCCTTCAGCATAACAAATCACAGCTTCCCTGCTGAGCCTGCATGGTGAGCAGTGATGCTGCTGATGGAGTGCCCAGCTGATCAGAGTGCCTCGTCTCTAGCACTGAGCCATTTCAAGCCAGAAGTAAGCACTATTATTTCCTGTCTCTTTTTCTATTATCCAGATCTGGAAAATATTATTTGTACCTGAAATCAAAGAGATTTAACTTAGTGGGCTGGCCAGGTGGGCTTGTCATTAGCCACAGCATGCATGTGGAAGAGCAGACCACAGTTGGAGCCCTTGGCCATATCCTGAAAAAAAAAATAATAATTTATTCATTGTCCTAAACTTCTATCCAAAAAACTAAAGACAGAGAATGGGCCAGATGTCTCCCAGGATAATGATGCCCAATCTCATTTTTTTTGTCTGAAGCTTGTATAATGATTTTTCTGGTGCCAACATGCCTAACTGCACCAAAATGATATTCCCTTATTCCACCACACAGGGAAAAGATCCCCTTTGCAGTGCCCAGACCCCACAGGTGAGCCTGTTCTGAGCCCAGGGGAGAATGACATTTCCATTCATTCCTTCTCCGCTGTAGCACCTGTTCCTGCAGTAATAGAGCTCTTTGTAATCCTTTGCTTCAATTGTATTTTTACAGCTGGATTTCATTATGTTTAATTCTTCTCTCCTTGATGAATATTAATTGATGCTAGCTCTCCTTTCACAATCCCTAATACCCAATGGCAGATAATAAATCATGACCTTCCTAAGGGTTTTTTCATATTCATTTTTTTTATTATTTTTTCTACAGTGAGGAAATTTACAGGAAAATTTCAAGAACAGCTTCAAACACTTTATTTATTTATTTTTTAAAGTGTGATTGCTTTGGGCTCAGAAAGAGAATGAAAGGATCCTATAAAGCACCCATACTGCAGCAGAGCCAGACTGCAAAGATCGGGACCTCCCGTTGCAGATACAGTGTGAAGACCCCGGGAAAGACAGCATCAACCCAGAAGACTGCACAGCTCAGACTAGTGCAGCAGGTGGAAAAGGGCTGCAAGGAGGTGAAATGTGTGCTGGGTCCATGTGCTCAGTGGCAGCACCAGGGATAGATGCAGGTGGAGCTGAAGGAGATGGTGTGAACCTGGGATGCCAGAACATAGCTGACGTTTTGGAGTCGATCCAGCTGAACCTTTATCAGCTCCTGAGCTCCCCAATGGGACGTGATGTAGGTACATGCCAATTCCTGGGCCTGTAACCCAGAATTGCTCCATCCAAGGCCTTTCTTGTGCCAATACCACAAGTGACTTTGGTAATTTAACTTCATTTCAGCCTGAAGGACTTCTGAGATAGGAAGCATAGAGTGGTGGGTGGGGGTGTATAAAGGCATGTTTAAATATAGCTCTTCATACCTGGGCAATCCCAGAAAGCCATATAGCAGGTGATAACCTCAGATGCCAAACATTCTACTTGGCTTATTAAAGCACCCAGCGCATCAGAGCGCTGCGCTTTTTCCTGCCCTCCCTGGCAGTTAATCTGCAGGCACATCAGGGCAGGGAGGAGCACAGCCCCAGCCAGGGCCATTTCTCTAAGCTGTGGTTATTGCCTAGCCAGTGCCCGGGTACTCCTGGTGCTGCTGGAAGAAGAGCAGAGGATACCTTAATGGTTATTTGACACAGTCCCTTCATTTAGGAGGAGTGCACACATGAGCTTTCCCCCTGGGTGCTGTCAGGAGCAGACCAAAGCTCCCAGTTCACACTCTAGGTGCTCTAACCTTTTCCCCTGAACAACACCCACCAGGAAAAAGTGTCCCTTGCCACCCTGGGCCTCCAGACACTTTCACCTGAATGCTGTAAGCACATTACACAGGTCAAAGACATACATGATATGACCTACCCCAAACTCATGCACGGTGTATGAGGCAATGCAGCCCAAAGGAGACGCTGGTCCAAGGCTCTGGGCTGGGTGACAAGATGCCTGGGTTTGATTTTCAAGCCTGTCATTTCATGGCAGGCAACTTCTGGCAAGCCACATTAGCGTCTTTCTTGCTGTGCCACTGATGAAAGAATTAAACAATGGTACCACATTTTGTAGGGATCTGCCAATAAGAGAAAGCATTGTGTAAGAGCTCAGCATTGTCAGTGAATAAAGAATTCAACATAATTCATTTAAGTGCAGACACTTAGGCATTCAGGTATATATATGTATTTTTTTAAAGTTGATTATAGTCAGGGTTGTGAAGTGCACATCCCTAGAGAGATACACATCCCTGTCTGTGTATCACTAATAACTGATGTGCTATAAGGTAATCACATTAAATATTCATCAAGTAAGAGTAAGGTTTTAAAAAGTCAGGCTACAAGATAGGAGAAGTTATTTCAAATAAACCACCCAAGTACATCTGTTTCCTTCCAAATGTTATCTTAAACTTTAGTGCTGGATTCCTTGGCAGAGGAATTAAACTTCAGGCGGACTTTGAACACTCAGGTATTATTTTCTTTTTGTTTGCTGAGCATGACCTTTTCTTATGGCAGTTTCAAGGAGTTTGAAGAGCTAGATTTTCCTCTGTAATACCAAAATAACCCCGTCGATTGCCACAAGGTGAACTCAACCTTATTCGTTACATGACCTGCTTACATGGATGCAGAGGGCTGCCCAAGTGGTCAGTCCGTCACTGCCAGTAACATGGCTGTGGACACAGTCTTCCTGCTCCTGCAATTCACAGTCATGCAAACAGCTGGAAGAAGTTGAAACCAACTAAAATACAGTATTGTTACTATGTGTACTAATTATCTTGATTTAATTTCATTGAGTAAGTTTTTAAAGGAGTTTTTAAGACTACAAGCGTCATCAAGGACTCTGGCTACTTCCAGAAAAAACAAAGACTACATGTAGAAAGTTATATTTTAAAGCAGTTTCAAATATTGTTTGTTTACCCAACCAGCATTCAAACATGATATATTTTTTCCTGTCTCTCCCTCTCTCCCTCCCAAAAGCCAGGATCAAATGCTAGAGACAAAACTGAGAAGGAATACGAAGAATACTCAGGCAAACTCATCTGAAATATTTCTGTTCTGTTCCTAGGAAGCAGGAAAATCTGAGAAGAAAATCTGGGAAGATTTTTGTTTAATGAGTTGCTGGCAGATATGCTTTTGTCCAGCAATTAGTGTAGCTCTAGTGCAAATGTAGGGAGAAGACAAGTTGAACATCTTTAGGATCTTATGACAGTATATGATAGGCCCAGATCTGTGTATCTGACCAACAAAGTGTCTGTCGGAACAGGAAAGCATCAGGCTATATGAAAGACCCTTCTACCCAAGAGGAAGGGAGCACATAACTTCATAGCCCATAGTGAGACTTGAAAAACAGCATAAACCCCTATCTCCTTCTGGCAAATGGAAAATGTGGCTCCAATTTTGAACTCATACAATTTCACTTTAATGCTGGGGACTCTGGGCTGTATCTCAGGACCCACAGAATTAACCCACAAGCTGGGCTTGTTTCTTCTCCCAAGCACAAAGAGGAAACGAAAGCCTCTGGTGTGGGTTTGGGATGAGCCTGATGGGGCAGGAGCGGAGGCAGGGGCACAGGGTAGGACATGGAGCAGGACAGGAGATGAGAGCTTGCTGGTGGGGCTTCAGGCTGGTGCTCTGGCTGGAGAGCAGCTTTCTCTTGCCCTGGATGGAAGGTGGGTCTTGATGCCAATGGTTTATAGGACTAGAACAACAGATGCAAGAAGCTACTACCACTGACCAAATGTATGTGATCACTTTCTGGGGTCATGCAGCCCCGGGGGTCTCCCCTAAACTTCCTGGCATTGAGCAGATCCTTGAGGCAGGCTCTGTCACTTGGCCCGGAGCTTGCCCAGGAGCTAGTGCTAGGAAGACCTCACTGGGAGGAGGCCTAAACGTGCTGAGGGCACACACTGAGCATGCTGCTGTACAGACTGCTGCTGGTTGTACTAGGGATAGCCCTTCCCTTCCTCCAAAAGCTTATCTCAGCCCTACTTGCACGTTTTACCATAGCTGTCCTCCAGAGCCATGCTTTTGGCCCAACTACAAGTCAGGGGTTTGGATGTGAGCGCTGGCAGTGATGTGTGCTACACCCCTCCTGGTCCCCTCTGCGTGAGTGAATGGGGGAACTCGCCCCAGGGTTCCCTTCCTACCCTTGTCTGCCTGCTGTAAGGAGGTGAATTGCCATCCCTTTTTTAGTCTCTTTTGAATTAAGGGGTGCATAGACCGAAGAAGGACACCTCCCTTTTTCATTGTCTTCTTGCAAATCTGATATCAGTGGCAAGCTACTGCTGGCTCAAACATAAATAGGATTTGGTCCATTATAAATAGGAGTGGTGTCAGTTTTAGAAACAGTCAGAAATGCTTCCTTCCACACTTTGCCAAGCTTTGTCTCCTATTTTTAAGCTATTTTTCCATTCCAGTCACTGTTTTATCTTCTCTTTAATGTCTTTGTACAAAAGCCATTAATCTCCTGTATGGAAAACTGTCAAATGCTTCTGGAAAATCAAAATATTCTGCTACCCACTAAATTGCCCTTATCTGTCATGGCAGTGGTATCTTCAAAGAATTCCAGAAGAGTAGTTAAGCATGACACGACCCTCCTGTGCCGATTTCCTCTAATCAAGCCAGGGCTTGGTCACTGCTCTCCTACCACATCCCTTGAAACAGCTCCCAGGACTTTTCCCCAGAACAGATGTCCAACTCACTGGCCGTATTGCTTCCCAGATTGTCTCATTAGTCTATTTTATTTTATTTTCTGAAACAATAGTCATCCTTGCCAATTCCCAGTTCTTGCATAGCATTTCCCCCTTCTTGGACCTTTTACAAATTTTACTGCTTCCCTGATTCCTGTGCACACTCCCTCATATAACATGGGGTGTCTGATATGGGATCATGGTGAATTTCTGCCACTTATTAAGTGCTGGGGGCACTTCTGGACAGAGCTGTCTTTTTTACACCTGGTTTTCTGATCTCAGACCTGAGAAGGCTTTTTTCCAGTACAGCTTAAGCCCTGTACTTTCCTGACATAAGTTATCTATTCTCTTAATTGTTTCATGAAATAGCTAATGACTGTTTGCTTTTTTTAGAAGACAATACGTCCAGGGAAACTAAAGCCAACTTAAACCAGCTTTCCTGAACATCATTTCAACGCTCCCACCTCCAGCCAGAGGGTTGTCTGGGGGACGGGGAGCGGTAATTGCCAGCCCATCCCTAAGCTGCTGCACATAAGAAATTCTACACCAGCCAGGGACACTTCTGTAGATAGCTCTGTCTTGCTGCAAGAGGCCAGGCTGGTTACTGGATGCCCAAGGCCAGACTGTGTTCAATGCTCCATCTCAGAAAGTCCATCGGGGTGTACTGAGAGGGGAAAGGCAGCAGTGGAGAACACTAACACCATTTGCCCTCATTAAAAGTGGGGTTGCTCCAGATGATTAGCTCCAGGCTCCAAATATTGTTCAGCACTGACACGAGTCAGGTGTGATCTTCCCCTCCCACACATGCATATTGCTAACATCTGTTAGTGTTCTTCTGGTTCAGTTTCTCAACCCAGGAAGCGCTAACCTTGACACACATATTTAATTTCAAGCGCAGCAAGATTGTTGATGGTAAAGCACTTACCGAGCCTGGCTGGATGAATACATAAGTTAATAGCTTTCTGTTGGACTCATGTATATGCATTATGTTAATGACAGCTTTACAGGAATTCCTGTAGGGAAAGAGTGCACAGTCCATACGCATATCCCTTCTCCACTGGAGTCTGCAAATTCATGTATTAATTGATTAACAGCAGCCAGGAGAATTGAACAACAAGAACATCAAGCCAGTTTTGGAAGTGCTGGCCTGCATATGAAGTGCTCGATGTATCTCTGTCTGCAGTGGACCCAGTCTTGACCTTACTGAAAGTAATGGTAGTTTTGTGCTTATTTCATCAGGAACAAATGGAGGCCCAAGAGCTGTACCTCAACAACAGGAAAACTAAAGAATGTGAATACCGCAATCCCCGTGCTTCCTAATTGGACGTATAGACATCTACATCAAGAGCTGCTTGGTCAAAGCCCGTTCAGAAGTATGAAGCTAATATTTACAGTGATAGTCAAAAAACAACAACAACAACAAACACACTGAAGAAACAACACATGAGCTAAAAGCAAGATAGCAACTTCCCTCTTTTTAAACTAGTCTGTACCCTCCCGATATGCTCAGCAGACTGCTTTTCAGCACAGAAATCACTTCTTGACACTTAAGCATACAGATCTGTTAGCAGTTTTAAATCTATTTTAGTATGGGAACATTTGCAGAATATGTATATATATATATATATATATATATATATAAATATATGTATACCTATGTACACATATGTGCACAAATACAAGCACATATAAAACCTTTTCCAAATGCCTGTAATAAACAAATTGCTCTATGTCCACCTCATTAACTTTCCAGCTCATTAAAAGTCTGGAAACTGGTGCAAAGGCTTCAGTCCAACAGATGGGGTCAGAAGGAGGGAAAAGTAAGTGATGCCTCATGCTGCTCATGGTGGGGCAGGCAGAGCAGGAATCTTCAGTGGGGTTGTTTTCATAGGAGTGAGCTCTCAGCCCATCCTCAGTGCTGCCTTCTCCCAGGGGATTTGTGTGGTGCAATTTTCCTGGTTAAAATGAGTCAGCTGCAGGTGAGGACACTGCAGCTATGTCCATAGAGGCCCTGGGCTGGCCCAGGCTTGTCGTCTCAGAGGGTCACAGATAGGGAGCAAGCAGACGAGCTCACGAGCCTCCTGACACTCCCTCACTGCCTTTTTTTTGTAACACCAGTGCCCTGCTGGAGCTCCCACAGCACTTCTGTAATCCCTGAGGGCTATTTTACACAGGGGGAGTCCCCTTCTGGCTTGTCAGGGTGAATGAGATCCATTTTAGCCACCAAAACACAAGGACAAGGCCTCGCATGTCGGTGAAGCTGTTGTGGTGACTTCCATGGAGCTATAGGTCATCTGCCCTGGCATTAGAGAGGGCGCCTTCCTATGCTTGAAGCAAGGAAGTTCATCATTCCTCCTCACCAGTACGCATCTATTTGAGAGCCATCAACTGCAGAAGAAGCCTCTCCTGCCTTGTTCAGTGTGCCTTCAGTGGCCCGTTGGTGGGGAATTAAAATTATGGTGTTGAAAGGTTTCTAACTGAGTCAACCTCTGGCTCCTCTGCTGATCAACCCACTTTCAGGTTCTCCCAGCACTTCACAAACAGGGATTGTCTTCTAGAAGAAAGGTTGTGTGTATAAAGATTGTGTTGTAAATCATCTTTTTCATTACATGTCTGGTAAGTATGAGTAAATCTCAGGCAGAAATATTCTGAAAAAAATAAATAATAAATTAAAGCACCCTGTAGACTATTACTGGGCTGTTCAGGGCTTGTGATTGGGGTTTTTAATGAGATACTGTCTTTGTTTCATCTCTTCATTCTCAGACAAGAGCTGTACCAGGCAGAAGACTTAAAGTATTTCCTGAAATAAAGTATATTCTGAGGTTGGTGAGTTGTTAGTGAAGGCATAGGCCAACTCTTTCTTAAATGCATAAATCCATCTAAGTGGTCTAGACATTTCCCCAGCTTTTTGATTATTTCATTTACTCCTTGCTTACAAACTTTGCAGTTAGCGCCGGGTAGGTTTAGTTTGGCAAAGGTCTTTCAACAGATGGTTTTCAGTAAACTGTGAGCGTGGGACTGGCAGGATCACACAGTGGTTAAACACTGGACTATCATTGAGGTGGGCAGGGAACAAGGTTGCTCTGCTGCCGAATTCCTCTTTGGCCTGGTTAAATCACTTACAGCCTGTCTACACTTGCAATTTTGTGTGGACTAAGACCTCAGCCTGTCTTCGTTTTTTAAGATTTAAGATTTAACATGCAGTTGTGTTCTTGAAGGACCTCATCTGTGACCATCCCCGTGGCAGACAAAGAGCATGTGTCCAGAGCGAGCTAAGCAGGCAGCCAGAAAGCCCTCTGGCTGCCAAAAAGGAGGGACACAGATGAAGTACATCAGGAACACTTCTGAGTTCCTCTGCTTCTTCAGCTCCGTTGGCCAATAAATAGGATAATGAGCCCTTTTTCTCCCATCCTTTGTACGTCTTGTCTGTACACACTGCAAGTTCTTCTGGGTACGGACCTGTCTTGCAAGGGGGCTTTGATTTCACACAGGAGCTGGAATATAGATCATAACAGAAAGAGCTGGCAGAAACTCTTCACCTGAAAAGGGTTTTTTCATGGCTGCTGACCCTTCCTGTATGACAGCTGATTATGTTCTTTTCACTCTTAGCCTGTATGAAAGAAACACGTGTTCCTTTCTTTTTCTTTTCCTTTTTTTTTTTTTTTTCCCTTTTAACTCCAAAGACGTGTTGGTCCCCAGGGTCTGTGGACTGGTAGGCAATTTCAAGAAGCTACTGTTTTGTTTTGATGCTGCTTTCCATTTTGTCGAAGGAAAAACTACTCATTGCTTACTGCTGGCTGCTGTTAGACCTCCTCAGTGACAGGGCAGCTACTCTCTTTGTACAGATAGCAGTGCATTGGATTTCCAGCTCTGCCTGCTCCACCTCCAGAGCAGGACACGCTGGTGCAAGCTGCTGGAGGTCTCACAAGAGGGCACTGGCAGCAGAAAGGTGACCAGCGTGCTCCCTGAGCTTACCACACCAGACCCTTCAAGCACATTTCCAGCTCTTGAAAGGCTCAGCTGGATTTCTTTTCAGCTACCACTTTTCCACTACCATTTCACTTGATTCATGTTTTCTCAAGAATTAACACAGCCGTGCTAGAAACCTCTCCCCTTTCCCAGTGGCTGAGAACTAAGTAGCTGCAAACCAGTTCATTCATTAGCCTTGGCTGAGCTACCAGTTCATTAGCTGCCCAGTGAACTGCAGGCTTTTTTGGGTATACATGGAGAACATGTGTGTGCAGTTCCCATTAGTGATAATGGGGGTTGCATGTGCCTGCAGGATGGAGAACAAAACAGCTTGTCCTCCCAGGACTAATCCTGCTGCAGCAGGGACCAACAAGCATCTTGCCCGTCCTGTCAACAGTGGCAGGATCCAGCCTTGTGCAGGGCGAAACCATCATTTCTCACAATGAGCACTGTGGGAGCCTGGCTGAGCACCAGCTGCCGACACCCAGCATCAGGGCAGGAAAGGTGGGTACTGCCTGTGTTGGGAAGGGCACGGGGACAGGTCCCACCAAGCTCAGGTGCGCTCAGACAGGCTTGTTTCACACCGTCTCTGAACTGCCTGGTTTGTTTAGGTGGAGCAGAGGAGGAGAAGGAGGTTTCTCTGCCAAAGAATCCAAAAAGGAGAGAAAAAAAGGAAAGGAAACCTGAAATGCTAATTAATAGAGCAGTTTCCGGGTTCTGCTGTTAAGGAGATATCCCGTGACAGGGAACACACACACTTACCACCACTTCCTCTATCTTGGAAGATGACGGGAAGGACAAAGCCATTTTGCTTTGAGGATGAGCTAAGTTAAGCTCTTGAAATGAAACAAAGGCAATTTGTAGAGCTCTGATAAAAATCCCTATGTATGGTGTAGAAACTTTCCACTGCAGACCAGTGGCTTTGTTATAATCTTATCGCCTGCCACTGACTTATCCAAACAGCTGCCTCCTACCCACTTATCTCTGTAGAGGGGTGGGGAAAATCACAGTATATAACAAAGAGCTGCAGACCACACAGGCACGCACTCAGAAAGTCCTATATGTGCAGGATTCTGAATTTCCAGGGGCATTTTCCAGTCTCCGATTAAGAAATGCAGGATTTATCCTCAGCTTGTTCCTGCTCCTGCTGCTGCTACCAGGTATGGCACAACCACATGTTTACTCTCCACTAATATTTTGCCCAAGCAAATAAATAGCTCTTTACCCAGCTGCTGATAGTACAACTCCAGCTTTCTGGGAATTTGTTCCATGTTAAACCCTTCCTAGTGTAAGCTCCTTATGGAATGGCGCTCCTAGACCAGTTAATGGAAAAGTTACTTGAATGTTGAAAGCACATCTCCTAACCATGAAACACGTCCCAGCAGGGGGATGAAAGAAGCATCCAGTGAGTTACCCACTTCAGCCTTGCTTGGAGTAAGTGATGATATCTCACACTGGGAGAGTCTCCTAGCTCAAAGTGAGGATGAGGTATGGCAGGCAGGAAGCCTATTCTATATCACTTTGTTTTACAGGTTTACAGGTTGCCCAGAGGGGGAGTTGTGGAGTCCCCAACCTTGGAGATATTCAAAAGCCATCTGGACGTGGTCCTGGGCAACCTGCTCTAAGTGGCCTTGCTTGAGCAGAGGGTTGGACTGGATGGGCTCCAGAGGCTCTTTCTAACCTTAAGCATTTTGTTTACCTGCAGGGCCCTTGCAGAATTTCCTGGGTGACAGAACAGATCAATCTCTACTCCAGCAACTCCCCAGTGCTTCAATGGCTTGAAGATTCTTCAGTGTAGTGCATAGTCCATTCAAGTTGGCTTTGTGGCTGTGGGTCATGCAAGAGTGTCATACACAGTTATGGCAAGCTGGGACCCAGAGAAAGCGGGATTGGGTGCCAGCAGCAGTGATAGTGTGCCACTGGCAGTCCCCACTAAGTGCCACCACTGAGCCCACTCTGACTCTAGGGCACTCTGCAACTTGTATCTTCCTTGGCTCAACAAGAACAGTTTTCCTAATATCTAATAAAAACTTCCTTAATCTATAGCTTTTTCTTCAGGCCTTCTTGGTCCTCTACCTCCTGACACAAAGAACCGGCGTAACCTGTCCACTTCATGTAGTGATGGTGTCTTTTTTTTTCCCCATATATTATTTACCAAGCCCAAGTCCAATACTTTGCCTTTGTCTTCTTTCCCAAGCTTTACTCCTGGGGTTCCTCTGGCAAACAGACTTGAATCCACTACCTTAACACACAAAGTAAATCAGTTCCCATAATTGAGACCTCATATTTTAAAGCCACAAATCAGTTTCCAAACTCAGCATAGGTCTCTAATGCAGCATGATTTTCTCCTGGTCCCTCAGGGCCTACACACACATGGGGCAGAGGTCAGAAGGGGGCCCAAAGGACCCACTCGTTGAAGGGAAGACTGTCAGGAATGCACATTTGGTCCAGAACACCCTGGTGCACCCTGAGATGCTGCTCCCAGTCCTGGGGGTCCAGTCCTATATATAGCCTAGACAAGGTCTATCTGTGTCTCTGGAAGCAGAAGTTGGCCCAGAGTGTTGGCTTTGTTGGGACAGCTGTACATATCTAAGAGGTTTTCAGCTCATTATTCCCTTAAACTTCCAAACTGAATTTTGCTCAGGCCAAAGGAAATTCACTGCTCTGAATTTGAGCATTGCATGACTCCTTCCTGAGCAAGGCACTTCACAGTCCTCCTTTTTTTTTAATCTCTTTCCTCTAAATCATCACAATCTATTTGTCAATAAAGAGAACAACGGAGCTTTTGGGTACTTTTCCACACAGTTCAGTCATTTGCATGAGCACAGTTTGCTTTATGAGAGACACCAACTTCTGCAAGGGGCTGCTTAAACTTCAGACTTTACTGTGTGTCTGTGCTGTTCAAAATGACTCAAGTCCCACACTTTTGTTTTTGTTAATTTGGGAGCAGCTCCAGGTTCAGTTTAATCCAAAGGCAAAAGCAATCCTAATCTCAAAGAGGACACTGAGCTGAAGAGCTGCAGCAGTCTCTTAGTACACAATATGTCTATTTTCCATATAAAGTGCAACAGATAAGGTACAACTTCTGATAATCTGTACTGTGAATGGGTGAAAAGACCAAGCTCAGAGGCGTCAGAGACTCCTTTAGTCATCTGGAAATATAAATGCCTGATCTCAAGCTCTTTCTGAAAGTCATGGCTTTTTTATTGTTTTCCTGAAAGGTGGTCTCTACAGCCATGTGAGTGCTTGAAGAGCTCCGCTTTCTTACTCCTGTGCGTTGGGAATAAAAACTAGCAAAATGAAACCTGAGGATTCAAATGGTAAAGGACAAATAGAAAGGACCTCCAGCCTTGTTATCCTGAAATCTCCTGGGCCCTGACCCACTTGCAGTAAGCACCACTGCGATGGCTTATTCAAAGTCTGGACTTAGACAAATCCTCTGCAGAAGTCTGGTGTCCAGAAGGGTGCAGCAGCAGAGTGCAACCCCGTTCAGCCAGAAAGGTGACTGCAAACCTTACCTGGAAGGGCTTTCTGCCTTGATTTCTGCACTCATGTTCAAGGGAGGTATAGAGAGGAATTTCCAGCTGTCTGAAGATGAAGATGCTGTTTGAAATCTTTTGCAAACATTGGACTAAAATGTTTGTAAGAAACATCTGCACCTATAAACTGAGTTTAAAAAAAAATTGGAATGTTCAAACAGATCAGCAGAATTTAATAGGTTTTAAGTTAAGAGGTTTGATATCACTGAAAATCTGCAAAATCTGATGAGAAATAAGGATCCTCCCAGCAGGTGCTTTAGCCATGCTAGACAGCTCTGTGAAGTGTAAGCAGACCTTGACAGTGCCATGCAAGAGGCAGTTCTCAAAAACAACTTTTTTCCCTTACTGAGAAGTAGGACTATTCTAAAGGTCAGCCTTGCTCTATGTAAATGTTCTCAATCCAACACCCTTTTTCTTAACCAAACCCAGTGTTTTCCTGATTGCCGCCTTTTTAGCAAAGCTCCACAAAGAGTTTGCCGTGAAACACAAATCCTTCTGAAGCCCGCCTGGTTTCAGATTTCCTTATGAGCTCGAAACTCAACCCAGGTTCGTCCAAAAGTTCAATAAGGGTTCGTGAACTTTCCTAGCCAAACTGGATTGATTTATGATTTTGTGTCACAACTACACAAACCACGTGGCTTCGGCACACAGCAAAACTCGGTGAGCCTGAGCACCGAGCCAAGCAAATCAGAGCAGCGGCCGCTCCCCTTCCACCCTCTCCTATTCCCATAAAGGGCGGATGCTGACTGTACATCCCCAGTGGCTTTCTGGGCCGCCATCTAATAAAAGAATCGATCTTTAAAAAGCTTCAAGGCGTCTAGTTATGCTGACCTGTCAGAAAAATGGTCCAATCTCATGTGGACTTGTCCAAAATTAAAAAAAGAACAAAGCAAAAAACAGATGCTCACTCTCAAGCATCTTAATTCTCATTCTGTTGACCAAATAGGTGGGCTGATCTCCACACAAAGCCATGCATACAGCAGTTCCTAGCTTTCATCAGAGCCATCGCTGAGATAAACAAGTACGAAGAGGGAAATGCCTCACCCTGGTGCTCCTTGAACAGCCTTGTCCCTACACTGAGGGCAGTGCTCCTGCATGGTAGCAGCTGGCACCCTTCCTGCCTACCAGCCCTGGGTGCCTGATCCAGGCAAAAATTGTTTTTGCAAGGTCACAGCGAGCGTGGAGCACCTCGCTCTCCTTTGTATGCTCTGCAATGTGTTCTCACTGTAGTGAGAGCCCCCCGTCCTGTTACACAGCACCAAGTCACACGCAGCAGTGAGATGATGGCATCCCAGGCATCATCAGCCTTATTGCTATGTACCCAGCATGCTGGTAAACACTTAGGGTCAAGCAATTTGGGCTTCCTTGTAGTGGCTAGCTCATGCCCTGCCCCAGAGTCATCAGGCCAATGCTGTCCTTGCAGTGCTGTGGGCTGTGTGGGCTGCAGCCACTTGTCATGTTGCTGTCAGCTGCTACAGCCTCATGTGGGGTGGGTCAAAGCCAAGACAAACACGTGTCATGAGCTCATTATGTCTTAGCTCACGCTGTAGCTGGTGAGATATCTCCAGCTCAGCCGCTGCCTTGGGGGCCTTGAAAGCAGTTCAGCTGGGCTTTCCAGTGTGGATTTTGGATTGTTTTTCTGTCTTCCCTGAAAAAAAAAAATTAAAAATAAAAATAAAAAATATATATTGATTCAAAGGAAAATGTTGACTTGAATCATGCTGAGGTCAGGGTATGATAAAAGCTTTATGTGCAGAGCTCTGTTTATCTGCAAACCCCAAAACTTTTACGCAAGACCCCAGGGAATGAAATAAGAGAGAATTTCCAGCACTGGTACACTGAAAAATGCAGCCTGCTCTCCCACACGTGAAAGGCCTGAACTTTTCAGTGTGTCGGGGGGCTCCAGGGCACCCTCCTGACCACCCGCTCTGTCCAGGACCCTGGCACCCCACCTGCCAGGGCTGGTGGGAAGCCTGCATGGAAGCTTTGAACTGGTTTCTCATGCTGGATGTCGAGAGAAGAAAGCTCAATGGGAACCACAGGCATCGCTGGCATCATGGAGTAGCCACAGAGCCCAGTGAAACCAGCAGTAAAATATCTGAAGGCTTTGCAGTCACAGCCTGGGCTCAAGGAAATGAGAACAAGCAGGAGGTTCCTCTATGTATGTGCAGGCCACTGCCTTGTGTGCAACATGTTTGCTGGCCTCCCCACAGCACCTTTGCCTTCCCAGGATGAACCACTGTGGATTTCGGCACCATCTGAAGGGCTGCCTGGTCATATCAGAAGACAGAGCAGCTCCTTCTTGCTCACCAGTGCTTCTGACCATGGGAGGAGGAGGCAGAGCAGGGAGAGCCAGGCTCTTCGTGGCTGCTCAGCAAGCAAGCAGAGGGCACAGCCACCTGGGCTCCTGGGCCAAAGCCTTTCCTTCCACAGAGTGCCCTGAATCTCTTCTCACGCGTTAGATTAAGGCTAGAAAGGAATTTAAGTCTGTCACTAGCCCAGTTCTGGTTTATCCCCTGTGTTTCCTCTCCTCTGATGGTACCACAAAGCAGCATCTGCCATGCTGCCAAAGGTGGAGGAGAGTGGGCTCCAGCGTGCACAAACACAGGGAGCGGTGTCTTTGGCAGCTGGTGGAGCAGCCGTCTCGGGTTTCCTTTCATTTTAATGGTTCACATACCTCTCCCAACGTCTGTGTCTGATTTTCAGGGCACGACCTTGATTTTACATCAAACATTCCCTATGTCTCTCCTCATCCCACTGCTGTCTGGCTAGATTACCAACGCTAAAGCTGATCTTTCTATTAAAATGTTTGGGTTTTATTATTTTTCTAACCCAAAGCCCATCTAAAATGCAAAGACTTGCTCATCTTTTCCTCAAGGGCTCCTGCGCTTTGATCCCCCCTTCTCACCACTGCTGACAGATAGATGTGCAGCGTTGCATCCGCAGGGGTTGCAGCTGAAGGCAGATGCCGTCTGCTGTGTGCTTACCAGTACCATAGGTAGCTGCTGTGACCCTCCTCTTCCTGCTCATAAATCAGCTCGTGAACAGCCAGCATCTGGACTACTTCCTATGGCATTGGTAGCCATTGCAAAACGAATGCTGCTGTTAGAGAAGTCCCGCTGACAGCACAGGTATGTCCTTGCCCGTGGGCACCTCAGGACTTCTTGCAAACAGGAGAAAAGAACTGCCTGACTGTGCACAAGCCAGTGGTTTGGCAGCTGAACATTTGGTGCCTGACAAGGATGAGGATAAGACAATTGGGACACAGAGGGTAAATGTGGGCTGTTCTCTTTCTAACATGGTTTTCAGTCTCATCCTAGAAAGCGAGGTCCTTCCACACTGCGATGCCTAGCACCACAGCATCATTCAGAAGTCATTAGCACTGTGTTACTTTTTCAGTTTTCCAGCTTGAAAAATAACCACCCCAAGCACGGCCCATAGAAATACTGGAAAACAATGCTGCCTCAGGTCTCTGCCTGCCCTCCTAACCCTCAAGCCACCTTCCCCCTCATAGTTCCCATCTGGGGCTTTACAAACTAAGCCTATCTCTGCTCCTGTGTGGCTCTAATCAGGCCCTGGACCAGGGAGGGTTGTGCCCAGATGTCTCCTGCAACATTTCCTTCTCCCCTGCCATGCTTTGGGCTTCCCTGTGCCTTTGCACAGCAGTGACGTATGCACGTGAGCTGTGAAATGCTCCACGACCTCCTAGGGTGACAGGGAAACTTTCCTCTGGTTTATCTACCCACTGAGCACTTTCAGGGTGGGAGATGTAAGTAAGGAAGAGACTCACAGAGCTGAGCTTGGACTGTTTACACATCATCTTTACCAGTGTACCTATATGAGCACTGCTTGAAGAAGTCCCCACCAACAAAGCCCCATCGTGAACTCCCGGTGCTGTAGCCCACAGGGTGACCTCGGTGAAGTTCAGCCTGGTGCAGGCAAGATGTTCTGGGCAGATTCCCCTCCCTGCCCCTCGGGGCCCTCGCGTGCTGTCACAGGCCCTTACTAATTGGATACATCTGACCTACCGGTGTCTTTGAAAGTCCTCCAAGGATCTGTTTCAAGAAACACATTTGGTTTCACACTGAATTTGCAGAGTGAAAGTTTTACCAGCTGGAGCGGTCTGAACCAAAGCTGATCTTTCCATAACGAACAAATCGCATATTGGATCCAGATCCCTCCTGGTTTCAACTTTCCTCTCCACTTATTCCACTCATTACCTTCAGGGGAAGAAAGAACGGAAACTGTAAAGCCCTGAAACCCTCTGACGAGGGAGAGAGTTTATTAAAAGATAAACAAGCCATCACCCTGTTTTCTTGCTCCAAAGTGCTTGTGTCTTGGATGGCTTTTAAACAAAATTCAAGCCAAAAGCAAATCACAGTTAGCTGAGCTACTGCAAGTGTGAATGCGAGGTGGCACCCGAAGAAGAGGCCTCCGCTAGCCAAGCACACACTGACCCAGGCCATTTTAACCTTCTTCTCCAAAGAGACTCCCCTAAAACCTCCCGAGGGCAGAAAGCTTTGTTCAGATTTCCTCTTCCATGAATCCTGAGCACTTCCTAGAGGAAGGGGAGCAGTGGCAGGGCCCAGCTATAAGGCAGAATTGCTGAGGCACAGAGAGCTGAGGACTTCCCAGGGAATGTCAGTAACAGAGCTGCCAATAAAACCTCCACCTCCTGGACCCAGGGATAATCCCTATCTCTCAGATCAAGCTACATCCCCGGTCTGTAGGCAGCCTTGTTGTGTGGGGATGGATACTTTCCATTTCAATTAACTTACACTTACTAAAAATGAAAAGAGTGGTGTCTCTTGTGCTTTAAGCCTCATCAGGATGAGATTATCGACCCAGGCAACAAAACTCTATTTGAATTTCATTTCTGCTACCGGGCAGCATCCTGAATAGCTTGTGTTGTTGCAAATTATGTACCTAAGTGATGCATCTAAACGACAACACTGATTACACATATTCAAACACCACGAAACATTCAGATAATTTTCATGCTGATAAATAAATTCCACGAGTCCCGGTGTGGGCAATAAAGTCATACATTGTGAACTGAAAAATTAGCCTTTGCAATGATGTTAACTCATTTCTAGATGAAACCACTAATGGTAATGCAGAAGTGTTCAATTAATACTTTTGTGCTGTATTTGAGGAGAAAAAGATGATATGTTGTGATCACATAAGGATGATAAAGTGCTCTCCAGTGCATTGCTGAGAAGAATGATAGACAACAGCTGTTGGGGATAAACAATTTTCAGTCGCAAAGCCCAAATAACCTCTACTCTGCAGTCCTTACAGAGCTGGCTTTGGCCACTGGCATTCACTTTTAATAACCCCGGGGGTGCCAGCACGGTTCCAGGGGATTGGAAAAGGTGTAAATATGTGCTTGGGTTTAAAAAAAGACAGATGGAAATATCTGACATCAACCCCAGACCAGGCAGTGGAGGAGATGACATGGGATTTGAGGACAACAAAAATAAAAGAGAGAAGCAGCGCCAGTCAATAGAGTCTCATGGGAAACATTTAATTTTTGGTGAGCGTATAAATATGACTGCTAACAGAAGCTGCCTGGGGGTGATGCCTGGGCGAGGTGTTTTGCAACAGCTCCAGACAAGACGCAAAAAGGTTGCGGGGCTGGCTACCTGGCAGGCAGTAAGGATGATGGTGCCAGAAGAGGACTAAAGCCATCGGTGGTGAGAGTGCTGAAAGAGTTGAAGGTGGGATCTGGCAGTGCTGTGAGGTTGGGACAGTGCACATAGATGAAGGGAAATGCACTGGGAGAGAAGAAATGGAGGATGCTGTAGTTACCAGTCAGCTGGGTTCAGGCTCAACACCCTATTTTCTGCCTTAGCCATCTCACGGCAGATTAGAGTCCCTCACCCTCACAAGGATGGTGCAGGCACATACGGGTACTCCCCCACCCTCCACCCACCGCCATGGAGCACACTTTGCCATACACAAGAAATGTGTTTTGCATACCAAACAGCAGCCTGGTTGTTCTCTGAGGTAGGATGGGCTTTGCCTCTGCAGCTGCATTGCTCATCTGCTAGGGCTATTTTCAGTTACTGTGCAGTGTTAAGCCCCTTCAACCCAGCAAAGAAATGTTGCTGGATGGGCTGCATCACCAAGGTTAATATCTGTTTTCATTTGAAAACAAACAAACAAAATGCCACTGACTTGAGGAGCTAGAGCAGCAGTGATGCCAGGGGCACAGCAGTGCTGCCACTGCAAGGATGCCTACACACCACGGCCAGGAGCCAGGTTTCCCCCAGGGTTTGTGCTCCCTGCACTCACAGCCAAGCTGTGCACATCTCTGGTCTCATGGCACACACAGGGACCCAGCAGCACTGGCAGGGCTTGATGCCCTGGCATCTGGAGGAGCTTGGATGGAGGCACTGCTGCCTGATCCAAGCCCTGCGTGCAGCTGATGGAGTATCCAGCAGGCGACCCAGCAGGATTCACAGAGCCAGGCAGTAGGTGATGAAGAGGCCATTACCAAAAAATTATGATGCCATGGATTGCAAAACAGAAGGGAGGGAAAGGGCTTGCCTGGTGTGGATGAAATATTCTGCTTTTGGGAAATAAGCATTCACCCTTAGTTATTTTAAACAACTCCCTCTGCAGTGCTGGTTGCACAGATGCTACAGTTGTGCCACTGCATGGGGAGTCAAGGGGAAAACAAGAACCAAAAAGATGCTCGTCCATAGAGGGAAAAGGCTTGGAAAAAACAGACTGCTTAACTTGCTATGAGCTGAAAGGCCTGTAAGTCACCCTCGCATTCCTCCCCACAGAAGAGCTGTCCCTTTGGTGACAGCACATGCTAACATTGGTTTTCTTGCTGCTTACACTGACCTGATTTTGCTGCACCAAAAGAAAGCTTGTGGTGGATCCATGGATCCATCCACCTGTGGTTAGAGTCTGTCAGTGTGAACAAGCTCTCTTGTAAAGCTTAGATAATAGAAAGTGGTTTCTTTCTTTATTTTATTTTATTTTGGAAGAGAACCCCCCTTTCATTCATTTTTTGAACGTGTCTTGATAGCATTCCTGGGAGCAATGGGAGGATTTTGTCTGGTGCATTACTTAAGCGCTGTCATGTTTATTAATATTTCCAAATTGGCCTAAGCCCCGTGCACATCATTACACAGGCAAACAATAAACAACCCTGCATTTAGCAAATTTGACACCCACCACGAGGAGCTGGCTATTGTGCTGCAGGATTAGCTCCGCACGCTGCCTCTCGCCGTGTTCCCAGCTCAGCAATATTGAGCCCTTACAAAAGCCCTGGAGACTCCCCGGGCCCTGTCTTCTTACCCTGTCTGGCAGATAAATGCGTGCAGGGGAAATTGGTGTAAAGCATTGTGTGAACATGAAAGGAGAGGGGGGAAGGAGCTGCTTGCCATGCCCTGGACCAGCAAGGGCCTGAGCGATCGGTGCATCCCACCTGCCCCGGCATCCCACGGTGCTCATTGAGATGCAGAGCCAGGCACAGCACCGAGCCTCGGGGACGGGTGGCCCCGAGTGAACACCTGCTTCCCTCTGGGATGGGATCCAGCCAGCGCCCGCCACTGCCACCACGAAGACAGAAAAGCCCCTTCATGACACCAGATGAAGTCATCTGCCAGAGAAGAAGGGAGCATTGAATCCCAGGGCTCTGCATCAGCAATGAACCTATTAGAAAACCTGCCCAGAGCAAAGCCCTAGATCTTAGCATGCCATCCCCTCTTTCTTAGGACCCCTGAGCTGAAGCTGGAGATGAGGAGAATGGGAATAAGTGCCGCCCTCAATTTCCAGAAGATCCTCAAAGGCCAAAACCAATGACCCCTTTGGCTAAGTGGCCATGCCTCTGCCCGCTCGCTGCAAGGTAATGGTGCTATTCCCAGCCCAGGAGCCCAGGACATCGGGTACTATTTCAAACCCTTCTGCTGTTTCCCTGCGTGACCTCTAGCACGTCACTTGCTCCTTTCCTTCCCGCTACCAAGCTCAATGAAAGCATTTGGTGCTCCCCCGGAGTCTGTGACACTCAATAGGGGCTATAATTTGCAGTTTCCCTGTCTTCGGGCAAACACAGCACTTACCTGCACAGGAAAAGGTGGAAGGGACAATCCATGGCAAGCAAAATGCTTTGCCATGGTGTTTCAGAAGTCCTTGGAGTTGGCCTGCGGTAGGCAAATGAATATTAGCCGCTAATCCTTGTTTGTGCTCATGCAGTCCCCTTGAAGGGAAGGAATTTGCATGAAAATTAGAGTGTTGCTCCAGCCTTGTTTGCTCATTTGGGGACTTGTTTTCAAGAGAAGGATGCTTATCTAGTCTATCAACGCTCTTTGTTAAACAGGGCTTTTAAAAAATTTTCCCTCCCCTTCTTTTGTCTAAACAAGGGGATTGATTATACCCAGCTCAGGGCCAATTAAAACAAAACGATCCGAGTTAACGCTGGCTCAGTCCCCCTGGTACAGCCCACAGCAGCGAGCCTGTTCCTCGTCAGCCCCATTTCCCCGAACACCAGAGGTGGGAGCAGCCTGAGCTTGCACCTCCCCAGCTCCCTCAGCCTTGGGGTACCGGGCTGCCCAGGGGGGACCAGGTCTCCTGTGCGTGCCCCACCACCCCAGTGTGCAGCCCTGTGTCCACACTGTCCTTCTGATGCTCTCTGCTGCTGCCTCCCTTGGAGGCCCATCCCTGGAGAGCAGGCGGTGCTGAGGAGGCCGATGGTCAGTGGTGACAAAGCCAGCCCACAGCTCTGTCACCAAATTCATGAAGTTTTCTTTGCTCATCTCTCACCTTTCTCCAAACCCACCAATGCAGATTGTGAGGTCAGCTGTGACTGAGAGCAGAAAGGTGTAACTCTCACACAGGAGCTGTATGTGTGGTATATCCAGACTCCTGAAAGCTGCAAACCCTGGCATCCAAGCAGAAAGTCCTTTCATGTGACGAAAGGCCATGTTTCTTCACCAAGAGTTTTGAACAGCTCTGGATAAACACCCAAGGTAGTGTTGTAGCCCCACTGCCACAGCCTTGGTGCACCGAGATTTTTTGCCCAGCCTCCTGGAAGTCACCCACCACTCCTGTGAACTCCTGAACTCTCAGCTGCACGTATGCCTTAGCAAAACCACCGGTGCAGCTGAGGATGAGGCAGCACCTGCAGCATTGTCTGGAAGCTCAGCTCGCAGCTAACTGCAAGGCCAGGGACTTCCTCCGCCTCTCCAGTTTTAAGGTGAGTAGCATAGCCCTGAGCATAAACAGGATGGGGTTTGTTTAAGGTTGCCATTGTGCGTATGAAAATAAACGAGCATTGTGACAACATAACCCCCTTGTGGTATATTGTCTAGCCATGCTGGACCCAAAATTTGCTATGTTACCATGCTAACATGTTAGTAGCCTTAACCTGATAGCTACACCTTGTCCCTCCTCTAGCCTCCCCATCTTGCCCATTCCCATTGCAGTAAAACCAAATCCTGGCCACTTGTAGCTATTAATACCACCCTTTCACACACGACTGGCCCCTGCAGATCATTTTTGGGGGAAGAAAGGTAAAAAAGCACTTTTCTGTATTTTCAGACATGCCCCACGCAAAGCCTTTGTACATGCACTGTTGAGCACACGAATGGCTTTCTGCTCCTGTCGGCGTCATGGCATAAGCCCTGTGTGCCTGTCCTCAGCCAGCTGAGGCTGTGCTGCTGCAGCTTCCTCCAGGACCAGGTTTCCTCTGTGCAAGCACACACAGGTCTGTCTCTGACTTCAGGCCACCCACCAAAAGAACTTAAAACTCTGTCTCCCCTAACCATGATTAGGACCATGGTCACAAAAACATTGGCAGGTGAACCAAGAACTGGTCTAAAATCTTCAAAAGCTTTATCCGAGTCATGCTTCTCCTCTACACGTGCCTTCTTCAGCCACTTTCCTCCCACCTTAGCCCTTCATTCCAGCTTTGAAGGGCAACAGTCTCACACAGAGTTTGTACAGGAGTTATTGTCACTAAACTGGAAGACTTCAGCTCCCTTTTTGTTACGAGGTTCTGCTGTTGTTACAACAAAAGCAAGAAGAGATTTTTCTTTTTATTTTTACAGAAAATGTTTTGTTTTTAAAAACTCATGCCAGATTTTGTATACCAAGTTTGAATGAAGAGCAAATGCTTGCAGCAGTTGTTAAAACAGCTTGTCTTCAAAACAGCCCTTGTCATATGGCTGTAACTAAAGCAGTCTGAGGCCACTGCTGCAAGAAGAGCTGGAGCTCCACAACCTTCCCTGCTTGCCAGGTGATGCTCCAAAGCTCTGCCTGGCTGAGCACCCCCTTGTACCCCAACACTGTGTTTTACACCAAGCCAAAATGGCCATAATTGAATCACACTCGGTTCACCACCTCTTTTGTTCTACTTAAGAAAGTAAATTAAATTGGGAACTCCTTGTGAGAGGTTCAGTTCCAAGGTCAAGGAAGGCGAGGTAATAAAGATTTCTGTAAAAGCTCGTATCCATCATACCATGAAAGTTGTGGTGTGTATGGTGGCAGCGCCCTTTGCTCTGACGGAGTGAAGGCAGAGCACTCATTCATCACTTGCTGAGAGCAATTTCATGCTGGGAAATGTCCAGGGGAGTGGTGAATCAGCCAGAACACCACAGTGTCACTCAGCGAGCAAAGAAGGGGGGAAAGGGCAGATCTGAACAATGAGGGAGGTTCTGAACGTCACAGGCTTGTGATCAGCCACAGACTTCCAGTAAAGACCAGGAATAAATTCACTTGACCCACTTTTTCAGACTGGCACTGTTACATCTGAGCTTGACCTGAGGGGTCCCTCAGAGTCCAGAGAGAGAAGGAGACAGCAGCAAAGAGCCATCCATCTGCCTAGTGTTAGAGGTGTGTTCTAGGCGAGGTGACCTGTGCACAGAAATGCCTGTTCCCCTCTACTGACTGTAGCTCAGCCGTAGACATCTACATTACATGCATGTGAAGGTCAGTAAGTAAGCCTCACCAGGGACATGTTTGTGAAGCAGTTCTCCAGCTACCACTCCACATCAGCTCAGTGCAGGAGTTGCTTGGTGGAATTCTGCAACACATGTAAAAGCTGGGGTGCAGGATCCCTCCCTTCAAATATGGGAAAGCAGTGTCTATTTTTGAATATGCAGTGGCTAGATTTTTTAAAATTTCATTCTGGTAGTGTTCATAACTGCTCTGCCTGCCTCCTGTGAACCTGTAAGGCTTTCTCCTCTGCCCAGCTTGCACATAGAGGGACGTGCGTGCATGTTCATCTCAGCCAGGTACAAAAGTGCACTGGCTCAATCTTCTGGTGTGAGCAGGAAGCAGAAATACTGCTACAGGGCTTGTGTGACCACAATTAACACAACCTGCTACTTAATAAAGAAATGACAGACATCCTGCGAAGGAACACAGGTATGTAAAGTCAAGTGGCAGAGAGAAACCAATGCAGGCAGCACTCAGTGCTGCATCAGGTGGGAGCTCCTCCAGGCTGTCACTGCAAAGAGCCAAGTGCCTTGAAAGCGAGTGCCTTCAGGATGATGTGTGAGCATCCTTCTGCAAGTGGGCTGCCTGGGGGCAGCAGGTCGACCAGTGCCTCCAGCTGAAGGCACGTCACCGTGCTGCTGCCACCTGCTTTTTGTCACCTGCCTCCCCCGGTCCCCAGCATGGCAGCAGGATTTCTTGTCCCTGGCCTGAGCACGACTGAGCTCAGGCCCCGAGCAACCTGTGTTATTGCGAGTGCTGGCTGGGTTTATTTATGCCTGTGGCATAAATAGTCCTCCCCTCCACGGGACACGTAACGCCTCTGGAATCCAGCACGAGGAAGCACAGGCAAAGGCGGCCTCTGGCAGAGCCGCACGCAGGTACACAGGGAAGAATGGGGGATAGGGATGCACCATGGTGCCAAAAAGAAGTAAATACTCTTTGGGTGGAGGGATGACAGAAAGGCTGTGTTGCTGCTAGAGCAGCCGGGGCTGGCACAGGGTTTCCTCACACTTCCCTGATCAGCACATCCCATCCTGCTGAGACCTCAGGGTCTGTTCAGCACCTAACCCCAAAGGGCCACAGCTTTTCCTTTGGAGTGGTGTCCTAGCACAAATAAGTGCTCACGGGCATGTCGATACCTAGAGTTAACTGAGGCTTCAAAACCACAGGTGCATTTTTTAAAAAACAAAGCAACTTTAACTATCAGGACCAAAGTTGCTGAAGCTTTTCGCAGGCAGCTCTCCACTCAGGCCAGCCCATCACCCATGGAGAGGAGGACAAATTGGAGGAGCAGCAGGAGAAGCAAGGTGCTGCGTGCCGTGTCAGGGTGTCGGTGCTGAGCTGTGCCATGCCAGGACCTGGTCCTGCTCCCCAGGAAGGCAGCGGCTCGGAGCACTGCCTCCAGCCCATCTCACGCCTGGCGGGAAAGCTGAGCCTTCTTGGCAAGCCACCTTGTTCTCTTAGCTGAAAATAGCACTGTTTTTGCCAAAATATACACTCAGGGCTTGGATTCAACAATGCTGCATCAGCAGCTCGTAATCAAGTCAACACGGGGCTGATTGTTTATTGAAAAGAAAGAGGAGAGGGAAATTGTGATTTGACCGGATTCAATAAAAAGCAAAATAAACCAGGGGTGAGGGGCTGGGCTTCACACATGACAGGAAATCTTTTTGGGGGACTCGTACAGCTCAGACCTTGACCTGCCACCTCTTCCCGGTGCAGCTGGGGCGGTGGGGTGGGGTGTGAGCCCGGGGAAGGATGGG
Organism: Anas acuta; assembly: GCF_963932015.1. Classification (NCBI taxonomy): domain Eukaryota; kingdom Metazoa; phylum Chordata; class Aves; order Anseriformes; family Anatidae; genus Anas; species Anas acuta. The sequence continues at coordinate 42,324,600 of NC_088981.1, forward strand.
CCCGGGGTCCGGGCAGGATGCGAGGGAGGAGCGGGACGCTTATTTGTGCAGGGCGAGGCGTGTGTGTGAGCTGTCAGCAGAGAAATGGGGAGAGAGAAAATACGGAGGGAGGAGAAGGGGAACGCTATAAAGTGTAATATGTAAACTGCCAATCACGTCCGTGACGGTTTGTGCTTGGGATACGTGGCTTTCATCTTTGCTCTTTGTTTTATATGCATTTCTTCTCTTTTTGGCTTAGGCAGAGCTGATTCCCCAAGGGCAGAATATATTGGCTTTCCAGCCTCCTCTGTTTACTGTCTTGGGTTCCTAGCTGAAGCTGAAGCAATGCCTTTTTATTTGCTTGTTTTCTTTTGGTTTGATTCCCGGGATTTTGGACGGCTGCCTCCCAGAGTGCCTGAGACACTGCTGCCCTTCCGCTGCCGAGCCCAGGCCAGACCCCTCTGCAGGGCCACAGGGTCCCTCCTACACCCGGGGGGGGCTACCTGAAGCACCCATACATGTGTTTTTTTTGAGCACAGACATTGTTTTTCAGCATTCAGCACTCCTTGGTCTTCTGAAGATTGCACAGCCTCGGGCATGTGAAGGTGGTGCGGGGAAAGGCTGCAGGAGAGGTGTCCCATTACCCTGAGGAACCCAGCTGTGGATGGGATCCCGCAGCCTGGAAGGGCACCTGGGCTGATGGGCAGCAAAAGGAGGGATCTGGAAACCATCAGGGCAGGGTTGGAAGTGGGCAGTCACATCCAGAGCATGGCCCAAAACAGGAACCAGTGCAGCTGAGATGGGCTTCAGGGCCGGAGTGGGGCATTCACACCCTTCCCATGGTTTGGCCTGGAGCTACCACTACCTCTGCGTGGTCCTGGGTTTTTATGTGCTTTTATTGCTGTTTGCTGGCAGCACAAACACCAGATTGCTTCAGGGTAGAGTGACTGCAGCCCCCAGTCTGGGCTCTGCAGGCTCTGACGGAGCCCTTGGGGTGTTGCAGTTTATCTCACTGTGCCCCCTGAAGCACGAAGCTCCACGACACCGAGCTGAAGGTGGCCGAGGGCTTTCCATTTATCACGGTGAATGCATTCTTCACAATATCAGGTCAGCCCCGGGGGCTCCGCTGCTGCTCCGTAATCAGCTTAATCCCACGCTGCCGGCAGAGCGCACCTCCACGTGCCTCCTGCATGATGTAACCTCACCCTTCGTGGGGCCAGATGCAAGCCAGGATGGACAACGCCTCCTGCCAGCCTGACAGGGGCAAACCCCGTGCACCCCCTGGGTCATGCTACCATGCTGGTATAAATTAAGCAAATGGGTGTTCCTGTTCCCAGGATCCATGTGGATCAAAGATTGTTCCTCTCACTGTCAGGACAGTTCAATTTAAGGCATGAGTTGGGCTAAAGCAACTTACAGACCTGCCTGACAGAGAGCACTGAGCTGCAGCAACCAGGTCACAATCAGACCAAACTCTTACTGGCAGTAGATGGCATGGCCCACTCTGCCAACGATGCAAGGAGCCGTGGCTAACTGCCCTCAGCCTGAGCTGCTGAGGGATGTTCCTTACGTATAGATATCCAAGAGCCTGAGCAGCCACCCCAGGGAGGTGATAAACCGTTCCAAAAAGGCAAATTTCAGGCTTGCTGGTCTAAAGTTCACCTTTGTTTTTCTCAGCTTGGTTAAAAAAAATCAGGAAAGCTGAAAACAGAATTCCTTGCAAGCTTTGTGAGTAGCACGGTGCTTGTGCTGAGCTCTTGAAACACTTTTTCTTTTTTTTCAGTTTGCTTTTAATACAGTCCCTCCCATAAAAGTGATGGAAAATCTCATTGACAACGAAACAGCTCCATGTTCACTGTGTAATTTTGTGGCAGAAAATAACTTCTCAGTTGCTGATGACACTCAATACAATTTGTTCTACACAGCCACCAAAACACTGCAGAACAAACTTCACCAGTGATACCAGCTGGCACTTGGGGCCTAGGTGTCTATATCTCAGTTCAGCAATTGGATTCCCCCATGTTTTTGGTCATCTTCTGCCATACTCTTTCAAGTTCCAGCTAAAGCCCACAGGCTACAAAGGTGGAGATGAAGCCTCGTGTTAAACCCTTTGGGACCTCTGGGTTGTTTTTTCCAGGTCTGTCTGGCATCATAGTCTCTGCTGGATCTATCGTTGTCTGCCCCTGGTAGGACCCACCCAAGCCCAAGGAAGCAGTCTGGCAGCACAAATAAATCCCATAAAAGAACACTTTGCATCGGTAAAAGAGAGTCAGATGTTTTAAGGTGTGATACCTACCTGAAGAGCCAACTTTTGGAGGAATTAGTCATTCCAAGGCCAAGTTAGGCAGGACACAATTAAAGCTGCCCTGGCTGCCCGGGGACAGGGTTTGTGAATGACACTGGAGGTGGGGCCTTGCTGAGTCACCAGCTGGTCTTGTTTAACTTGGCCACATCTATGGATAACCCCTTGTAACTTGGCCCTCTCTGGCAATTTCACACCTTTAAACAACTGCCTTTCTTTTGCTAACTTGTCCCCTTAGCTTCACTTCAGATTGAATGGTTTTGGTCTGCTACATTTACTTTTCCGTCAATTTTAGGCAAACCAATAAAGGGACAAGACTTTAATCACCTGCTTTCCACCTAGTGATGATTAAAGCTAAAAAGGACTCCTGGCACGATGCAAGTAGGGAAAATGTTTGCATTAGAGGCAGACACCTCATCCGCTATTGTACTTTTGGTTTATAGCACACATACCAGAACTTGCAGACATCTGGAAATGTGCACTTTCCCAAATCGATTGCCAATAGCCCTGAACACACCACAGGCACGTCTACATGCTCCATTTTTGTCAGCACTGCTTGTGAGTAAGCGAAATCTCACAGATCCCTTGGCATGACAGAGCACACAACTCTTCTTCCCTTTCGTGTCTCCCATTTAACACAGAGACAGCATGGGCAACAGGGCATCACCAACACAACCCTGGGGCAGGAGGACAGGGCTTAGGGCCTCATCCTGGATATGGACCCATAAATGCTGTTGTGGCTGCATTATTTCTGCATTATTGCATTAGCAATGTGATATCAACCTTAGCTAGCATTTTTCCACTTTAATAATACCGCAATAATGTACTATGCTGTATTTGGATCTCTTTTGGGTGTTTACATATATTTATGCCACAATGCACATAGAAGTTACAGTCAAATCTGAGGGGTTTGGTCCCTAACATCTTTCCCTCGGTGGTGCTGCACTGGATTTGAAAATGGGACTATTCAAGATCAGATTTCAGTTAAAAGTAAAATGGGCAGGGTTATGGCCTCAAGTCTTTTCTGGGATACCAGACCCACAACAGCACCCAGAAAGTATGATCCTTTTGTCTGCCAGTCCTGCCTATATTGTCACACCGGGCGCAGCCAGATCAGCCAGAGCACCTGTCAGCACAGGTGCCTTGCCAAAAGATGTGCTTAGATAGCTGCTACACATTGCGTCCACATCCCAGCCCAGTTGTTTGAGGGATTAGACACCTGGAGCATTCTGTATGATGCTGTTACTACAGGGTTTGAATGTAGCCTTCTAAAGCCTTCGGATGAAACATGCTTCATGAAAATGAATAGAAATGGCTAAGAATATTTATTTACTTGATAGCCTTTGAGACACTGTAAGTGAGGACCAAGATCCTGCTGTGCTGGCTGATGCACATGAATAGGAAAGCAGCAATTTGCATTTTGCTCTTTCACAGGAATGAGAATTAAGGCAGCCCTTCCACAGTAATTTCCATGACATGCTTGAAATGCAGATCTACTGACTTCTCTTTGCAGATTAGGGAATACCACTTGTGTCTCTATTTCAGTAATGATTTTGTCCATTTGTCCATTTATTTATTAGTAAAAATGGAAAGGATATTAAAAAACAAACAAACAAACAAACATGAAATCCAATATTCTTTATACCTATCTGTCTGCCTGCATTAAGGCAAAAGTTTGTGCAAATAAAGATATTAAGAAAAATTATCAAAATCCTACAGGAAAACTTTTTTTTACAAAATTTAACAAAGATTATTAATAATAATAATAAAATTATGTTGTGTTTCTTTTGCATTTTATAAGAAAAGAAACTTAGTATTTATGATATATGTGCTGTGAGACCTTAGTCTCAATGATTCTTTTTTCATGGATGAAGCCCTCTTTTTTTTATGTAAGTGGTATGTTGGTTGGTACAACTTAGCAGCCAAAAATACCTCCTCAGACATGCTTTGGAGAGAGAAAAGGATAGGATGGACTTTTTGTACAGCTTGATGGATGTCTTTAGCATTTCAAACTGAACAGCAAACACTATAAATCATGTCAGCAGCACAGCTAGCATCCAAACCCCAAATGCACTGGAGTCCTGGGCCCAAATATCAGCCACCAGTCAAGAGCACCTCTCTAGGTTTATTTTGCTGCTAATGATGGTGGATGTGAAGAAGTAGTGGGTGATGGGCTTGGCCTAAACATTGCAAGGAGCAAAACAACCTGATACTCTCAGCAAAGGCTGAGAAACCAAGTTGTTGCATGCAAATTGTTATTGCAATTAATGGCAAATTTCATCATTTTCTGTCTCTCTAGCTGTCTTTAAACTTTGAACGCATTGGATCACTTCAGTCCAGCTTGACCTAGGTCTCAGACAGTTTAAGTTCCTGTGGGTTTTGTGGAAATGGGTGGCTGGATGGAAAGTGCTCCTCAAAGTAGAGGGGAAGGTTGCAGCAGAAGCTGAACAGCTATTTGCTGTTTGCTATTTGCAGCTAAAAGATTCAAAGGGTCACACCTTACCCTCAAGAAGAGGAATTTGGATAGAAATGGTGGAATCAGCTAAATCAATCAATATTTTAAAAGTTCATAACTTACAGAAGGCGCAGATGGACCATGTGCTTTCTTGCCACGTGACCAGTGGAGACTCTAGTATTAAGATAACCTGATATTCCTGATATAGACTGTTCCTGTCAGTAACCCAGCATCCATGTGCTGGGCACTGATTTGCTCAGCAGTCACTACAATGACTTTGCAGAAGCTGCTGCTCTGCTGCATCAAGCTATGCACTCCCAAGGACACACCAAAATATTCCTCAAATGCCTTCTAGTCCCACTCTAGACATGCACACTCAGGCTTCAGAGCACAGGGGCCATCCCTGAATGTTTTTAGACTCACAATTTGCATTTTCTTTTGCTAAATTCCAGAAACGATATTGAAGAAGCAATGAATAGCCTAATGAAGCGGAGACCTGAGTTTTCAGGAAGACGCTACAGTTATCACAACCTTGACTGTAATTGCACTAATAGCAATTACATTTTAACCTGTTGTAATTCACTAATTGCAAACCTTGTTTCCTCTATAAAAAAAAAATTGGAGGATTTTAAGACTTCCTAAAGGGCTGTCAGTACAGCTTAACATCTGCTTTTTTTTTTTTTCCTTAATTCTAAAAAGGCAAGTTGGCTTTATTCATACCTCAGCTAGGGGAACAGGATGTTCGTTTTCTGTGCCTTGAGTTTCCCTGAATCCCAGGAGAGGCAGAATGTGTTGTGATGTTGTCTTTTCTGTCACTTTCTTCCTTCTTTTTTCACACTTGCTTGGTCCCTCATGAAGCTACATGGCTCTTCCAGCTTGGCTGGGACTCCTGCTGTATGCATTCACAAATATTTTTATATATACGTTTGTGTATGTGTGTGCACACCTCTTTTTGTGATGACCCCACCACTGTTGTAGCTGTGCACCCCACTCCAGGTCACCACAGTCCCCTGCAGTGCTGGAAACTCCCCATTACCTTGAAGTGTCAAAAGTTCACTGACAGCAATGGACACTGCACCAGAAATTTTGGCTTGCACATTAAAAACCAGATTTATGCCCACAGTGTTGTATCCCCAAACACCCCTCACCCATGATATGTCAATATCTCTTTATCCTTTCCATTGCCCCCAAAATCCATATGCAATTGCACGTAGGAGAGTGGAGGTGAGGTCTCTCAGCCTGGGCCATATCAACCCCTTGTGACTCTCTCTGAGGGACCCCAGTCACGCATTTCTGAAGCAACTAGTTTTGGTAGGATTATTCTATAGTACAGCAATGCAGATAAGTGGAAAAAAAAAGTGGTGCGATACAGATCTCCTGTACTGAGGATAGATCCGGTCTCCAGATTCCTTAATGCATTTCAGCATTATTTACTCTGACATGACACAGCCTGCCAAGATAAGGTATTTTCAGTGAGGTGAGATAGGTATTACCTCCAGAGGACTTTGCACCTCCCTGGAATTTATGTTCCAAACACCAGTAAACAGAGCCATATCTGAGATTTTGAACATTCGGTTAACATTATTTTTCATGTTCTTGTTTTTTTGTGTTCTGGCTGGGGCTAGAAATTCAAGTGCTGAAACACATCAAGAAAAGTTGGTCTCATTGTTTATATGGGATTCGCCGTCCAAATTTTCAGACCAAAGGGGTGCAGGCATTTGTTACTTTCATTTCATAAACAAAATTAAACATCTAGAGGAAATCAGAACTAGTTCTGAGGGAAAAAGAAAAAGAGAACAGTGAAATATTAAAAAGTAGACAGTAAGTCTCGGTGGGAGCTCAGGAGACACTTCTGTGTGATGGCTTCTGTACCGGCCTCACAAAATGGCGGCTGTCCTGCCGCCAAGCCACTCACCTTGAAAATTTATGGGTTCAGTGCATCAGGGCTGAACAGTCACATTTGCTGTCAGCTCTCATCAACAACTGACGGCTTTCAGAAGGCCTCCTACCAAAGGGCCAGAGCCTCATCTGATTAAAATTAAGTTCTGGACAGTGAAACCTAGCCAGTTCGTAACATCTGACGGCCTTGTTCACAGCAGTCATGCCAGTTATTACATAAATGTGCTTTCAGTAAAGTAGAAGTTTTTGTTAAAAGCATAACTGTGGAGATTAAAGTAAGTAGGCAAAATATTTGAAATTGTTTAATATTTTCTTAAACATTTCCCAGAAAATATCATTAGATGAAGTGAAGCTGGTTTTGGTAAGGTTTCTGTCTTTGTACAAGACTTTCCTATATTGTAATGGTAACCCCAAAGTTTTCTTTGTAATCAGGGAATCAAAGAGTTTGATTTATAGGGAATTAATTGTTTCACTCAAAAGGTATGAGCTGAACACGGGGCTCGCCAAAGCAATACTGCTCACCAGTTAGCCTTAGCTCAGCCTGTACCGGAGAACCAATCCTACAGGCTAAGTTACCTCTTCTGTTTTGTCCAGCTACAGAGGCTAAAGTTTCTCTATTTCATAATTTCACTCAGAAGAACGCAGCCTCATCTGTGTCACACCACCTCTTCCCCCATTCAGCTCAGGGGGTACCAGCTCTCAGGTGCCCACACGGGCAGCCAGGCTGTCTGGTGACACCAAGCAGCAGCTCTCTGTCCCCATAAAGCCACCCCACTGTGTGGGCTGAGGATACACATGCAGGCTCTCAGTTTATGGATGTCTGTCCTAGAGGCAGAAAGTGCCGCCTGGTGAGCCGCTCCAACCACCAGAAAGAGATTGATTTTTTTATTCCTTTTTCAAAAAGACACACATTACATTTCTGCTTACTTGCAATCTGATCCCACACTGTGCAGCCTTTGAATTAAGCACCTCTCTGAGAAGCAACCGTCCTATTAGCATAATGTATAACATTAAAACATGGGGCTCTTCCCATGGAATGCTTTATTGTGTGCATTGTTCATCTTTAATATTCATGGCCAGCTCTTTTTAGAACATCCTTTTGACAGAGCAGAGGCGCCGAGATAAGCCGTTGGGATGGTGGTTGTCCTGGAAACAGCAAGATCCACTTATTTTTAGCACAGAAGTCATCCAGTTAAACAAACTACATTAAAGGAGCATCGTGATTACGACACAACAATAAAAAGGCGTGTGGCATATTTGCAGTGGCTCTGAGGGTGTGACGCTTCTTGCCCTGCTGTTGGCCCTTGCTACCAGCAGCCTTGCCCCCATGCTGGCAGGACAAAGCGTGCATTCCTTCTTCTTCTGGGTGAGGGTAGAAACCCAGGCATGGCCCAGGTGGGGTTGTGTGAGAAGCATAATGTGTGCCTTCACCTCTGCCAGGCCGTCAGAGGAAGGCGGTTGCATTCGGAGGCTTAGGAGGATCCTCCTCTGTTCAGCAGTGCAGCACAAAACAAAGGTATGCTTTTTCAGCAAGGTATGCTACCAGGAATGTATAGATGAGAAGGAGATAGGCCATGAAATATGGGCAAGCAGAGCAGAAAGGGGTGTGTGAGGTGGGGGTTGGATGATCCCTTCATCCTCGCTTCCTAGTGCTGATGGCCTCCATCCCTGCTGTGAAGGACCCCGGTGGTCCCAGAGTGCCAGGGAGCTCCACCCAGAGGAGTGCCCCCATGCCCCAAAGCCAAAACGCAGGCACAAGAACTGCACCACAAAAGTGTCTCGATAGGAAGGTTTCCTCCCCATCTGCGCTGGGGCAGGCCCGAACCACAACAAGCAGCGCCCTGCTGCTGATATTCTGATCCTTATCCTTCAGGATGCACAGCAAAGCCACAGGTGTATGAAACCAGAAAAAAAAAGCAATGAAAGCTAACAGCAGCTTCTCCAAAGCTACCTGGAAAAAAAACTTCGGGCCAGAATAAAGCTTCAGTAACAGTTTAAAAGTGGTTCTTGCTTTGTCTAAGCTAGTTTCCCTGTTCTCATTCCTTCAAGTGTGCAGCAAGAAGGCCTGATGTGAAAAGAGACCTGCTAGCTTCAGCAAAAGCCATGCAATCTTTACTACCATAAAGGTCCACCTGTCACAGTTTGCAAAACATTGCACTCAGGCAGTGATGTTTGGATAGGAAAATGTCAGGTGCACCTTGGGAAGACTTTGGTATGGAGTAAAGGGCAACTTTTAACTGAAGGAAGCATATAGGGAAAGGCACAGATATAGGGGAAGAAATGGAGCTATAGAGAGAGCCTGTGTACGTGTATATGGGAGAAATTACAGGTAGAAAGAATGGCTGCAAGAAGACTTTGGTATATGCAGTAAGCCTGGCTGTTAGCTCAGTAGTATGCACAGCCTTCCATCCAGTGCAGCTTGTCCACAGCAGTGCTTTTCCTTATCCTGGAGTTGAATTTGGGTGTGGAGATGTGCAGAGAGAAAAAAACAAAAGCCATTGCTCTTCCAGACAACATATCTTAGCCTTTCCTGTGCAGAATAAAGAATAAAGATGAAGGAAATCTCTAAAAAAGAAAAAAGATGGGTATAGTCCCTCCCTGTGGGTAGAACAGGAGGGACTCACGGCTTCACTATGTTTGTTATATAACAACAACAACGACAAAAAAAAAAAAAAGGTACATATCTGAAGTGTATCCTAACTTATTCTCAGATGTGGAAAAATGACTCACTAGAAGTTCAGTGCCTTCCTGGCAGTGGTTAAGGTGACAATTATAAATCCATTGCAGCAGAGTGACTGTTCTGGGAGCCATTCTAGCACAAGCCTCTCTCTCTGCTTTCAAGTAACTGCTCACTCCCAAAATAATTCTGAAGAAAAACCTTTGTTGCTTCTTCAGCATACACCTGCCATAGCACTTCTGGTCTCTCACCTCAGGGAACTGAGGTGAGCTCCTGCAAGCAGAGACAGCCGGTGAGGAGGAGGAAGGAGGACCAAGTTGTCTGATCATGCACACAGCACCCAAGGAGCTCTGACAACACCCTCTTAACACATAGGGTTGCCTTCTCCAGTCCTGGCAATGCCAGGAGACATTAGATTTCACGTTCATCATAGCACTAATGTTGTAGAAAATGACACTGTAATGCTTTAATTTATTTTGTTCTAGCTCTTGGAGGAGGTTTGAAGTACAGTAATGGATTGTACACCTCTGCTATCAGCAGGATGGGGAGCTGAGGGCTTGGTTGCAGGCTGGGGCAGCTAAATGTAGCCATAGCTCTCCCCTGGCTGAAGAAGGTTATCTGTCATTCCAGCTGGAGGAGGTCACCAAATCCTCTCTGTCCTCTGTCCAGATGCAGGCATAGAGCACCACAAATGCTCCCTCCCAGGAGAGGGCTCACAGACCTTCCCCACCACTCACCTGCAAGCACTGCCTGAAAATCAAGGCTCGCCTTGCAGCACTGCAAGCAGCGTGTCAAGAACAGAACCCCACCAGCTCCTGCAGTCCTGCTGGGCACAATCACGAAAGCCCTGAGTGTTGCTGGCTGCCTGTTGATCCAGCGATGTTCCACTCGCCAGCTCTGGCTTCCCAAGGTAGGCTCGGATATCTCCGGGCTGGGCGTCCCTCCTTTCCTCCCGCAGGAATGTGCTTCTGGGTGCAAAAGGCGTCAGGCAAAGCCAAACCACCACAGCTCTGTTATCTCGTTTTGTGGCTACAACTATTTGCTGAAAAAGTTTCCTTTTTTCTTTTGCTCATAATAAATGGTGCTTGTTTTCAAGCAAGAATTTCTAGGTAATTCCCATCTCCCCAGCTTTTAGGTACTTTTTCCCCTTAAAAAGTCCTGGTTTTGCATTCTTTGTGCTTTCTTTTTTCTCCTTGTGTCTTTCTTCTATTTTTCCACTTTGTCAGATGGGGCTGGGAGAAGAAAAAGAAGGGGAAAAAAAATGAGGGAAAAAAGGAAAGCACCCTCCCCAGTCTTTTTATTGCTTTGAACTCACTTTGAGTTTTCTTAATTAAAACCCCAGTAAACTTCATTGTTCTTGTTTTTTTAAACAATTCCTTACAGCCTTCTCCATCCCTGCCTTCATGGCTTTAGCACAAGCAAGCCCCATGCACAGAGGCTTGGCTTTGCTGGGCTCTGGCCATGGCTCAGTAGTCTGTGGGCCAGCGCCAGCCCCATGGTCAGCATCACGGCCAGCTGCCGCCCTGGCCCCAGGTGCTGCCGTGCCCTTTTTGGCTGCCAGAAGCCGTGTCAGATGGTAGTAGCTGTCAGCCATGAGTAACCACAGCTGGAGTGCAGCCCCTGACCCGTAAGTCACTGGTCAATCCATTAAGCCGTGCTTTCCTCCTGAAATCAACTTTTTAGTATCTCAGCTTTTGAGTGAAGATAACTGTGTTAGCACTAACACGCACACAGCAGGATGTGCGAGGAGCTGTATTTGCCCTCTCTCTGCATTTGGGCAAGAGAAGGTGGAGAAACAGTGGAACACAGTGGGTCGAAGCCCTCTGCAAACTTGCCCACTAACCTGACCCCAACTGCATAGAAACAAACAAGCAAACACAGCATGGAAAGAGGGAAGGATTCTTTCCTATGGTATCTTGCATTTTCGTGCTGTGAGTCAGAGATAAAAGCAGCTGGAAGGGAGTGCACAAGTTCTTTCAAATCTTCCTTTTGAGGAACTGTCTCCAGAAGCCTTGATTTCACTCTGGTATCTCCAGCAGGAGTGCAGGGTACTGTCACATTGTGTTTTCTTCGATAATTGGAAGGAGGGAGAGAAAGGCAAACCAGGCCTGTGCGTGGACACCTTGCTGGCTGGGATATCCCCACTTCACCTTGGGCGGGCAGACTCCTCACCGGTGTAAAGCAGCCTGGCTTCAAAGGACCTCTGCTGCTTTCCTTTATCTGCATCTCCAGCTGGGAGCAGTGGCTAGCCAGAATAGGGTGGGGGAAAAAAACGCAGCACCCACAACAGAGGGGGCACCCACCCCAGGCATGCATGCGTTGAGGACACGAGCCACAGGTGCTGTGTGAGAAGAGAGGGCGCTACCTTGGATGCTGCACGAAGCAGCTCCTATAAGGCAGCAGCACCCGGGATGCCCTTCAGGTCTGCTGCTCAGGTGGCAACAGGACAGCTACCAGCGACAGCTACACGCTCCAGCCCCCAGGTTGCGGTGCTGTGGTGAGCTGCCTTCAGGAACTGGGCAATTTGCTGCCCCACAGGAAAAGAAACCCAAAGAATGCGAGCTGTCACTTCGGGAACCCCAGCACAATGGAGCTGCCCGAACCATATGGGAGACATTACTTTTTCATGCCAGTAGCAGTCCAAAATGCATGGACGTTTCAGTAGATCATAAAGCAAACTTTTGTCTGATTTTTTTTTGTTATATTTTAATAACAGACTTCAAAAAATGCAAGGCACTTCCCTCCTTGAGAACATATTTCCTTTACATTTAAGTACAACTAAAGACTGCTGACACTAAGTATGTGTAGGAACCAAACCACGTCCTCCCTTCTCCCAAAAAAACCCTCCTACTCATTTCTGTGACCCAAAAACTCTTGTCTGAAAAACTCAGGTTAACTTTCCTTAATCCTCACATTCCAGGGCATATTTACAATTGGAGTAGTATTGGAGCAAAATGACTGAAAGATCAAGCAAAGAGCCATTATACACACACACATATGTATGTGAGAGTGTGCTTATAGCTATATAATTCTCTGTAAAAGATACCGCTTTTCAGATTACCCAGAAATTGGTTAAATGCCTGGAAAATATTCTTTCCAAGTTTTCAGGCTGGCCTCTGAAACTGCACAAACAAATCTTGTCCCATTGGAGCTAGTGGAATAATTCATGTTTGGCTTGGACTCCGTCTGCGGCATGCATACGAACTCGTACGTGCAGATACTTGTCTGAGACTGTGAGCCAGGTAGATAACTGTGCAAATTTCTTATTTGCATGCGATCTTGTCCAGCTGGCCCACAGCATTCGCGTAGGCTGTAGAGGCAGACATAATCGCTGTGTGCACTCTTGCTTTTCCTGCCCCGTTTGGACAGAGGTTCACTCTGCAGGCACACAGAGCTGCGGAGCTCTCAGGGACCAGCGCGTGCTGTCGTGGCACCTGAGCACATCTCAGAGAAGGCCCTTCAGATGTTTTGGTGGTGCTGCCGTGACAGGAGCATGGGGCCCTGCCAAACATCCCTCTGATCATATCCTGACTGTGGCCTGGGGCAAGACCTGGGCACATGCACTCTTTCCCTATCCCTCTCCCTCCTCCTCCCCCAGTGCCCCACGGAAAGGCTTTCTGGCCCGTCCCCACCAACCAGCAGGGAATCACCACTGGATCACAGAAGGTCTGAGGTGGGCAGGGACCTCTGGAGCCCACCTGGTCCAACCCCTGTTCCAGCAGGGACACCCACAGCAGGTTGTGCAGGACCACGTCCAGGTACATTGTGAAAACCTCCAAGGAGGAGACCCCACAACCTCTCTGGTCAACTGTGCCAAGGCTCAGCCAGCTGCACAGTGAAGAAGTTCTGCCTGGTGTTCAGATGCTACCTCCTCTACTCCAGTTCACAAAACTGAAAAGAGCCTGGCTCCGTGTTCTCAGCATCCTCACTTCAGCTATTTGTAGACATTGACAAGATCTTCTTCCCCAGGCTGAACAGTTCCAGCTCTCTCAGCCGCTCCTAGAAAAAGTGCTCCAATCATCTTTGTGGCCCCAGAACTGGACACTGCACCCCAGGTGTGGCCTCCACACTGCTGAGTAAAGGGGAAGGATCACCTCCCTTGACCTGCTGGCAACACTTTGCCTCATGCAGCCCAGGATACCATTAGCCTTCTTAGCAGCAAGGGCACGTTGCTGCTTCGTCTGCATCTTGGTGTCCACCAGTGCCCCCGGTATTTTCTGTAGATTGCTTTCCAGCTGGGTTGTTCCCAGCATGTCCAGGTGCAGGACTTTGCACTTCTTGCCAAACTTCATGAATATCACTTGCTTGAACCCAAATTCTGGGCTTACCCCACAGCACCTCAGACTAGCCGTTGACTAAAACCCTGCCCAGGGTCACCTGAGGCACTGCTCATACCTTGTTACCCCCAGAAAGTGCCCTGAAGTCAAATACCCTGAACTGCCAGGCAGAGATTTGGGAAAGAACTTGCTCCACAAGTGGGGCTTGGACTTTGTTAATCCACTGAAGCCCAGACATGCACTGATGCATCTCAGGAGGCTTGCATTGTGATCCAGAGCATCTCTGAGGCCACTGGCATGCTACAGCTACTTCAGGAGCACTGATATCCTGACTTCATGTAAAAAGAGCCTGAAAATGGGAGGTACAGCAGGGATGAAGCAGAGAATAAAATCTGTGTGTGCAAGGAAAAGTCCTCTGGGGACTTCTGTTGTGCGGGTTGCTGCTGCCAGTGGAGTGAAAAATGAGGGGGACAGCAGGAAAAGATTATTGTATACTAAGAATAAGAGGGCATGAAGCAAGCAAAACCTGTAAAACTATAACACTCAAAATAGAATTTGTTTGACTTTCATTTTAAGTGACTAGATTTTACCCATTGTCTCCTTCTGGCTTCTCATAAACTCCCATGACATCGATTGATGGAGACACAGAGGATTAACTTTCAGACAATGAGTTGCAAACTTCAGCCACTCTGTAACCACTTAAGCAGATAACTGTTTTTATGTAGGGCAACTGGTGGGGAAAATGTGTCACTGTCTTCTTCCCTGCTTCCTTTGAGTGGTAAGATGAGAAGCAAGCACACTCCGGACCCTGGGAGCTCAGCTTCCCACCCCCATGCACCAGGGCAGCCTGGGTCACCCCCACAAAAGCCAAAAGCTCTTGGAAGCTGGAGGCACATCCCAGAGTCCCAAAAACATGTTTTTCTTAAATGACCTAAATCCCCACTCAGCAACCTAGAAAGATTTTTCCAGGCTCACCTTGAGTAATCTCACTTGCTCTCTTTCATCTCTTGGGGAAAGCAGCAGGTCAGCTCAGCACAGATTTTGGCTCCTCTCTGGCAGGAGCCTGCCTGTCCCACCATGGCACAGCAGCTAGCAGAGGCTACTGCTCTGCCTGCCCATGCAGTGGGATGGCAAATAAATCATGAGACTGTAAATCATAAGGATGGAGCAGTTTCATACGCTGTGTCCAGCCTGCTGCCCCCAGTAGAGCAAGTCCAGTGATTCAGTAATCTGTTTGCCATGCGTTTTTTGAAGCAGGAACACAATTTAATTCCCTTCAAGGAGATCAAACCCAGGAAACATTTAAGTAGGACTTCCTGCCCAGTGTGAAATACAAATTCTTTTCATCATGGAAAGCTAACTGAGCTTAAACAATAGCATAATGAAAGTGGTTATGCAATGAAGTTGCAGGAGATCAAAGCTGATTTTGGTTTTTAATTAAGATAACAAGGTACCTGGATTAAGGACACTGGTGGTAACCCACTGCCTAACTGCCTAAAGAAACACAAACACTTCCCCATTAATTTGCTGCATACACAGAAGAGAATTTGCCCATTCTTACAGTCAGGGTTTGAAAGTGGGAAATGGACTGCTTGAACTCATCTATGTCAGAAACCTTTTATTCACGAAGGGAGAGGATCTCACGAATCTTGCTGAATATTGTCTCCTCTCCCCTCTCTCTCTTCTGGTCACTTCTGCTGCCAATCCCTTTAAATACGTGCCTGAGTGTGTACCGAGAGGTTGTCTGTCTGCCCAAAAAATCCCACGTTTCCTCTTCCACCCATGGGGCTATCTAAAATTCACAG